>NC_081415.1:537686752-538286752 GCF_030272615.1 Cryptomeria japonica
ACTGAAGTAATGTTGGAATGCATTAGGAATGAGTTATCAAGGATCTAATCAAGCAATCTATGCTATTAGCTAGATCAATCACTTGTTGATTACTCACATCTTTGACAAGTCTGTAGCCCTTAACCGGGTAGGCCCAAAAGCCTTTTGTAAATCCTCTAACAAGGTGGTTCACATCTGTGGATCTAAAATCCTCTAGCAAGGTAGTCTTTAATCGGACTTATCTCCTAACAGAGACTGAGATTCCTAACAGGATCTGTTCTAGTAAAGAACATTGTAAGACCTTAACCAGTCTGACCTTAACTGGTCTGGTTCCTATTCTGCAGATAGTTACTTGTGAGTTCCATCTCACCGTGGTTTTTCCCTTTTGGGTTTCTATGTCAAAATCTCATGTGTTATGGTGTTTGTGCTTTTGTGGGTGAATGCATTATTAGCTATTTGGTTTGCATGTGTGTTAACCGGTTTGTCTGCTAAACTATTTTACCAATTTACTGTTAGTCTTGCAAAGTGTTTAAGTGCAAATCTTTTTTGGCATACTAATTCACCCCCCCCCCCTCTTAGTATTCATCACTACCTAACTTGTTGATTTATTTTTTGGACCTCTATGCCCGTTGAGGTTGGATGGGACAACTATCAGTGACTTTTCAAATTTGAATCTTGTGAAAACCAAGAGGAAGATATGGATGGTTAGATGCTGAATCAATGCCTCATGATGATCTAGCAGACAAACTTAAAAGTTGGTACTAGTGGTGGGACCCCTTGCATTTGATGGTGCCTCGAATACATTGGGCCATGACCACCTTGGTTCTGTACAATAACTTGGCATGCTATCTACTCACCTACTAGGGTGGTTCCCACTTGGGACCCTATCTTTTTGTTAGCATTTCACAACAATTATTACAGGAGTACTCATGCGATTTTAATCAAGATCCAAACTTAATTCTCAATCATAAATATTATCTTCCCACCACAAGGTTGGCCATCATGAACATTCATGATATCCTTTTTGGCCTCTTTTTTTGTACCTTGGGTGGCAAATGGGACATTTGGCATCTCAGACAAAGGGTGCCTTGTAATAATTTCTATTACCTTGACATGCATCCCATTTACTACATGTTCATCTAGAATTTTCTTATAAATTGCTAATGGTTGTTTGGCTTCATAGACATTTATTTGGCTATTTACATAATTGTTGCAAAAATGTGAGGTGATAGGGTTAGAACTGAGACAACTTCTCACTTTGAGTTCAAAGACAATGGGGGACTATATGTCATATCTTTCTAAGGGTGGTATTGCACAATTTATTGAGAGCATGAATGGATTTGACAAAAATCTTTCCATTTAGTTTGCTAGTTCTTGGGGGAACTGCAGGGTTAGGATTGGTGGAATTTCTTTTGAGGTTAATGAGGATATTATTTTTAAGGCAATTGGTCTCCCCACCAAAGGAATAAAATGGAAGAAACAAAGTTGTGTCACAAACAACAACAACTTGGCCCTATTCTTTGAGGGAGAAAAACTAGTGAAATTGCATGGAGGTTTGGACCGTGAGGAGCTCCCATTACTTTGGAGCTAGGTATGCATTATGATTATAAAAAAATTCACCCTTGAAGGAAGATTTAAATTCTTTTATTATTATCACTCCTCACTACTAAACCATTTTCGCCACAATGTCTTAATCTGCTTGCCCTTTTTTTTGCTTCATTCCCTTGATAATTCTATCAAGGATGCCCTTGAAGCCACTAAAAAATATTACAAGAATCTGGTTTTGGTCCACCAAGGTCTCATTTATAGGCTCTACCAATTTCACCTTGCCCCATGCCCTCCCAAGCCCATTGTAGTAATAGATCTTCCTTTGCACTCTAACTCCCCATTGTTGACGACTATTTTGGGACCGAGGAGGAGGGAATGAGCTACTCTGAGAAGACCACCAATGCCCACTCAAAGAGCACCCTAGAGATGTTGGACCTCATTGAAGTGGCCCACATGTCAAAGGATGTGCTCCTATAAGAGAAGACTTGTCAAACTAAAGAGGACCATACCTATGCTAAATGCAATGCTACTGTTGTGAATCTAGAGGCTCTAAACATAAAAGTGATGAACCTAAAGAAAAATATGGTACACATCTCTAGGTTCAATTTGAAAGTTATGCATAGTTGTGCCACCACCCTATTCTTGCCACAGAAGAAGGTCCTTGGGGAAGATGTTGATAATGATGACAACTATATAAATTTGTTCAAATTCCTTACTGAAGCTTGGGACAAAATATTTGCCTAACCACCTTGTGGTTGTCATGTTTGATATTTTTTGGTTTAAGTAGTTTATACTTTGATGTTGCTAAAAAATCATTTTTCCATAAGGTTTATATGTGTTTTTGATACTTTAAAGTTTGGACTACTCGATGTTGTTAATGGCTTGTTAATGTTACCTTCGGGATGTTTGTAAAAAGGGATAATGCCCTTATTTTTCTACTTTAATTATCAAAAGCATCTTAGAGTCACATCATGAGGACATTAGTAATAAATATTTGAGACATAAGTGAGATGCTTACGATTTTTTTTTTATATTGTTATATTGTTTTTGATATTAACAGCAACATGAACAAGGATGTTGGCCCATTATACAAAACCCCATTGGGATTGTCAGTAGATTACCATATACAACACATTATCAGCAAAAAGATAACTATCCATACCCCTATAAAAAACAAACCAATATCTACAAGTATCAAAGCATATAACAGTCCATCGAGATAAGCTAAAAATATCAACAAGAGTATAGAGAGTAATAAAAGTATTAATAATAAGCCACACATGGCTATTTATAAATAAGTCCTTGAAAATCCTAATACTATCATTAGAAAAAACTATACTAGGGTCATAAAGGCCATCTTGCATTCCCATGTATACTAAAGAAATGGCATGTCACAAAGTACTGACCACATGAGCAATAACCAACTACCTGTCCGTAGGCCAAGATAACTAAGTCCAAATTTAAACAAGGGATAAAATTTAAATTACTCCCTATAGCGCCAGTCCATTGAAAAATGATAGAAAATTCAAACATCATTGTTAATAGTGACATTGATTTCTTCCCACTTTAAGAGGCACCTAGTGGTCTTTGGTAGTAGACTTTCATTCCTCCAGCATCGTAAGGCATTGTGTCGCAAGCCCAAAGAAGCCATAGATTCTGCCACAACATCACCCTCTCTATAGGTATGTTTTAGTGTGAATCCATCCAAACTTGACAACAACATTCTGATGTCCTTAATAATGTCTTCCACCTTCCAACCAGCAGAGACAGGAACCACATGTAGCTTCAGTAACAAGTTTAGAATCCCCTTCTATCTCAAAGTATCTAATGCCAATTGAAATAGCAATTTTGAGACCCCATAGGAGAGTCATTCCCTCTGCCTGATTGACAGTATTTTCCTTTAAATGACTAGTAAAGGTAGAAATCAATTTGCCTTTATGGTCCGTTATAACCCCACCTCTAGCCTCCATCCCTAAATTGGTCGCACCATCAAAATTTAACTTTTGCTAGTGCAGATAAGGAGCCTTCCAAACTGTATTTTGCTTGGCAATCTTTTTAGAGTTATCATATATGTTAAAATCTAGAGGCAGTTTCCATAAATCCACAATGTATCTATCCATAGCTAAAGGAGGGAAACTAGGGATTTTCCATTTTGTAACTAAGATGTTCTCAAGTAACAACTTACTACAAGAGAGGAAGACATTATTAGGCGAATTAGCAATATCCCTAAAAATTTGATTATTTCTCTTTCCAAATGCTCCAGCAGACATGCAAGGGGATCTGTCTCCAAAGTTGTTTGATGAGAGGGTGGTCTGAGGGGGGGGACCAGTCAGTAACAAATTGCTGAATGTTCCACCCAAAGACCCACTGAAGTCTAAACTTGTCAAGAATCTTTCGCCAAACCTGAGAGGCAAACTGGTAGTGAATAAATAAGTGGTGCATAGTTTCCTTAGCCCTCTTGCACATAACACATCTATTGGCGAGAGGGAAACCCCTTTTCACAAGATTGTCCTGAGTCAGGATTTTCCCATGCATCACAACCCATGAAAAAAAAATTATTGTTGGGATTAATTGCGGGTTACAATCTTTTTTCCAGTAGGTTGGATCTCTCTAAAACTTTATCAGCAAGTTGTAAGACAATTTAACTATGAATGCCCTCGACTGAGTCTTAGCCCAAATAATATTATCAGCTCTATCAAACATGAGGATTCTCAGACCTTCTAAAATAGATTGTAAACCCTCAACTCTAGTAGTCAAGTCAAGTCTATCTCTAAAATAATGAGCCAGGTTCTTCCATTTACCTCCAAGGTCCACATAGTCCACAATATACTCCCCAAGATGAGCCTTTAGTCTTTCCTTTAGTATGAAAAATCACCCCCCCCCAAGGGGCTTCTCTTCAATCCAATTTTCCTCCTAGAATCTGATAATTATACCATTTCCCAACTGCCATTTTAAGCCATCTTTCAACATGGTCCTACATTTGAGAATGTTATTCCATATTTTTGAGCCGGAGCGAAAATCCCTATCATCAAGGGCTCTATAGAAGTGGTCTCTGTTGAGGTATTTTTCTTCCTTAATTTTACACCAATCACAAGGCTCCACTCCAATTTGGTATTCAAAGCTCTATTCAAGTTGGTTAGCTTGTGAATCCCAAGCCCCCCCGAAGCTTTGGGAAGACACATAATATCCCAGTTCACTAACGCCATTCATTTTTCTCCTTAACAACCATCCAAAGAAAATTTCTTTGGATTTTCTCGATTTTTTCAACCATAGCCCCAAAGAGCTTGAAGAGAGAGAGGAAGTACATAGGAATTCCTTGGAGGGAGGCAGAGAGGAGTTAAAGTTTTCAAGAACTGCTCAAAAGTTTTCCTTTCCACCCAACGAGTTTTCTCTAGATTCTTTCCAAGATAGAATTCTAGAAGGTTAGGGTACATCCTTAGTAGTGAGGGGGAGACCCAAGTAGGTTCTTGGGAGGCTAGCAGCTTGGCACCCTAGAATGTTAAGAATATTGGATTGAAGATCATCATTGGTGTTGAAAAAATATATGCTTCTTTTATTATAATTGATACATTGCCCTGAAGCTCTAGCATAATCATCCATAAGCTTTTTCCATGCCTCTGCCTTCACAATGGAGGATTTACCAAAGAGAAAAGTATCATCAATGAATTACTGCAAAATAGAGGGGGGGGGAGTGGAAGTAGGCTTAACTCCCTTGATTCTGCCCGAAGATGCCAGATCCATAACATTGCGTCCAAGGGCCTCTGTAACCATAATGAATAGGTAGGGGGACAGGGTATCCCCTTGTCTAATGCCTTTACCAACCTTGAACAACCCCCAAGGCACTCCATTGACCAAAACAGAAAATCGGACAATTTCTACACATTCCTTAATGATTTCAACAAAAGTATTGTTGAAACCAAGCTTCAGGAGAACTTTATAAAGGAAATCCCATCTCACCTTTTCATGTGCTTTGGAGATATCAATCTTAAAAGCCATACCTGGATCTTTGCATTTATCCATAAATCCCTTTTGATCAGGGCTAATAAACTTATCCAATAGAGGTTTTAACCTATTCACAAGCACCTTGGTAAAGGTCTTATATATGGTATTGCATAAGCTGATCAACCTGAAATCTATCATACTTTTCGAATCCTGAGATTTAGGGACAAGGACAATATAAGTGTCATTTAATTTCTTCAGCAGTTTGGCCGTCTTGAGGAAGTCCCTTGCAACTTTACTAACATCAAAGCTAACAATGTCCCAAAATTCTTGAAAAAAAGTAGGGGGAACCCATCCAACCCCAAATTTTTATATGCACCCATGGCTAAAACAATTGTCTTAACCTCGTCTTAAGATATCAGCGAGAGGAGAAGATCATTATCCTCTTCACTAATAGCCACCAGGAGGTGGTTCAGAAGTCTATCTTGCAAATCATTACAAACTCTATCATTACTGTTCATGTACATCTGCATGAAATAAGAAGAAGCAACTTGCCCAAGTTGGGCACAATCAGTGACTTCCTTTCCTTGCTTATTCAGTAGACTCTTAATGGTGTTTCTTTTTCTATGTTTGCTAGTTGTTCTATGGAAGAAGGAATAGTTACGGTCACCTAGGAGGCTCATGAAGATCAATATCTTTTGCTTTTGTGTTTTTTCATGTTTCTATGATGTAATAAGGTCATGTGCACCATCTCATAATGTTTGATCATGATGTAAGGCCTTGATGCCATTTTTGTGCATTGTAACCTAACAGGACCTAGTTGGTGAACTGTGGTCAAATGTCATCCAAATGTGGAAATGGGGTGAAACCATTAGAAATCATGTTTTGAGGCATATATGGCCTAGATGTAATGGTTGTAGAGTGTTTGGAAGTTTTTGTGTACCCATGTAAAGGTTGTAAAAAGTTGCATGAGCAACTTTGCCACTTTTGTTGTCAAGTTGACAATATTTTGTGCAAATTTGTAAACCAATGGCTATTTGGTTCAAAAGGTAGTTATAGCTGGTTCGTAAGTTGTATGTGGGCCTATATAAGCCTCTTACAAACTGAGGCAAGGTTGTTGAAACATTTTTGAAGAATTGGCAATACAAACATCTATGTTTTCCTTGGATTTTGCAGCAAACACGTGTAACAGTCCTTTGATTCTCTTTTGTGCGGATTGGTACAGACACAATATGAACTTGGAATGTTAGAGAATTGAGTTAAATTCCTTCTCCAAGTGGTTTGAAGTGTTTTTGTGCAATTTGGAGGGAGATCCATTCATTTCTTTCCTACCGGGTCAACAAACCCTCTTAAACCTAGGGTTTTGGACAAATGTGGCTATAACTTGACATTCCTTGATCTAAAGGAAGAACCAAGCAATTTTAACATGGCATCCTCATGTGATAGGTTATGTAACTGACAAAGTTTTGTGAACTGGGCATAATTGCAAGTGTTTGGACCCCAAATGTTGGTGTATTTGGTGGTTTGGAGGTTGTTAGAAGGTTTTCCAAGTGGTGTCTTGGTTTTTTGATCAATCTAAAGGGTAGTTTCTTTGTGAAAGTGACCTAATTGGGGCTCTAGGGCTAGTAGGGCAACATTAGTCTTCATAGGAAGCCCAAGACATCAAGGGTTGAATTTGTGATATATTTCTAACCTTGTTGAATGATGTCATTTCATGTAAAAAAAATGTGTTCACTCCTTTTGTGATTGGGTCTATTGGGACTACCTACCATGGAAGGGTTACTAGGCCTAATTAATGCCTAAGTTGTGATAAATCTTAGTAAGAAGGTTGTGGTCAATCAAAACTCATTTGGGGTCAACAAAGGTTGTTCTAATCATTTTCAAAGGGTTCTCTAATCACTACCATTGTTCTTCATAATGTGTCCAAGTATGACTAGTGAGTGTGTGTTAAAGCCTTGGAGGGTTAAGGCTTAGAATTGTATGATGAGTTGTCCATCATACCTTGAATGTTTCCACTGATGTTCAAAGTCTTGTGTAGGGTCTGAGATTATTGTGAGTCTAATTTCAAATTGGTCCTATCAGTTTGGGTTGTGTTCAAGAAGTTGTCTTGTCAAACTCAATCCTTCACAAGGCTCTACATCACTCTTTCAACCATTAAACTCTCGATCTTTATTTCCAGAAGATTTCCTCTTTTGCAAGGTTCTTCTTCCAATTAGCTCTACATTCCTCCTCCTCCATGTGTAGAGACTAAGAGAGATTCCCAACAACCATTTGATTTTGTATATTGTCCAGCTAAGAGTTGATTTCTTTCTTCATTTTTAAGATATCCCAAAACGTGGATTTGTTCCATCCTCTCACCTCCCTCTTAATAAGTTACATCTTCTTCGCTACCCTAAACATATTTGAACCATGGATAGGGGTGGACCAACTTCTTAAAATGAGGTCTCTAAACTTTGGGTGAGTAGTCCACATAATCTCACATTTGAAGGGGAGTGGACCAAAGAGCGGTTTATCAGCCCAGTGGAGGAGCAGAGGACTATGGTCAGAAGCAGTCCTAGGAAGGGCTCTAAGGGTAGTATTAAAACCCAAATCCCAAGAGGAAGAAATTAAAAATCTATCCAATCTAACTTGAATGAGGTGAGTACCTTTCCTATTATTGGACCAGGTAAAAGGATTACCTTGAAGCTCCAGATCAAAAAGGCCCGCCTTGTTGATGAAGAAGGAGAGATCATTCATGTTTCCAGTGTAATCCATAAGACCCCCTAGCTTCTCAGAGGGGAATAAAGAGGAGTTGAAATCTTCGGCTAGCATATATTTAGCATTTTGATCCTCCAAAATGTTATCCGCAATCTCATCCCAAATCAACTTTCTACCAGCTTGGTTATTTGTTATATTGTTAAAATGTCATCATTAATATTGTTTATTGAGAGGTTGGTTATGATATAAACTCAAGTTTTTTATTTAACAGCCTTTGAGGTGAATTATTTTTAATCATTTATCATTAAAAATATATGTTTTACTTCAAATGTCAACAAAATAAGTTAAAATATAAAAGATTTTGATTGGTTAGAAAGTGCCTTGATAATTACTTAAAAGTATTAATATTTTTTTTATAGCCATACTATGAACATTAAGAAAAACAATTATTAATATAATTTAGAGAGAAATTTTCAAACTTACATTTAATATTTTATAGCTTTATAACTCGTTTTAATTATAATTCCAATATCAACAAAAAAAATGGTTTAAGTATTATCTTTGATAAAGACCCTCCAACTATAAGTAAGATAGTCTTTATAACAATTTGTTCACCTTAATTTTATCGAACACTTGCATTAATTTTGAAATATGATTCTATTATGTCCATCTTTTATATAAATTAATACTTTATATTTTTATTTTTAAATATAAAATACACTATTCATCATTAAAAAACTAAAAGACACTAAACAAAATTTCATAGCATAAGAATACTTTCACAATAATTTTGTCAAATATTATAATGAAATATGCAAAATTTAATATTGAATATAAAATATATATTGACTTTTTGTATAATTTTTTTTATATTTATAAATATTTAATCTTTTTATTCCATATAAATAACTTTGAATTTTGTAGGACTGCTAGTTTCAAGAAACTTTATTTCCATTTTGTATCTACCTTGGTCATGAAATCCTAATATTTTACTTATTTGTCATTATTCTAAAATTAAACATATATTTTAAATATTTTCTATATGTAGATTAATTGAGACCTACTAATTATTTAATAGAACATTAATCCAATCCTATTTAAATTCTATATGCATACAAGTATTATATAATGATATAGTACTTATCATTGACCTATTGTGATAATTTATCTTTGACATATAATAATAATAAAATTTATTTTATTTTATAATATTCTATTGTCAAATGAGAATTGTATTAATTTAAACTTCTCATTGACATAATGTATTATGTCATAGATGTGTTAATAAAATTATTTTATTATTCTAATCATATATAATATAATAATAAATTACATATATATAGTTTAATTAAAATATTAATTAACATATACATATGTATGTATATGTGTATATATGTATGCATACACCTAAATGTATACATATACATTTACACACATACATGTGCGTATATATGTATGGCATTGATCTTAATATAATATTTAATTATTTTTATATTATGAATTAAAAATAAAATATGAATATTTTGATGTTTGGTTTTTTCATATATTTTTAGTATACTTATACCATTTTGATAATATTTGTGAAAACATGACAAGAAATAAAATTTCACAATAATTATTACATACACATGATTATCCAAGTAGAAAAAACTAATAAGTTTTAAGAAAAATAATTATTAATTGAAAGGATAAAAAATATGTTTTTAATTCTTTCAATTAATTTATGTTGGGCAGGAATTTTTTTTTTAAATTCCCGAGGGAAGGATGCCAGATTTCAGAGGAAGGACCAACAATGGCAGAATAAAGGTAATGTAGCAAACTTTAAGTCGGGAAACAAACATAGATTCTCGAAATCAAAATGGAAACCTTTTTCCTGGCCGAAGAATGTGAATAAGGGCAAGCAGAAGATTTTTGACATATGTGAGGAAGAAAAATTTAGAGATGAAAACATTGATCAGAGCACAGATGCAAGTTTTCAACAATAGGAAAAACACTCAGAATATCTAAACCGGCTTTTCCTTGATAGCTCAACAAAGACAACATGGACGCAGGATTGTTTGAAGAGGAACATCTTTTTGTCAAAACCTTTAGTAGTGTGGAGGTACAATCAGAGTATGTCTTGGAGGAAGTACATGAGGAATCCCCTCTGAAATCTGCATCTAAGGAAGAGGTTGGATTAGTGCAGAGCTATATTAGGACCACTGTTACTTCTTCTCTTGTAGAAGAAGTGGGGTTTCAGAAGAGACTTGCTACAAATGAATAATTAAGCACAATTCAGATCTGGGCAGACCATTCTCAAGAGGGGAAGACAAAAGTCGAGGAAGGGGGGAAAGGGTTTGTAGTCACTAACACTTTTATCCAAAGTCTCATTAGTTCTCTTTTTTTATCCCTGGGTAGGAATATGGTATCAGTTCCCCTCAAGGTCATTTCTTGGTTACAAAACCTTAGTTCTTTTCATCACATCTCAATGGAATTGTTTGTGCCAGATTGGGACCACATCAATCATCTCCCAGGAGCCTCAATTTCTCCTTTGGAAAAGATTAAGATTGTTTTTAAAACAATTCAAATCTTCTCTTATGTTGGGAAATCATGATCAAATTTTGGAGGAACAACTTTACAAAGCATTCTCTATGTTTTTGGATGAGCTCCTAAAACAGGAAGGTAACATGCTAGAATTAGAAGACTTGATGGGATTCTTTAAGCACATCTCAAAATAGAGGATTGCACTCTCAACATTAGCAATGGAAGAGAGGACCTCGAGAAACCATCAGGAGAATCTAGAATCATAACAAAAGATTATTTTATCAAAGGACTAGAAGGTTGATAATAATCAAGATCTCCCATTAGTAGTATTATCTATCTACCAAACAAGACCCAGGAAAGCAGCGATGGCTATCAAGCCTAAAGGGAAAGTGGGCAAGGCACCCAAGAAGAAGAGGGCAGCTCAAAGAAAACCATAGAGGAGGTCAAAGAAACCATTCAAACTACTTTAGATGGTAAACTTTGTTCTTGGAGAGTGGAGTATTCTCCAGGACAACAATGAGAATTGTGAATTGGAATGTTAGGGGCATTAACAAAATATGCCTTATCAAATCTCAAATTGAGAATTGTGTGGCAGACATTGTTCTTATACAAGAAACAAAATTTTCAAAAAATGTTGATGTTCAACCTTTTAGAGGATGGAAAATGTGGGAATATTTTGCATTTCAATCCATTGGTACTTCGTGAGGTCTAGATATTCTTTGGAAACCAAGTGTTGGAAGGATGGATATTATGGCAATTAAAGCAAATTTCATTCATGTCAAATTAACAGCCTCTAAATGTTTGATTTTGGTATATGGACCAATGTCAACAGTGGGCAAGAAAGCAGTATGGGACAGTTTGGCTCAAATCTTACTCAGTTGCCCAGAGGATCCAGTTATTCTGGGAGGGGATTTCAATGTTGTCCTATCTTCAAGGGATAAGACGGGTGGTATTATCCCACCTCCAAAATCCATGCAAGATTTCAATGATTTTTTTAATGCACTAGTTGATTGTTTGACAATGAATGACTCTTTCACTTGGTCAAATAGAAGGAAAGGCTTCTTTCATATTACAGAGAAGTTAGACAGGTTTTTTGTGAATCCTATATGGACTGCTTCATTCAGTATGCCAAATTCCAAGAGTTTGCCTTTGTCAAGGTCTGATCATTTTGCCCTTCAACTAGACATTCCTCTGACTCCTACTCCAAAGCAGGTTACTACACCTTTCAAATTCCAACAAATGTGGTTTAGGGATGTCTCCTTTTTACCCAAATTATAGCAATGGTGGTTAACTGCTCCCTTTGTTCAGGGATCGGAGATGTTTTAGTTTTGCAAGAAGTTACAATGGATCAAATCAAGAATCAAAGAATGGAATATTTCAGTTTTTAAGAATATTTTTTAGTCGAATGATCACATAGAGGCTAACATTAAAATCTTGAATGAAAACATTATTCAGAATGCTATTAATGAAGATTCCTACAAGCAACAAAATTTTCTGAATTTGCAATTGCAAGAAGATTGAAAAGGAAAGAACTTTTTTGGAAGCAAAACTCCAAGGAGGTTTGGTTGCAAGAAGGGGATAGGAACACAAAGTTTTTTCATGCTTCGGTCAAAATGAAGAGAGCAAAAAACCAAATTTCATAAATCAAAAATGTTGTTGGGGAGATAATTATGGATACCCTTAAAATTCAAAAAGAAGTTGTCACTTTTTTCTCCTCTCTCTTCACAAATCCAGGGGTTGAAGATGAAGAGTTAAAAGGTAAAACACAAGATATCCTTCAACATATCCCAAGTTTGATCATAAACTAGGATAATTTATTTTTAATGAAACCTTGCTCCTTGGAGGAAGTTAGGAATGCAGTATTCTCCATGCACCCTGACAAGGCTCCAAGGCCGGATGGGTTTCCAGCTCTATTTTTTGAAAAATATTGGAGCTTCTTGGGTATAGATGTCTAGAAGATGGTTGAAGAATCTAGAAAGCATGGTAATACATTAAAACAATTTAACACTACCCTCATAGTCTTAATCCCCAAAATGTCTATCATGTTGAATTTTGCAGACTTCAGACCAATTTCTTTATGTAATACAATTTACAAAATCGTTACCAAGGCCATTTCCCTTAGATTGACTCACTTTATCCCTAAGATCATCTCCAAACAACAAGAAGGCTTTGTTCTAGGAAGGGAAATAGATGAAGGGGCCTTAGTAGTGCACATGAAATAATACATTTAGTCATGTCTCACAAGATAGAAGCAATGATGATCAAGCTTGATATGTTGAAAGCATATGATAGGGTTAATTAGAGGTTCTTAGATAAAGTCCTTAAATTTTTGTTTTTCCAAATTATGGTGTAAATGGATCCTATCTTGTTTATTAGGGGCCCAGTTCTCAGTTATGGTAAATGGCAGTCTAGTGGGTTTCTTATTGTCCTCACAGGGGGTTAGACAAGGCAACCCTCTATCTCCCTCCCTCTTCATCATTATGGTTGAGGCCTTAAGTAGAATGATAACAACTCTTCATGGCACTTTATCATGGAAGGGAATTCAAATTCGACAAAATTAGATAGTGGCTACACATTCCTTATTTACTGATGATATTGTTTTGTTTGGAGAGGCCTCAGTTAAGGAAGCTAAAGTGATCAAAAGAACCCTTCAACTATATAGTGATGTCTCAAGCCAAAAAGTGAGTGAGACTAAATAAAAAACTTTTCTCTTCAATTGCTCACTGTCATTATCTAAAAAGTTGTTAGCTATTCTTGGCTTTAAGAAATCTAGTTTACCTTGTAAATATCTAGGAATACCTCTATTTTCAAGAGTTAATAAAGGCTGCTACTAGGAGTCCATATTTTCCTCGATTAAGAACATGATTACTTCATGGAAAAATAATTGGTTATCACTAGCTGGGAGAATTTTATTGATTAAATCTATATTGGCATCAATTTTGATTACATTATGTCAGTCCTTCCCATACCTTTTAAGATTAAAGATTAGTTGGAATCTCTCCTTAAGAAATTTCTATGGAAGGGAAGTACAAATCCAAACCATAAAGTGCATTTAATGTCCTAGGAAAAAGTATGCTTTCCCAAGGTCCTTGGGGGGCAGGTTTTCCAAATTTTGAGAATAGAAACATTGCTTTAGGGGATAAGCTCATATGAAAGTTGTATTCAAACTCCTCCTCAATTTGGTCTGCTATAGTTAGAGGCAAAAATTTGGACTCAAAGGATCCAGAAAGAATTTTATAGTGCTAGATCCTCCAAAAGGATAAAAAATGTGGAATTTCCTATTAAAATGTAGAGAGAATTTGTTGCCAAATCTAACCTAGATTGTTCACAATGGAAGGTTGATAAGATTTTGGGAGGATTCATGGAATAGTTATCCTCCTTTGGATAGTATCTCGGGTTTGGATGACATTAAGGCTATTCTTCATACTACTTGGGGACCCCTTTTAAGCAGCTATTTTCATCCTACACTGTTTAATGGTTTTTGGAAAGTGGAGTGGAGAGGTTTAGATAGTATTCCTACTCCACAACAACAAAAACAAACACTATTTAGTGAATTAAAAAGCAGGTTGGTTTTTTTCAATGGGACTAGAGACATACTCAGTTGGCTCCTTTCTAAATCAGGGTCCTATACAGTAAAGGAGGGTTTTAAGAAGTTGTCTTCTCAAGGTCTTGCCCAAATATCAAGGAAATATACATTTTGTTGGAAGGCTTGTGGTTTACAAAAGGTAGGTTCATTTGCATAGTTAACATTAAAGGGAAGAATTCTAACTAGTGATAGACCGACACTTTTAAAGATTGCCCAACCTTTTGATTGTGTGTTTTTCAAGCAGTCTATTGAAATAGCAATTCACCTGATCTTGGGTTGTAAAGTGGCACAATAATGTTGGAATTGGTTACTTAATAAGCTAGGGTGGACTTCTCCTTTACAATCCTCTTTACCTGAGGTTTTTGAATCATGGCCAAAGCTCTTTATAGACTCTTTCTTTGCAGTTATCTGGGAAATGGCCCCTTCTATTCTCATTTGGAACATCTGGTGGGAAAGGAATAGACGTATTTTTTGAAAAGAATTTAACAATGTGCAGGGCATTCTTAGTAAGATAGAAATGACAATTTCAAAATCAGTCAATGCACATACAACTAAGTACAAAAAACTAGACTCTCCTTATACCTCTTGGGATAATGATTTAATGGCAGGATGGAAACTTTTAAAACTTCCATTTAAAGGAAGTATGATGGTCAAAGAAGACAAGAGGGTTAATAGGAAATAAATTAGATGGAGACCTCCTCAAAATAACCTTTTTAAGCTAAATTTTGACGGAGCAACAAAGGGAAATCCAGGAGTGTCTGGAATTGGGTGTGTACTCAGAGATCAAGCAGGTCAAGTAGTGAGAGGAAGGTATGCAAGAATCCTAGATGGCACAAATAATGTGGTAGAGGCCAGAGCTTTGTTATTTGGCATCAATCTTGCTATTGTAGAAACGGGTTAAACAATTTGTAATTGAAGGGGATTCCATGAATAGCATATCAGCTTTGAAAAAGCTTCATTCCCCTAATTGGAATATAAATTACATCATTCAAGAAGCCAGAGAAAGGATCTAAATTTTAGATGAGTATAGCATTGTTCACTACTATAGGGAAGCAAATCAGTTAGCAAATTTATTGGCTACCAGGGGTGTGAAACAAATGAAGAGGAGAAATTTCTACCTTTATAGGTTCAGGATGACATGAACCTCAAAATGCAAATGAATGTTGATGCAGGATCTTTAACCTAAATCTTGTGTTTGGATTAATGTGTTTTTTTTGTCTATTTTCTAGGCTTTCATACACTCTCTGCCAAGGTAGTATAAATATTCTTTCCTTAGTTTAAAAGATATATCGAAGATGCATTGGAGGTTACCTTGGGGGCTAAGAATTAATATGTGTTGAAAGTTCATAGTTAAGCCTATTTTTAGGTATTATGATCCGTGGCAGATATGTCACTTCTGGATGGTAATCATAATAATGTATGCACCCTGCAAGTTGAGGTAATCAAAATTAATATGCCTCATGTGACTTCTACAAGCCTGTATTTGATGGACGCGTCTATTCTGGCTCCAAAAAGGCAGTACAGAGGGACTAACACGCGTGTTAGTCGAGCATTTTACACCGTCGATTTTGCATTTAACGGTCGCGATTGACTACCCTGTCACTAACACGCTGTACGAAAGGTCTGTTTTGGAGCCAGAATAGCCACAGCCGTATTTGATAGATATTCGGCAAAGTTATGGAGGTTTGGTTAGACACCTGGCTCGTAATCTATCAATCAATAAGTACCATAAACTTCTCTCACTCCCAGAGTTTGGACGCTCGCACGATTTGAGTAAATCGTTGAGTTGAGTGGTGTTATTGAGATGTACGAACAAGCTTTGAAATATGGCAACTTGGAATTGCACGATGTGAGCTGCAGGGATCTTCAATTATCACACAAGGGAGGATTTTATGAAGTGTTTGAAAAATCAAGAACATGTGTATGGCGCATTTAAATTTGGTCCTGTAGGTTCATTCTTGCCATACAAGTTTCTTTGGCTTCTGCAAGTTTTTCTCACGAGAGGCTCCATAGCGGTCAGAATCTTTCTGCATGGTGGTTTTCATGTATTATGGCCACAGGGGATTGCAAACCCTCTTCTTCTTAATGAGGCTTTTGCAATCCCATGTGTCAACATTGACTGGGCGGTGAAGACTGGTTACTAGCCAACCCCTTCGTTCCTCCCTCCGTGGCAGTTTCCAGATTGGTGTCGATGGTCATGGACTTATCTTTCTCAGTAGATAACTATGACATTCGCAGGGGAGATGCTTGGCTAGGTGGTGTTTTTAACAGGGATGATATTTTGTAGGAATCTGTTGCAAGGTCAGTCTACATCTCCTTTATCAATGGCTTGAGATATGCTTCCCCTGACCCATTCTTCCAGTGGATGCAAGTATACGCTTTTCATATAGGGGAGCCATTGTATTCAGATGTAGTTTCAAAATTCAGTGCTTTGTGGGAACTATTCCCTCATGCGCATGTCGATCCTCATGGTCATTGGCTTTCATTCCCTCAGCCAACAGATTCTGCCTCGTCCTAGGAATCGAGAAATGGTCTCTGAAATAGAGCTTGGAGGTCTATGGAAACAATTTTGTTCGATGGCTTGGGCGAATTCTCTAAACCAATATTTTGTATCAAGGCTTAGTTGGTGAAAATTGGCTCGGTTCGCTTATTAGCTTGCTAGAAAATAGCTTGGCAATGATCGGACGAGGACGAACAGTGGTCTTCATGGAGCTTTTGACAGTCTAGTCATGCCTGATGTCCTTGGCAAAGCTTGGCGGATTGGCAATTTTTCATAGGTCTTGCTAATTGCTCTCCCTTCAGTAAGGGGCAAATTTTGTACTTAAAAATTGGGATTATGCCTTCTTGGGTCTATGGTAGAGGATGCCATGTTTTTCCCGAATGCACCTTTGTGGTTGTCTTAATAGTGTTTAGTAATAGGGGCTTATCCATGATCTTATCATGAACAATGGGGGTAAATTTGCCTCCATTTTATCTTTTGTTGAAAGATGTCTTTTTGTCCAGGGGTAGGGGAAGAGCACCAGTAGCCGTCATAGCTAACTTCGCACACCCACAGATCTTAAACGGTACATCGGATTAATTTTTATTTAGTTGTCTTCGTATGCGACTTAACTGTTTATAGCTATTGATCTGGCTTCTGGGTAGTAACAATGCATGTTGTGGAATCAGTTATGTGCACAAAGGTAAAAAAGTACACATTTCAAAGTGTCACCTGATACCTTACTAAAGATGTTCCAGTAACCGTCAACTCAAAATCGCTAGTACTTGTTGACAAATGTCCCAATAGTGGTGCACAAATGTTCCAATAGTGGTACACAAATGGGACAAATATTCCAATAGTTGTGCACAAATGAGCCAATTAATTACAAAAAATGATCGGCTATTGGTACAAAACAAATTTATTAATGGTGTTTTCACTATGACAGATATTGGGGGGTCAACATGACAATAAGGTGACGGTTATTGGAACTATGTTATCTATTGGTGCTCTTCCCCTATCTTGGCTAGGTTTTAGCATTGAGGTTGTCATACTAACTCCTCAGTTTTTTTTATTTTCTTATATATTGTAATCTCTTCTTATTTATTTAATATATTATAGGCCTAGGCCTTTTCTCTAAAATATATATATGTTTTTAATTTAATTTCCTTATTGATCTAACCCATAGAATACATAAATAAAAATTAAGAGGACTTAGAAATATAACTTTATATCAGTCTAATGATGCTTGGTAAATGCGTTTGTTTGTGTTTGATAAAATTATAAATTCTCACATGTTAAGACTAAGTCAACAATATCTACTAAAATTAAAGCCATTTAGTTACAACCCACCAAATTATTCCATTAAAAAAATAGAACGAAAGAATTCCAAGGAGCCCTCGTCATTTTTATGTGTCTGCAATGTTTTATGATGGGTATGTTAGGTAGTGGCCATAATTTTTTTTATAATTATTTTATTTAAATAATATAAAGGTTGTCATAAGAAGTGAAATTTTATAATCAATAAGAGACTCAATGCGTCAAATTTTTGCCAATAGTGTGGTTAGTTTAAAGTAGAGATGGAGATAGAGGGAGAGAGAAATAAAGAGAGGGGTAGAGGGAGAGATAAAAATAGAGAGATAGAGATAAGGAAAGAGAAAGAGATAAAGAGATAGAAACCAAAAAGATGATGTTAACTTCAATCTATAACATGTATAAGTAACTAATGGCACTCTTTTAGCACAAACAAGTCAAGCTTTCTCACTGCCAGGTTACTTAGGATGAAAGTAATTTTGCAGTTTATATATTGTAGTCACTAACAAAACAATCTCTAATGTGTATACACAATCTCTATTCAATATTTTTATTAATCTATATTTAAAACTTGCATACAAACAACAAGCTAAGATATTAGTAAATGATTTCCAATCCCTCAAACAAATAATAAAAAATTTCAACAAACATAGATATAGAAAAAATTAGGATAGATATATTGAGCAGGATCATACTCTTTTCAAAATTTCTATCAAACACAACTATGCCGCAATGTAGATGAAATCAAATGGTGCCAAGTTTCTACCAAATTTGAAATTGCCCTTTTCTTTCACTATTACAATTAAAATGATTTTTGAAAAAATAAAAATCATCATTCACAATAAATTTTTCCGAGAAGCATTAAAATTACAAAAATAATAAACAAGAAATAGATTTTTAATATTGACTTCTTGATGATTTTGCATCTTACAAGTTTGTTCAATGCGCCCATCCCACCAAATATTGTCATACCAATGAACTAATATTATTAAAAGAATTAATATTTAACGATACATAATTTATTATAAAAAAAAAAAACTTTGAAAATAAATTAAAATCAATGGATGGTCTTGTAAGTATTGGAAGTATTTGTTGTTTTGCTATATTTCCATGGTTCATTCTTCGTCTTTTGACTTTATATTATTATGTATTTAATTATTTCACTTCGTTTTTCTTTCCTTATAGAGTAAATTTGAATGGCCTAGGAATGTGTTTCTATTGTAAAAAGTATATTTTCCTTTTCCCTCAAATTACTTAAAATTATATCTTGTTTCTATAACTACAATTTTTTTTTTAAATATTGAAATAAATTTGAACAAAATTAATAAACAACTAACAACAATCAAGACTCCATTAACAATTAACAACAACAACAACAACAATAAATAAAAAATAAGAAAAAAAAATCAACTCATTTTCATATCTCACATCTACATTTACAAAACTAATAAAATCATCACTTTTGCAATTATAAGATTTTCATAAATAAAATATATTTTAAAAATTTAATATTACTAAATTTTATTATAGTAAATTAAGCACATTATTTATCAACATTTAAATATATATTTAAGTTTAATTATTAATTAGTTATAAATTAACAAATTGAAATTCAATTAATTAATATTTAAATTCAAATGTACATGATTTACATTACCCTGGTTGAGTAGGTATGACAAACAACATGACCATTCTTAATAAAAACCAATACGTATACCCTTAAAATTATAAATTATTCATATTTAATTAAAACCAATACATATGCCCTTAAAATTATAAATTAGTTTTTTAACAAATTTTTGTGTTTCAAATAGTACAATTGAATTACATCCCCCAACTACATTAAGGTCATAAAACTCTATACGACAAGGTTGTGGTTAACATTGTGAAATGTTTACATTATTTTTTATTTTTTTAAGAATGGATGTCACTCCACCATATTAAAGGTGACCCATAACATCACCCAAGGTTTGCCATGTACCAAACCATAAGAAAACCCTCACAAGTCAAAGAATGACATAATGTTTTGATAAGAGATGCAAGATATTACAAGTGCATTCAGAATGGTAAATTAGACATACATGAACCAACAAATATTCTTCAATCATTCTATATAAAGAGATAAGTCATGTATAATGCTTAAATAAGTCATTTTGTATTGATGGTGTGAATGGATAGATATTATTTTTTATTTAAAAAGTAGCGTTAACCATGGCGTTGACCCTTTACATAGCTATAGGATATCAACAACACTATCACAACACTAAAACAATTCAAAATATCAAAAACTTAAAGATTGAGGAGAGTTCAATGACAAAAACCAAACGTCAAGACCAAAGAAAAAAATAAAGACCAGTAGCCTAAGACCTAAGGGGCTAATTTACGGACCCCAGTCCTGTTTATGACCTTTTCCCAATCATCAGAAAGGAACCTGTAGAGTTCCTTGGCCACCTATTTGTCAGCTTTGTCCTTAGCAGTCCTTTTGCGCAGGAGGGAAAACATCAACGCAGAGCTATGAAGCACCCAGAGGGAGAATTTGTTAATGTTGACCATCTATTTGTCTCTAGTATCCAACCTAACCATTTGTTAATGGATAGATATTGTTGGCATGTGCATAAAAATATGTTGTTTTTTTTTGTTTTTTTTTTGTGGGGGGGGGGAAATTGAATTTTTCACCCACACAAACCAAAGATAGTACATAAAAATGATATTTTTATAATAATATAAAATAAAAAATTAAATTTATACTATAGAGTTTTTGATGAAATTTTTTTAATTCTTTGCATTCATTGGTTAAAAAAATTGGAAAATTAATCAATGAATGCAATATTATCCTGCCTTTGGCAGGAACTAATAATATTAAAAGTATATATAAGTAATTAAATTTTGTTTAATAAAATTTGATAAAATAGATTTGCAAATGATAAGATTAATTTTATTCATACATTTATATTTGTATTTTTTAAAGATTATCTCTACATTCATCAAGATAAATTAAAATAATAGAATAATTGTTTTGAATTAATAATAATTACCTAGAAAATTATTATATTAACTTATCATAACAATATACTTCAATCTCATTCGAAGTGAATGAGGAGGTTATTGCGCAGGCGATGGGGTTTCCTACCACAGGCTAGAAATGGAAAAAGACAAGTCTCGTATTTGATAATGATAGACTCAACCAATTCTTTAGGGGGAATGAGAGCCTTGTCAAGCTGCATGGTGGCTTCGATAGGGAGAAATTACCATTCCCATGGAACTAGGTATGTATTATGATAATGAAATACTTTACCCTAGAAGGAAGGTTTAAAGTTTTTTATTTCTACCATTTGCCCTTACTTAACCACTTTAGGAAAAAAAATCTTATTCCCTTCCCTTTTTTCCTCCTTAATTCTTTGGAGTCACTGTGAATGAGGTGGTTGGAAATGCTAAAATATAGGAGAAAAATCCTATCCCGCTCCACCAAGGTCTTATCTTTCACTTTTACCATTTTCACCTAGCTTTGTGTCTCCCTAAACAAATTTTTGTGCAAGAAGTCCCAAGCCCTGCTATTATACCCTTAGGCAACATTATTGATATCCCTAGGCCTAACATGAGAAAATGCATCCGGTTTCTAGGTGCTACCAAAATTATTTCCTGGCGTGGGTCTCTTGAATCCCCCACATTGATTGATAATGATTTGAGGGACTCTAAACACAAAGCCCTACTCCTTAGCAACAGCAACAAAAATGGGAAAAAACTTACCTCCTAGTTAAGAAGCCCAAATTGATCATCCAAGAGGTAAGTGAGGAGGCAGAGGATGCAGGGGAAGATTTGAGTAATAATGAAAGTACCCCTAAGAGGTCTTATAGGTTGTCCACCTGCTCTACTGAGAAAGGAAAACTGAAGAACCTAGTGGGATATGATTCTGAGGATGAGTTGGAACTGGGGAGTGAGGATGAGAAGGAAAGGAAAAATGAAGAAACTAACACAGGAAAAACGAGGAGGAGAAGGGAATCTTTGAGAATGATGGTAGCTCCACCCACATTTCAGAGAGTCCAATTGATCTTTGTGGCCTTTCTCAAATGTTTTTCCTCCTTGGAGTAGAGATATTCTAATCTTACAAACTTTGGTTCATCATCATTATGTAAGGGTTAAGAAACACCAAAAATTTTGTTGACCCTACTAAGTAAATTTTATTGCTATGTAGATATTTTGACAATTGCCACTACTAGAGAACTTCTTGCTACATACACACAATTTTGTTCTCCAAATGTTGTGCTAGATGTGCCTACTTCATCCAGATTTTCATTTCTACTTAGTTATTTATTATCAAATGCATCTCATTTCTCTAATTTGTGCTCAAAATCATTCTTACATTCTCCTTTTATTTTAACTAATCTTTCTTGGATAAAAGTTTAAGTTCCATTAATATGTAAAAAATATTATGGGTAACTAGATTCTAAAGCTTGTAACCTTTCACATTCTCACCCTATTTAATGAAAACAAATTAAACCTTGAAATCCTACTTGGACCATTTCCCTATTAAAACATGCATAAAAGGATCACAACCAAATATTATCAAAAGAGTCATAAAAGGATTATTCACCAGCAATTTGGTGGACTATACCTCTCAAGTAACTTTTATTTCTATATGTATATGGTGAAATTTGGAAGATTAAAACTATTACAAAACCACAAAAGATCCAACCATATGAAACCCTAGTTCTAGAATCAAGAATTCACCATACACCAATGAAGACCCTAAAACATGCAAATCACAACAAAATACAAAGATTATACCATTCACATGCTTAGTAGGGTTTGATCTCCATTGTTTCCTATATCCATTGGTCTTGTTTGATATGATTGCTCTCAGATTTTGTATTGTGCACAAGAGCTCAACAAAGAACAAATTGTGGTTGTGAAGTAGCTTGATTGCAAGAAGGCTTGATTGCATATGTTGTTAGGGTTGATAAGGATGAAAGTATCCTCTTATATAGAGACAACTTAGAAAATGGAGGGATACGATTAAGAGGTGAAAGGATAAATGGTCAGCTAGGATTAAAGGGTAGGTAGAGAATATAATAAAATGTGAAGGTGGTAGTAGTTAGAAAAAAATTAAGAGATAAATGACAAGTGTCATGGAGGGAAAAAGATAATGAATTAATTAAATAAACAAAAATTCATTTAATTAATAGAAGAAGTGGGACCAATTAAATAAATAAAAATATTTATATAATTTAGGGAAAGGATAATTAAATAAATAGGGAAAGGCTACAAAAGTCTTAGTGAATTAATTAAATAAATAAAAATCTATTTAATTAATAGAAGGTTTAGGATAAAATAATTAAATAAATAAAATATTTATTTAATTAGGCTAGGAAAAAATTAGGTGTCTACACTATATATAGACCTTCTTACAATTGTCACTAGTGGAGAACTTGCTACATATACACCATGTTCTCTAAAGATTGTGCTAGATGTGCTTGCTTCTTCTCCCTCCAAATTTTCATGCCCACTTATTTAATCATTATAATTGAATGCATCTTATTGTTTAAATTTATGCTCAAAATTCATCTCACTTCTCACTTTTTTTTTAACTACTCTTTCTTGGACAAAACTTGAAGTTCCCTTATTATAAGTACAAAATATTCTAGGTCTCCAAATTCGAAAGCTTGTAGTCTTTCATATTCTTACCCTATCCAATGAAAATAAAAATTTAAAACTTAAAATCCCACTTAGGTGTATGTGAATGGAGATGGGGGAACAAAAGGAGGTCTTAAGTGACCATTTTATTTTAAAATTAAGAAAGATTAAACTTAGATAAGAAATTTAAGATAGTTGTGCTCTAATTTTAAAGATGCATCATGAACACGATTTGTAGTGCTTAAAATCTACTTTATAAATTAGTATTCTTTATTAAAAATGGTGGAGATCAAGGTTCAAATATAGAGAGAACACAAAGTATTCCTATTTTTGTCAACAAAAACATTATATAGTGTTAGGTGTGACCCCTAAAATGTTATTTTTTGTAATATTTTTATTATGTTATATAATTGCTAGTACTAGTTAAGTGCATGTAATTTGTAAACCCATAAGTAGCAGTAATAATACATTAGGTGCATATGCTTTGTACTTCATCCCAGTATTTATGTAAAATAGAGGATTTATCCCACATGCATGGGATAAAATTGTGATTGTCTTTATGAATACTACACTATTATAATGACTTCTCAAATGAAAAGAACCTAAGATATTTGTAGTAAGAGTTTAATATATATTGATACATTACCAATTAAAGTGGTATTGAGAAGATAATATACAATATATTTAGTTTCTCTCTATTTTACATATTTCTATGTGTGTTGTCCTATTCTTTTTGTAAGTTCATTATAGTTAGTCATTTCAATGGTATGAAAAATATAGTGACCATATTCAAAATCTTATAATAACACGAAAACATTCAAAATAAATTGTACACACATTGTTGAAAATCTTACAAAAACCCTAATGGGGTGAAAACTCTTAGCAAAAGTATGACATATTCATCTCACTAACCATCTTAGGGATTAGTAATAACTGTACAATACCTATTGGGAAAACTGGAACTTTGAAAAAGACTACAATGTCCTTTTCACCTATTTTTAGCATTGTAACCATTAAACTTGAGGTATTTCAACTTGCACATATGAATTGAGCATCAAACAAAGGTTTTGCAATTGAGCCAACCATGTAAAGTTCACGTTTATAGAAATTATAATCTTTGCATATTCCTCCATGGCACTAAAATTCATAAAATTATGTGCAATAAATTAACTCAAGTTGAATTCTATTCACTATCTATCTCAAAATATTTTTTCCACTTTCATGACTTAGATATCACAATGCCTTTTTCTTGTTTACCAAAGAATTTGTTATTTTTTTGGTAATTCTTATGTTTGTTGTAGTATATTGGCCAATTGTCATAGTAGAAAAGATTTTAACATTATGAATGGTGAGTTTACAATAACAAATGATAAGTTTGGTACTTGCACAAATCAACAATTTCCTTGTATAACATTTATTGTTTAATATTTGCATCGACAAACTAAACAAAGGTCATCAAGATGCTCCAAACTATTCCTACTACCTTTCATTTCACATCACAAATTTTCATGCATCCCAAATCATTGATTTTACATTAGAAAGAGTTTTGTAATTACATTGAACTTTCATATGATCAAACTATTCTAACTAAATTAATATGATTTTTGTATATTTTTTTATTAAATTAAATATATAAATTAATTGAACAAACTCTTTTTTTTTAATATAATTTTTAAATTTAATACATTTAACAAATATATTTTTGAAACAATGTATAGAAATTGAATTTAAATAATGAATACTTCACATTTGATATATATATTAAAACATAATCTAAAAAATTGGTATGAAAGAAATTCAAATAACAACAAAACTATATTGCAAGAGATGTTATTCGTTTGTTCCATCAAGAAAACTTTGTTGAGGCCAAAATTCATAAACTATAAACTATAGAAAAGTTGAAGAGAACTTTAGAAAAATAATAATAAACTATAAACTTCTAAGAAAATTCTATTATAAATTTAAAGAATGCCACACTTAACATACGGGAAAGAATTTTGTGGTTCCATCAAACACTATTTGGCATTAATTTCACGATTATAGTGTTGTCCACAATTATGAAGGTGCCTAAAGTCTAGTTTATATTTATTTATTATCACTTGGAATCACCTTTAAGCTTGAACATTAATATTTTAATGATAATTAAAAAAAAATAGTACAAGCAGCTTTCCGCATGAGAATGAAAAATAAAAAATTAAAAGTACTGCAATTTTTTCTTTAAAAGTGTCCATTATTTTGTTATATAAAGACAAAGGAATAATATCACATTTTCAATAGGAAAATGAAAAATAGAACAAATGTACTTAGTTAAATTATTGAGGTTGTTGGTGTAAATAAATATTCATTTTGGATATTATTACACTTACTTAAGTTAACTTAGGATAATGCATCTCTTCGTAGTTTGGATTTGAGACACTTAGGGAAGTGTGCACATAGGGATATAGCTTGTAGGAGAAATTCCACCTTTTGTGGTCTTATTTTGTTGTTACACTCCACATTTGGTGGGTCATCCACCTCTTGTGGAATATTATATTATTTCTCCTACCTACCCCCTAGTATTTCTTACCTACCCTTGTTTCTCATTGAGCCACATGTCATATTTGTGTGCTCATACATCCATATGGCCTTGCCTATATAAGCAGGCCTATATTCATTGTATTGGTTAATCTAGTTGATCATTTTGCATATTGATGAGAATACAGTTTGTTCTTGTCATTCTATTGTCTCTTTTATGCTTTTCATTATGCCCTTGATCTTGGCAAAATCCTACATGGTATCAGATCTATTGGGGCTTCATTGATCGGTTTTTGGAGACATCGTGGAAGGCTTCTATTTTCGGATTTGGGGATCTTCATTTTGTGGGGGCGTCATACAGCGATTTGGACATCACCGTTGAATCCGGGAAGCCGTTTCCATAAATTTCGACTATAAAGTCGACCTATTTTGGTGAGAAAATTTTTTTTCCCCATTTTGGCTATTATTGTACGGATTTCGAAATTTAAAAAAAAAATAAAATTATTTTTCAAAAAAAAATTTCGAAAAATTGAAAAAAAAATTAAAAAAAAACAAAAAGTGTTTTTTTTTGGGGGGTCCGCAGACCCCACCCCGTTGTACGTGAGTTGCAGGTATCGCAAGCAGAGCATACCTATCCGTGTACCCGCCGGCCGCCGCGTCGTGTACTTGCTGGTCGCCGCACCGTGTACCCGTCGGCCACCTCGCTTCCCCGCCAGCCGTCTTGGTTCCCTCCCGCTGGCCGCCTTACCTGCACGCCACCGAGTCCTATCCACGCTATCGGCCAAGGTTCTCATGCGACCGTCCAATCACCTCCGCCCACCACGCAGGAGCCCAGTCGGCTTCCAGGACCCCACCACGTGGCTCTCAAACAGTCGTCCGTACGCCACGTCATCCACGCCATGCAGGTCCTCCGTACGCACTGTTAGATTGCCACGTCATCTGTACGGCCTGCACAGTCACTTGCCTAGTCAGCAGTCCGTACAGTACGGACGCCCAGTCAGCAGGGAGGTGAAGCTTTTTGCGACAGTCATACGACCGTCAAATTTAACACAGTGACTTACTGACATCAGCACCACATTAGCACTTTTTGGAAATTTTTTGACCCCTCTCCATTGGGCTTTTCAGTTTTGTAGTCCAACTTTGGAAGGCCATAACTTGCTCATTTTTGCTCCTTTTTTGGTGCAATTTTTTTTTAAATGGGCTAAAATTTTGTGATCTTCGCAGTGGTGTGGTTATTTTCTGATTTTGGTGCACAAGTTTTTCAGAATTTTCGGATTCTCTCAACTGTACCTGTCCAATCCTTAATTCTACAACTTCAAAGGCCTCGTTTGAGCTCATACGACCTCCTTTTCAGGTGTCATTTTTTTTTAAAGTGCTTATTTTTTTGTCTACTTTCAGAATCTATGATCAGATTTTAGAGGTTTTGAGTGGAAATTGTACTTTCAGATATTGGTCTTATTTAGACTATTAGGTACTTGTAAATTGCTTGGATCTTAGTTAGATCTCTTGCATTATCAGTTTGAGACTCTTTTGGCCTTATTGAGGCAGTTGTAAAATTGTAAATCAGAAGTCCACTTTGCCATTTTTTGCAAGTGGCCCATTGTATACACACTACTTATAAAGTGCCAAAATCATCACATTTGGGGGGGTTCTTTGATTGAGTGAATTTGGGGGGGTGTCTTGTGTGATTGTGCCTCTCTTTGTGCTCTTTCCATTTTTGTTGCAATGAGTCCTAATAAATTTCCACCTTTAACTCCACATAATTATGCATCATGGAAAATTAAAGTATGGAGTAAACTAATAGAAAAGGGTCTCACACACTACATAGATGGAACAATAATAGCACCACCTGATCCTAAGGCTAATCCAATTGCTCAATTAGAATGGCTCACAAAGAATTGCATGGCTCTTGGAACCTTACGCAAGTATGTATCAGATGACCTCATTTTTCACATTGAGAAGTGTAAAACAATCAAGGAGGCTTGGGATATGTTTCAGAAATTGTATGGACAAGTTGATGAAATTAGAGGCTATCAGATTGACAATGAGCTTACCAACTTAGATCCCAAGAGTTTTGATACAATCCAAGATTATGTCACCAAAGCAAATGAGCTAAGAGCAAAGCTTAAGGATTGTGGAATTGACAAAAAGGATGCTCAATTGATATTCAACTTGTTGGAAAAGCTTGCACTAGAATATGCAGCATTTGTATCTAGCTTCCAAACTCATCGTTTGATAGTGGGGAGTTCTTATGTTATGCCTTCATTTGATGCTTTCACAGAAATGTTGATATTGGAACAATCTAAGTTGTTGAACATGGGGTTTCTCAAGTCTTCAAAGTCCAAGGCTTTGGTGGCTAATCAAGGGAATCAAGGAAGTCAAGGCAAAGATTCCAACAAGAAGAAGAAGCAATCCAAGTCTAAGCCACACCAGGAAAAAGGACAATCATCCTCTCCATCACAAGGCGATTTTTCATCCTCTTCCAAGAAGGGGACACCACCTAAGAAGGATAAACCAACTTGTGCATATTGCAAAAAGTATGGTCATGATGAGCATCGATGCCACGCAAAGCAAGTTGATGAGTTAACCAATCTTCTTAAGAAAAACAACATCAACTTTCCATCCATCTACATAAAGAAGGATTCATCTCCTTCCTCTTCCTCACAGTCTAAGGGAAAAGGGCAAGCATTTGTGGCTACAACAGGTTCTTCACAGCAATGGATACTTGACTCGGGTGCCTCATATCACATGGGCTCTACAAAGGAGCAGTTTTCTTCATTGGAGCCATCTAAGGTACCTCACATTTACATAGGTGATGACACACAAGTAGAGGTTGAAGGGAAAGGTTCAGTTGACATGGATGATGGAACATTTGAAAATGTTCTCTATGTTCCTAACCTGTCTACCAACCTTCTCTCCATCTACCAAATCACTCACTATGGGAATGGGAAAAAGGTTGAGTTTACACCAGATTCAGTTGTGGTAAAGGAACTTGATGATGATGCCTTGGTAGCAGTGGGACAAGTCAATGACAACTCAAGGCTTTATTCATTCTCCCATTTTGTGCCAAGTTCACCTTCTAGGGCCTTGCTTACTCATTCAAATTCAGAAAGTAAGCTATGGCATGAGCGGTTTGGTCACCTCAACTACCGCTATCTTCAGCAGCTAAGCACTAAAGACATGGTCACAAGTCTACCTTGAATCAGTTTTTCAGAGGGTGTATGTTCAAGTTGTTCCATGGGCAAGCATCCCGAAGAGAAGTTTGATAAAGGGAAAACTTGGAGAGCTTTGGAAGTTCTTCAACTTGTTCACAACGATGTAGCAGGTCCATTTCCAGCACCTTCATTTAGTAAGGCCCGCTATGTTCTTACCTTCATTGATGACTACTCCCGCTTCACTTGGGTCTACTTTCTCATTCATAAGAGTGAAGTATTTGACAGATTTCAGGACTTCAAGACTCATGTGGAGAAGCAATCAGGGAAAGTGGTCAAGATTCTTCGCACAGATAATGGAAGGGAATATGTGAAAAAAAGACTTGAGGATTTTTGTACATTTGAGGGGATTGATCTTCAGCACTCTATAGCATACACTCCATAGCAGAACGGGATTGCAAAACGCAAGAATAGAACTCTCAAAGAAATGGCTAGCTGTATGATACATGCACGTTCTCTTGATCCCGCCTTTTGGGCAGAAGCTACCAGTTGTGCCACACACATCCAGAATCGGGTTCCTCACAAAGCTTTGCAAGGTATTACTCCTTTTGAAGCTTGGGCTGGTAGGAAACCGATTGTGAGATATTTCAGAGTCTTTGGGTGTCCAGCATGGGCTCGCATACCTCCGCAGAAATGCATGGCATTGGAGCCTCAGAGTCGGCCTTGCATATTTGTTGGATATCCTGAGGGTGTTAAGGCATACAGATTGATGGATCCAGAGACACATGAGGTGTTCATTGAAAGGAGTGTTCACTTTGAGGAAAGCTCTGCTAGCTTAGCCTCTCTACCTCCTCCACCTTCCTCCATTGTGGATAGTGATGTTAGTGATTCAGATGATGAGACTCCCTCAACTCTGACTTGCAGGGTTACACCTCCGCAGGGTCCACATGCAGTTAAGGAGCCTCGTTCTCCACCTCCACCTAGACCTCGTTGGGCTCGACAGACACTTGAGTCCGCGGGTTCTCTTGTTGGGGATCCTTCAGATACACAAAGAACTCGATCACAACATCAAGATCTTCCACATGCATTTATTGCTACTGCTTCTGATCCACAGACATTTAGGGAAGCATCAGGGGTTCCTGAGTGGGACCAAGCTATGGAGGAAGAGTATAGTTCCTTGATGAGGAACAACACATGGGATTTAGTCCATCTCCCTAAGGGGAGAAAGATGGTTCGATGTAAGTGGATCTATCAGGCCAAGTTTGAGCAGATGGTAGTGTGGATAAGTATAAGGCTCAGCTTGTTGTGAAAGGTTTTTCTTAGGTTGCAGGTGTTGACTATACTGAGACCTTTGCACCCATAGCCAAGATGAACTCCATTCGTTTGACACTTGCTATTGTTGTAGCTCATGGTTGGGCTGTACATCAGATGGATGTGAAGAGTGCTTGACTTCATGGTGATCTTGATGAGGAGATTTATATGGAGTAGCCACAGGGTTTCATCCAGGCTACTTCCTTGGTTTGCAGACTAAGGAAATCTCTCTATGGCCTTAAGCAGGCCCCCAGGGCTTGGTATGCCAAGATGGATTCCTTTCTTCTCTCTATAGGTTTCACCAGGTGTCATTCTGATCCAAATGTCTACATTTTGCGACAGGATGACTCTCACTTGATACTTGTGCTCTATGTTGATGACTTGATCATTACAGGGAATACTTCATCCATCATTAGCAGGGTCAAATATGCTTTGCATGACAGATTTGCTATGACTAACTTGGGTCTTTTGCACTACTTTCTCGAGATAGAGATTTCACAGTCACCTTCCAGGATTACACTATCGCAGCCCAAGTATGCTCTTGATCTACTTGTACGCTTTCATATGGCTAATTGTAAGCCTGCCCCGACTCACTTTCTTTCAGGAATCAAGCTTGAGGCTTAGTGTTCTTCTCCACTAGTTGATGCCACTTTGTATCGTCATCTTGTGGGTAGTCTCATCTACTTGACTCATACACGCCCTGATATTTCATTTGCAGTTGGCATGGTTTCCCACTTCATGTAGGAACCACATGAGCTTCATTGGAAAGCCGCCAAATGCATCCTTCATTACATCCAGGGTACACATCACTATGGGATTCACTATGCAGTAGGCACAAGACTTCGCTTGGTTGGTTACACAGACTCTGATTGGGCTGGCGATCTGGTTGATCATAAGTCTACTTCTGGTTACAGTTTTCACCTTGGTTCGGGCCCCATTTGTTGGCAGAGCAAGAAGCAACATGCTATTGCTCTCTCTTCGACTGAGGCTGAGTATCGAGGTGCTGTTAACGCAATGACTGAGACCATTTGGCTCTAGCAGATTCTCACAGAGTTTGGTTTCACCACTCCACAGCCGACAGTTCTACATTGCAACAATCAGAGTGCTATTGCGATCTCAAAGAACCCGGTCCAGCACCAACGGACCAAACACATCGAGATTCATATGCACTATATCTGAGAGCTCATCCAAGAGCAGGTCATTGATTTGCAATATTGTCCTACAGCAGAGCAGGTTGCTGACATATTCACCAAACCTTTCACTGAGAGTAAGTTCCAGCAGTTGCAAGCTCTCTTGGGGGTGCGGGATGTGTCATTAGGGGGGGTCAGCTAACTTCTCCTTCCTCTCTTATGGGGGGGACTTTTTCCTCTTTGAGGTTTTGTCCTTCTTCTTTGAGAGTCTTTTGTACATTCATCTCTTTTTGGGGGGGAGTTTCTTCTCACTGGGTTTTCTCCCTTTCTCCGTTTGTGAGAGATTGCATTGCATAGTTTTGCTTGCATTTGCATATTGTACATGGGTACCTATCATGGCCTAGTAGTTGGGACCCATCTTGCATTGTTGACTTGAGTCTTCATTCCCCTAAGTTGCACTTAAGGGGGGGTGTTGGTGTAAATAAATATTCATTTTGGATATTATTACACTTACTTAAGTTAACTTAGGATAATGCATCTCTTCGTAGTTTGGATTTGAGACACTTAGGGAAGTGTGCACATAGGGATAGAGCTTGTAGGAGAAATTCCACCTTTTGTGGTCTTATTTTGTTGTTACACTCCACATTTGGTGGGTCATCCACCTCTTGTGGAATATTATATTATTTCTCCTACCTACCCCTAGTATTTCTTACCTACCCTTGTTTCTCATTGAGCCACATGTCATATTTGTGTGCTCATACATACATATGGCCTTGCCTATATAAGCAGGCCTCTATTCATTGTATTGGTTAATCCAGTTGATCATTTTGCATATTGATGAGAATACATTTTGTTCTTGTCATTCTATTGTCTCTTTTATGCTTTTCATTGTGCCCTTGATCTTAGCAAAATCCTACAGAGGTAAGAGTTAAAAGAATTTAAAAGAGGAGGCAGTAGGTCATGATTATGATTGGAGGATTTTTTCTAGCATTCTAGTTATCAAGAATCATAATGTTGTCTTTTATATTTTTTAGACTAATAAATAATTTTAAGAGGAAAAATAGTCATACTCAATCGAGGAAGCTTGTCACTATTAAGCCACTTTGAGGAACCCTCGCCACATGATTAAAAGGTGAATGAGGGAATGCATGTTCAAATATTCAATGCTAAGGAGGACCATGAGAGGTATGTGAATTGTATCTAGTATGAACATCATGGCTACTACCATGTATATTCCCTCAAGAAAGTGGGGAGGGGTAATACTAGAGGGGGAATGTGGCACCCACACAACATTAAAGCAATGCTCAATAAAAGGTCACAAATGTGCAACTTCTAGGGAAATTTTATTAGCATGTCCTTAAATTTGCAAACATTAGAACAAATCATTGATTTAATAAACAAGGAAAAATGTAAGTCCACATAAGAGCTCATCAAAATAAAGTTAATTTTCTATCTTTCCAAGTACTTGTTAAAATCTCCATTGTAAAAGCATGTCGAATTTGGGTGAATTTAATCTATAACCATGACCCAATGCCTAGAAGAATAATGTACCAAGAAAATAACTTAGGTATAAAAGGTCTAAAAAAGTGATGTACCCAAGTCCAAGTAGCTTGAGCCTATGGGAAAAACCAAAATATGTGCTTAAAACAATATTTGAAACTTAAACCAATAAAGTTATCAATATAACGAACCATGATTTGGTTAATTGATTTATTAGTATATTTTTAACTATTAAATTATTAAGACAACAAATTAATAATTTAAAATAAGATAAATAATAAACAACTCATAAGAAGGCTAATGTGATGACATTTTGAATGGATCTTGTTGTTATTATGTGCCATATGTACTCTCCATTTCCTCATCATTATGTTTGATTCCTTGTTCTCATGTTAGTCTCCTTGCTACTATTTTTCGCCCTTATTGACCCATGTATTCCTCCCTTTGTAGTAAGCTTTTGTTAGTATTTTTCCCTAGCATCCCCTTAGACTTGGGGATTCATTGTTTGTAGGTCATTTTCATGTAACCCTAGTGCTACTAGCATTAATGGAATTTATTAATCATCCATGCTCTATGGTTTAGGTGACATCTTTAAAATTGTTGTAAACAATATTGTTTGGTACTTTTTTTTTACACTCTATATTTAAGTTTTCTAATTTCATTCCATATTTTGACAATATTCATATTTTAGAGTTGGGGCCACCAATATTGGAGGAAGAGGAACACTATTTTGATTTTAGGAATGTCCACTTATTTCAAAAGAATTATGTGGTGCCTCACAATTCTTCATTCTAATTTCTAATTTTTAGAAGCCTTCTCTTAATTCTAATTTAGCCTTTTTATCTTCATGCCCATGGTTTTTCATTGTTGTTTGTGACACAAAGGCAAATCATGAATATATTTAAGAGGAAAGTCTCATGGTTTGGGGAAGGGTAGTTATTTTCTTGAATCTTTTGTGTTTGATTTCAATACCTCTTTTGAAACCTTCTTGGTAGTTTGTTATTGTTTCACTACCTAATATCCAATTGTTTTTTTTTCTTCCCTACCTTTCCAACCATCAATGATTCCTTGGGGAAGATCATTTATAGTTCTCTAAACACACATAAAATTTAATCCTACCATTGTCATATTGCACTTTAAAATGGAAGGGACTCGCTAGATGAGATGTGGTTGAAGATTAGTGATTATATTTGGAGCTCAAAAAACCTTCAAATGTAGAGATTTTTTTGGTCCACACCTTTCTTAATAAGATATTGTATTTCTTTAAATGTGATGCATCTTAGGATGTGTACAACACACTAAGACTAGATAATTTTGGGTAAACTTGTAATAGTTTTTGGGACATTGGAAATGTATTTAAATGTGGGAGCTTCACACTGGGAAATGCATTAGTATTAGAATGTTCATGATATAACAATGATGGATAAATGGGATGCCTTGGAATGTGTAAAAACTCTTGGAAATGTGAAAGTTCACATGTTAGACACATGGTTTAGTGGTCTCATGATTTTATTTAATAATACTTGATGGTTTTGTGAAGCTTGGTCTATGGAAGCAAGTACATGGGTATTATAGGATCATATTGGAGGAGAATCTCTAGGAAGAAAGTTGCATGTTATGACATCTTCCTAAAGAAGGAATGGATTTTAATGTGTGGTTACATAGCAATGTTATAATAATTTCCCATTTGTTGTTAGATTAATTACATGAAGGAGTACAATGAATTGCTTGCTACTATTAGCACATAAGTGAAAGTATCATTGTGTTGTAACCATAATCTAATGGTAGTATAGTGAGACTTTGGTGTGGTTTTTATTGTCTATTTTTTCCTAAAATAGTTTTCTAGGGTAAATCTAAGGTTATCTTGACTAAATACTTTGCTCATATTTTTCATTATGGATTTGGTAACTTTTTAGGTGTAATTTATCTCATGAGTTATGTATGCAATTAGTATTTATTAATCAATATTTTTTTAAGTTCCTTACATGTGATATTAGATATTGATTTTAGTTTGTTGTGGGGGATGCTCTCTTATGTGATTAATGCAAGATTTGGCTATGGAGATAGCTACCCAATATCCAAAGGCATATGGAAAGTACAATTTTGATACTCAAAAGATCAATATGACAAGAATAAATTGCATTCATATAAAACAATACAAATAGAATGGATGCATGCTACATGAGAGATCCTTGGTTATATAGGGAAAGGTGAGAGATAGGAATAGACACGATCATGTCATGTGTCTTAATCTTATACAACGAGACAAATAACATGAGAAATAGTAAATAACCTAGGAAAGAAGAAGTGGGTGTGATAGATCACATGTCACATAATAATTCTAAAAATATTCCTACCTATTTGTACCCTAAGGAAAGTTAAGTAATAAGATATAAATGAGAGCTAATAGTGGAACTAATTAGGTAATACTCCTATCCACACCAACACCCCCCCCCCTCTTAAATGCAACTTAGGGGAAACAACAAAACATGCAAAGATGGGTTCCAGCTATTAGGCCATGTTAGGTATGCATGTACAATGTACACATGTAATGCAATCACTCACAAATGGAGAAAAAGAATAAAAATCTAGTGAGACAAAAATCCTCCTAAAAAGAAAAAACACAAGAAAATTCTCTCAAAAGGATGAGAAGTACAAAATGTCACGTGAGGAAATGATCTCATCCCATAAGAGAATGAATAAGGTGAAGTGCCCCCCTCAAATAAAAACCCTGCACCCCTAAGAGAGCTTCAAAATGATGATAATTACTCTCAATGAAGGGTTTGGTAAAGATATCTGCAACCTACTCTGATGTAGGACCATACTACAAATCAATAACTTGCTCCTGTATCAACTCCCTAATGAAGTGCATATGGATCTTGATGTGTTTGTTCCATTGATGTTGAATTGAGTTCTTTGATATTTGGATGGCATTTTGATTGTCACATTGGAGGATTGTTGGCCATGGAATGGTGAATTCAAACTTAGAATATTCTAAAGCCAAAGATCCTTAGTAGTGACATTAACACCTCGATACTCAGATTCAATTAAAGAGGGAAATAGAGTGTTTCTTCTTACTTTGCCAATAAATGGGTCTAAAATCAAGATGAAATCTATAGTCAAAAGTGGACTTACAATCATCAAAATTGCTAGCCCAAGAAAAAATTATGTATCTAACCAAGTCAAGTCTTCTACCTACTGCATAATGGGTGTTGAGGAACTGTGCCTAAATCTTACTAGTTGAAACCTCTCATAAAGAACAAGTTTCAGAAAGTTCAGTGTGACTTGTTCAGTGTCTTGGAGAAGTCTAGCAGAGCTATGTTTTTGGTGTAACCTTGGAGCTCGACAAAACCCTCCAAGCAACTAGTCATAGTTAATTCTCTCTCCAATGAGATTTTGTTTCGGTGTGATGGTGGAATGGTCTTGACGACAACCTGTGGATATCAATGTAACACTCGGGTTCAATAAGACCCTACAAGTAGCTCGCAAAAGCCTTGTCTCTTATCGATTTCGGTGACACAGTTGGTAAGTCTTGGTGCCATGATAGGATTTCAGGGAAACATGAGAGTTCGGTGAGAGACTCCAAGCTGGTAGCCGAAGTTGTGGTTCATATCGATGAAAGTCATTTTAGTGAGATGTTGTTGAGTCTTGGCAAAGTCAGTAGTTCGGTGTGACATTAAGAGGTCAGTAAGACTCGTCCAACCAGAAGTGAAAGTCACACCTCAAGCCGATAAGACCATGTCATTGAGAAGTTGTTGAGTCTTGGCAATGAGCAGTTGCTTTCAGTGAGACTTCGATGTTCGATAATACATTTCAAAAAAGAAGGCTAAGTCGTAGTCCATGTTGTAAAGCCAATATCCAATATCGATAAGATAGGAGGGTTGTTTGGGCGACCCAATTAATTTCGATGAGACATTGAAGTTTGCTAAGTGAGTTTTAAGGTATTGTCGCAGTAAGGAACTCTTTCTGATTACCTTCAAGACTAAGGTGGTACCACGATGGACTCAGTTTGACCTACTGAGGTGGATGTCGATGGTTGGTCCAAGATGGAGTGTTGGCAATTTGTTGTGATCTCCTAGTGTATGTTTGATAACTCATGGGTCAGATGGTCGGAAGACATGGAAACTGAATCGAACCAATTTCTATACAAGAGATATAAATTTTTGGAAAAATAGTTTTAAAAAATGATTGATGGTCAATTGGTGATTCTGTTAGATGTTGAATGTAATCAATTACAAAACAATTTGAGACTCTGATTTGTGGGTTGAATACAATCTTTTGTCTGTATTGCTGCCTAAACTGAGACTAGATTAGAGCATGAAATCTATATCTTGTATGTAGTTTTGACATTACGATAATACAAGTGATTTATTTTGGTGTGTGGGTTTTTCATCCATAAGGTTTTTCCCACGTGAAATTTGGTGTACTCTATGTGATTGTGAATTTTTCATGTTGCTATGTTTTCCTGCATTGTGTATCTTCATGATTGTAGTTTGAAATTGAAATACATCCCTACTTATCTCCTCTAAGAATTGACATTCTATAAAGTGTTATGCACTCTACTTTCCTTACAATGAGTCCCATATTGATGAGTACACTATATATAATGCAAGATTCATTTGATATATTTTCAATGAAGCTCATATGTTTCCTACATAAAGCATGAAAATATGCCAACCAAAAAATAAATTTCAAGGCAAGTGTGAGTCATGTACATGAGGCTCTTGCAACAAGTTCACAATACAAAGTGGCATCAATTAGTTGAGTAGAACACATGACCTCAAGTTTGATTCCTAATAGAAAGAGAGTTGGTGCAAGTTTATAATCAACCGTGTTGAATTGAGCTAGAATATCAAGAGCGTAGTAGAGATGAGAAATAATGATCCTAGAAGAAGATTGTGTAATCTCAATCCCAAGAAAGTAGTGCAAAGGGCCCAAGTCAATCATAAAAAAATTGCATGTAGAGAAGAATTATCTCTGTTGGTGATAGTGTTACAAGCTAGGGTTGTCGTTGCACCAAAAGATCAACCTGTAAATGCCCGATACAACCACTAGACTTATAGAATCCATATGAGGTTGTTAAACCATGTCGTGAATCCCTGCCAGGGATGTTGGCCCACTACTAACAATACCCCTCCCAGCATCACTTGTTGTGGCCTACGTGATTCGAACCTATGACCAAGCTCTGATACCACTTGTTACAAGCTAGGGTTGTCGTTGCACCAAAAGATCGACCTGTTAATGCCCGATACAACCAATAGACTTATAGAATCCATAGGAGGTTGTTAAACCATGTCACGAATCCCCGTGAGGGACGCTGGCCCACTACCAACAGATAGATGAGGACCTCCTTGTAATGATCAAGTCGTCAACATATAGAATAAGAAGAAAATGAAAGTCATGTTATCATAAAATGCAAATGTTCTGATCTAAGTGGCATTTGGTGAATCATGTTGATTGGATAAATGAGTTCATCTTAGTATGTCACACCCAAGGGGTCTTCTTTAGGTCATAGATAGATTTCCTTAACCTACAAACCAACAAAGAATCCTAAAAACCCCTTGTAGTTTCTCCATGTAAATCTCCTCTTAAAGATCTCTGCATACGAAATACACTCTTCACATCCGTTTGATGTATAACCCAACTATGAGCTACTACAGTGGAAAGAGATGGAGTTCATGTTAACAACAGGGGAAATGATATCCATGTAATTAACACTAGGAACCTATGAGAAACCTTTGGCCACAAATTGTGCTTTGAACTTAGCTCTATACATTTCATATTTGGTCTAACAGATCCACTACATCGAACCATTTTTCTCCCTTTAGGAAGAGTTACTAAGTTTGATGTGTGGTTTCTCATTAAGGAACTATATGCTTCCTCAATTTTTCAATCCCTCTAAGGAATTATTGATACTTCCTTAAAATACTATGGATTAGAAGGAGGAAATGTAGAAATATGAAAGATTCTACTATTGTGACCGAGTCCTCCAAGTGTTTGAAGAATCCCCAACAAGAGTGTTTGTTGACTCTATAGTTTGTCAAGCCTAGTGAGACTGTGAAGAAGATGGGGATGAAGGATGTTAATCCTCAACCTCATAATGTGAACCCTAAAAAGATGTTATCATATGATTTGAAGGTGAGGTATAATCATATGATTTCAAGGTGAGGTAGACTCATATGAGTCACTATCTATTGGAAATCAGCCAAGAATAGAATGCACAAATTGATAACCTTCAATAAGTGAACAAAAATGAGCATAATAGTAATATACAAATGAAGAGTGTATAATACAAAAACCAACCTTTCATATACAGGCAAGTATGAGGAGGTAATAAGGTACAAGTGAAACTTTAACTACCTATCCAAAGGTGTGATGGTTGTGAGATCACTTCACAAGTGTGTGAACAAATGTCAAACATGAACGCACTAGGTATCTCAAGTGATGAGAAAACATGTATCAATACTATGAAGTAAGATAAAAACATTAATATAGATAGTAAATTTAAGCAAGGCGTGAATAGGTCAATCCTAGAAATATTTTTAGCTAACTAGGTGCATAATGACTCTATTTACACTAACATTGTCATCTATCTACTATGGAGGAAGGATGAGGAAGATTAGAGGCCAAGCTTGGAGATATTTCCTCAAAGTGAAAATTCCTCTCAATGAAGAGGTCATGTGTCTTTGGATCCAAGATTCAACACCCCTTGACATCATCTAGATATCAAACAAATATGAAAGGCCTACTTTGAGGTTCCAAATCCTTGCATTTGTTTGGAGAAATACATGCCCAGACAGGAGAGACAAACACTTTAAAATGCGTCACAACTGGTTTTCTACCACACCAAGATTCAATAGCAATCATACCTTTAAATTTATTGTGACAAAATTGATTCTAAATATGTATAGCATAATTAATGGCTTCAACCCAAATTTATAGACCTAGATAACAAACATGAATCATTCAACTATCCAACTCCTTAAGGGTCCTATTTTTTCTTTTTAACAACACCGTTTTTCTATGGTGTATATGCAACTAAATGTTGAATATCTATCCCTTTAAGAGTACAAAATTGCACAAGGTTATTATTTACATATTCTCAACCATTTTTAGTTTGTAGACTATTGACATATTTTCCAGATTAATTCTCAAGATGAGCCTTGAATTCTTGAAACTTGTCAAAGATTTCATTCTTCTAGTAAAGAAAGTAGATCAAAGTGCATCCAGAATAGTCATAAATGAAGGTGGATATATAGTGAGCCTCACAAAAAGAAAAAAACTATAAATAGATCCATTGGATCATTGTGAACCAGTTCAAGGAATTTTGAAGGTATCCAACACTTCCCTTTATCAAACTTCTATTTTGGATTCTTACTCATAGCACAACCCAAACATACAATATCTAAAAAGCTAATGCAAGGGAGACCTATGACCATATCTTGTGAGATGAGATGTTGGAGATAGTGATAGTTAAGATGGACAAACCACTTGTGTGATAACTTACTCACTAAATTTGAATGAGTGAGTAATGCTATAGGAGATAATGGAATAGTGTGTGAGAATGCATATAGTCGAGTCTCATGATTATATTTTTACACTATAATAAAGTCATCATCCTTAAGATCTTTGATCACGAATATAGGTGGAGAAAGCTCAAATTTCTTACCATTCCCAAGATAGATGATTTGGTAGTTTGAAAGAAGGTTAGAACACAAATATGAAACAAAAAGAACATTCTCAAATGATTCATCATCCATTCCAACTAGACCTTTCCATACAAATTCCATCTATGTATCATTACTTATAAAAAATGGGTTGTGTTGCTCAAGGTTCCAATGAATAAAATTCCTCTTTATCAGAACCCATGTGATGTGTAGCACCTAAGTCAAGAATCCATTGTTGTGAAGATTTGTTGGTTGTAAAAAGTGCCTATCCTTTCCCTTTTCTTGATTTTCAAGAAGTGGAACAAGATGCTTCCTTTGTAGGAAGCTATCAAATTGATGTGATTCTTCTTAAGAATGTTTCTCAATTCATCAATTTTCTTAGCATAGAAATGATGCTCATCATGACCAACATTCTTGTAATATGAATGAATTGGTTTCTTCTTCTTTTGTGAATTCCCCTTCTTGAAAGAAGATAAAGAGTCTCCTTGGTGAGGAGAAGAAGAATGTTCTTTATCTTTGTGTTTCTTGTTATTAAAGTGCTTATGTTTATTTCTAGATCCTTTCCCATGACCTCACACCAAATCTTGTCACTTGGATGGTTTAAGAATACCCATGGTGATCAAATTTGTTTGTTCAACCATCAACATCTCTATAAATGAACCAAATGATGTAGTAGGAACTTCCCATAGTCAGTCAATGAGTTTGAAAAATTGAAACAAAAGGTGCATATTCTAAAGGAAGCTCATTTAACAAATTAGAGACCAATTGTGCATCCATCTTATCAATGCTACAATCATTGATTTGTGCTCTTATTTCATTATCCTAGTTACATAGTCTTGTATAGTATTAAAATTATTTATATCTAGATTAGGAAGATCATTATCAAGTTTTTATCCCCTAATCTCATCATATTTGTCATACATATGAGCACATTTATCCAAATCATCTTTAGTTGTTTTACACTTCTCAATATGAAAGATAAGATCGACATAAACATATTTCGTAAGAGTTCCAAGAGACATTGTACTTTCAATGACTTTTTAAATTAAGATCTTTTGGTTGTTGTGTAGATCCATCATTGTAGTGAATTAATCATTTATTCATTAGTTTACTCTATGTATTATATTTTCCATGTTGCATAGCTATGTGAAGTTAAAAGAGGAAACATAGGATGAACCATGACTAAAATTTGAGAGCACTAGAAAGAACTCAAAGCACAATAACACGAAATTTCCATCCCCAAATAACTCAATCAAAGAATGTCCCAAATAAAAATGATTTGTCACTTTATACTTAGGTGTAGTTACAATTGTCACTTTCAAGAAAAAGCTAAGTGGTGTTTTGATTTTAATTATTATAATTTTTCAAATTGATAGTAAATAAAATTATGATCAATATTAAATAGATTAAACTTTGATCTATGCAATACAATTTCCAAAATTTGCCAACTAAGGCTATATGTTGAACATATAATTTTTGCTTATAATGAATATAAATTGAATATCACCACTATGAAGTACACAAAAACTTATGCACTTTAAAAAATTTGCACCTAAAGAGGAGTCAATATGTGCATGAATGGAGCCTTAGAAATTCCAAAAATGACAACTATCTAGCAACACTTATGACAAATTGAATTTTATAAAATAATCCATACATCAAAATAAAAAACCATCTACACTACTATATAGAGCATGAAAAATTAGCCCAAATAAAAAAAAAATTGTTGAAAAAAAGAGGTTGTAAGCTCAAGTTATGTCCATTTGAAAATTAGGTACAAAATCCAAATCTCCAATGGAGAGGGAGGCAAAAATCCTTGGGTGCTTGCTCACATCAGATATACCTTCAAATAGAATGTTTACAAAATATTCTTCTCACAACAAGCAGGAGAATCTTTAACTAAAATCTTGGAAGATGTGTTGGAATATTTTGAATGTTGGTCATCAAAGGAATCTTAGGTAGAATATGGCATCAACTAGGAATACTTGTTAGAATCTTCTACAAGTTGGAAATAGTAGTGGACAATGGTGGTTGAATGGGGTGAGGCCACATGGGCTACACTTCCAAGTTGGTTGGTACCTATAGTATGACAGGTTTGTAGTGTACCTTGTGTAGACAAGGTGCTTACAACTATTTTTTTAAATGTACTATATTGGACAAGCCGAGCCATATGACTTGGCTTGCTAAACAAATTGCCCCCAAAATTACTTGTTCCAAAATTGATGATTTGATAGTTGATCTATATGTTTTTGGGCCTTTCGAGAGTGATGGCAGGGTATGTTTTGACCCAAAATTCTCTAAAGTGGCAACTACCTTTTGGATCTAGCAACCACCTATAATCTTCAAACCCTTATAGATTTGGCCTATAATGTCCAACTATGATGAAACAAAAGAAAATTTTGACTTTCACAGACACTATGGATGTAATGGTGAGCTCATAGCTGATCTAAAAAGCTCCCAAAATATACCTAAAATATAAATCCAAAAGAGGAACCCCTTATAATCTGGTATTTCTATCACAACAATCTGATTCTCTAGATCATCCAAAAATGCAAGATAAGAGCATACTCAGTGCTTCAAGAAAATACAAGATTTGCATTCAAGGTCTTCCAAAAAACTATCTAAAGGCACTCAACTTGCTTTGATACCATGTAATATTTGGCTATGGAGATAGACACCCAAGATCTAGAGGCCTGTGGAAAGCACAAGATACTCAAAAGATCAATATAACAAGATTAAATTGTATTCCTATGAAATAATGCAAATAGAATGGATGCACAATGTAGGAGAGACCCTTGGTTATATAGGCTAAGGTGAGAGATAAGATTAGAAAATATCAATGATGTGTCTTAATCCTATACAATGAGACAACTAGCATGATAAATATTAAATGATATAGGAAAAAAAAAGTAGATGTGATAATATGAGATCACATGACACCTAATTAAAATAAATAAAATATTAAATTAATTACTATTTTCCCAAAGTTGTCATGTGGTCCCAACTTACTATTTTTCAATAGTGAGACTTACAATTTTTAGTAAAAGTGCTTTTGTTTTATTCAATTCGACCATCATTCGTAACATTAGAAAACAAGGGTTTGAAGCTTAGATTAAGTGAAAACCATAAGGTGTGAATAAGGTATTTTACCTAACTAATTTATTAGTGGGTTCTATTCAGTTGTTAAGTTAACTTAGGTCCTAAGTCTCTTTCTATAAGTTTTATTTGTCAATGGGATCTTATCTCATTTACTTCTTGTGTCTTGGGTCATCTAATATTTATTTTAGTCTAAAGTTGTCTCATGTTATAGGATCAAGACACATGTCAACATCTTGTTTAATCCTATCATTCAGGTCTTGTGTTTATAAGCAAGGCCAAACTTTGTATCAAGATCATCATTTGATCATATCTTATAGATCTTAATATCAAGCAAACCTATTTCTTTCATAATCTCTTATGGAAGATTATATTTGTTTTTGTAGATTATCTTGGGGTATTGGGCTAATCTTCAAATTCTATATTAACCCATTTTCTAAGTAGATACTCTATAAAGATGGATCTATATTTTTTTTAAATATGAAAAAATAGTTTAAAAGTAATGCATCAATATTCCTAATCTATCATAATTTAGATGTGTTGATATGGATTTATATTTATGCTGTTTTTCAATTACAATTTTTTTAGAGTTATGAGTCTATGGTCTTTTCAGATTTGAGGCACGACCATGATTGTAGATCTTTGGTGTTTTGGATCTATATAGGTTTATAGATTTGGTGTGATTTAAATTGTTGTGATGAATCTGAATCTCCATGTTCAATTGCATATTGTACATGATATTAGTTTTTTATAGCTTTGGAATTGCAAACATTTTTATGATTTGCAACACTTGTTTTTGTATAAATCATGTATCTGCAATCATGTAGGAGCTTTGGCATAGCTTTTGTGGTAACTTTATTTTCTAGAGTAATGGTGTTTTTTATGTTGGTAATTATGTTTTACCATACTATTAGAAAAGAGAGTAGCCAAAAAAAAATGAGGGCTATCTATGGCCTTGTGTATATAGGGATAGAGCACAAGAGTTTGGGATTAAATACCTACAAAAACACCAACTTGTTCACACAATTTTTTATTAAGCATCATAATTTTTTTTAGGAAAAACCTTTGTGTTGGCAACACATTGCTAGAGTTTGGATGTGCATTTAGCGAATTTGAACACCACTGAGAGTTTCTTATGTGCTAATACTAACCAAAAAAATTCTCCAATAGGTGTGTTTGGTACTAATAATTTGGAGAAATCCTATGCTAAATTTTTGTAGTATTAAGCGTGGAGAAGTTGTTGACAAGGGATCCAATGGAGGTTGTGTGGGAGAGAGTAGGAAAAACTACTATTATATATTAAGTTTGGAATTAAAATATATCATAGATGAGCATATGAGAATGACAATGACAATGCGTGGAAGCAATAGTTTTCCCTCCATGAGTTTAAAGAGAAAATATTTGTGAAAGCTTCCCTTTAAAGATTTTAAAATAGTGTTTTAAGTCAAGTGCTTTACAACATCAAATTTTGATTTTAATTTTTTAAATTAAATTCACTTTGAATACTTTTTTTAAAATCAAACCCATTTTGAGTTGCCATATAGTCATATGGATGGAAAGTGCTATTGTGAGGTGCTTAACAATTCAACCCTATTCTTCTAGGAGGCACATTTTATATTAATATAGGAGTTGTTTAATGAGTCTTTTGAAATGACATATTTTATAAGACCTACATAGTACTATGGTAAAAATCACTCTTGGAGTATCTTGAACTACTTTTTACTTGGTTTTTTTGTAAAGTGACTTGTCAATGCACACAAGTGTCTCAAATGATTATCTTACAATTTTGAGCGCATGGAATATGTTGCAATTAGAGCTTTGTGGAGGAAAATAATTAGGTGTGATATGTCAGTTAAAGATGGATGGTCTTTTAGTGTTAATGACATAGATCATTTTCCATGGAGAGATCTTAGATTGTGTGGTGGTTGTACTTGGAGTTAGATGGTTGTTCTTGTATTTGTTGGTTTTAGATAGATCATAGATCTTCAAGTTATTGAATGTGTGGTTGCTAATGGAAGTTATTGTTTTATACATGGAAAAACTAGTGAAGTGAGTTTCTTAGTACATGGCATTGTTTGAGATTGCCCTTATTTTTAATTTTTATTTTGACATCTTTATCTAATGTATAAAACAAGTGGGATAATATTGGAAAAGGTGTGTTGTAAATATTATATAATAGAATTGAAATTATTTAAATGTGATGGATCTTAAAATATGGAAACCACACCATAATTAGATAATCTTGAGGACAATTGTAATATTGTCATGGATCGCTTAGTGTTCAAGAAGATTTGCATTGGTTTTAACTTCATTGTAATTTAACCACCTTATATTGGTAATATAGAGAATAGTGTGGTGTTTTCATGTTAGGTTTTCTAGAAAGGTTTCCTATGGTAATAAATTTGTTGTTATCTTGTGTGAATACTTTTTTTTTCACATTTTGGATTTAATAACTTGTTTAGAATAGCCTCTTTCCTAAAGGTTGTGTAGGAAATTAGTAATTTTTCATCAACAATGCTTTATTTTCCTTACAATTTATCATAAGCATACTCACAAAAAAGGTTTAAGAGCTCTAAGGAGCCATCTTAGTGCAAAGGGGTGAGACTTCAATATTATTAGTTTTTTATTACCCCTATTTCCTTTGTTTCTTGTTGGGCTTCTAACTTAAGGATTTAGTTGTTTGAAGAATTTTTTTTTGTTGTTGTTGTTTGGTTTCTCTCTCTCTCTTCTTTACTTTTACTTTTTCTTTTTCTTTTTCTTTATTAACATATTGCTTATTCTCCAATTTTTGTGTCACATCCCCTCCCAATGAGTGTGTTTCTTTATGGTGTTGAGTCATAACTTTCTTATGGTCTTAGTTACTTTGGTTAGAGGGTTTGCCTCAATTTCTTTGGAGATGGGGTAGACCTCCTTCCTCTATTTAGGAAAAGATCACTATTTTTGGACAACCAAGTTACTTGAAAAGTCCTCCTCGTAAGTGAGTCTTTTGTTTGAGATATTTAGAAAAATGAATTACAATCACATATTGAAATATTCTTCTTAGAAGGAGGCTTCCAATCATATAGCTCTTAGATTTCATAAGAAGAAGGAGGTAGTTTTGATTATTTTTTGTTGGTTGTTGGATATTGGTTAGTTTCTAGCAGTTCTTCTATTATTAAATATATCTAACTCATAATATAATATAATATAATATTGAATAAATATTTATTCATTGAATGAATAACAATTTAATGATATCAAATTTCCACAATCTATTAGAGTTGTTCTCTCTTGTTCCTGGATTCAATTGTGTTAGTGTTTTTTTCATCAATAGTTTAAATCACACTTCGTGTTTTATCATTAAGATGAAGAGTGCTAGAGAAGAAGGTATTTTGTAACGTTGATGAATAACCATATTAAAAAAAATTAAATACATGAAGTTTCCACAATTCATGATAAATAATTTGATGGCCACTAGATTTGACCGTGTTATCAATGTTTTCATCAAGCGTTTCTAATCATAATCTGTGATCCATCACCACAATGAGTGAACTACAAAATAAAAATGATGCTTAGGAAAAATTGTTTGACAAGTAGTGTGGACCGTCAAATTCAGGGTAAACCTACAGTGATGATTTAGGAGAGAGGGACAAGAGGAATCGGTAAATTAAGTTTTGATCAAATCTTTAAAAACTCACTTTTAAGACACTTGACAAATCGTATTGAATGATGAATGCACCTGCAAACCTTAATTATAATTAGATAAATCTCCATTATACATTTCTTAAAAAAAACAGAAGTCTTAATTAAGAATATTCTATATTAACGACGAAAGTAGCCTACACGAGTTTCTTTATTTATTGCCCACATGCCTTCCTAACGACGCAAAAAAAAGAACTATCTAAACGAGGGGAATTCTGTGATCAAACAGTCAACACGGAAAGCTAATCTGAAGACAAAAAGTGTGGTCAATTTCACAGGTGAAACAATACGGTACGCATGGATTTCTCTTTTTTCAGAGCTTTTAAAATGCCTGACCTGTTGAATCTTTTCATAGCCATAACCGATTGGCAATTATACAGTTTGGAAGAATGAAATTTGTAGGATCCTCATCTCTGCTGTGTTATCCCAAGAAAATGTTAGAAATTGGATCAGGTCCTCCTCCATTAGAACAAATTGAGGCCAATCTCAGTTACTGGTTTGCTCAGCAACCAACAATTTCCCACTTCAGATGGGACCATAACATCTGGGGATCCTCCATTGTGTTTCTTGCCCACTCCATTTTCATCTACCTCTTTCTTGTTCTGTTCCTCAATCTGGTCATGAAATTGAGGATCAAGCCTCTGCCTTTGGACCGAATCTCTTCAATCTATAATTCTCTCATGCTGGTCATGTCTGTGATTGTTTTAGTTGGGTGTCTGGAGGCCACTGTGGAGGAGATAAAAGAGATGAAATGGCTAAGGAGAAAGAACAGTGGAGTAGAATTAATGGTGTGTTTTCCTCTCGGAACTCGTTCTGCAGGAAGGGTTTTCTTCTGGTCTTATGTTTTCTACCTCACCAAATACTATGAGCTGTTGGATACATTCATCATGATTTTGGGGAAAAAGTCTGTGAAATTCCCTCAAATCTTGAGCACCACAGTGCCCATATTTGTGTGTTTCTTCTGGTTGGAATTCTCCCAGTCTCTTCAGATTCTATGCATCCTGACCAACACTGTTATGAATGTGATCTTATGCTCTGATTTTTTCATTCGGGGCAACAGGGGATTGAATTGCTCCCCTCGTAGAACGAATCTTGCAGCCTACTGCAGAATGGTTGAGCTGGGTGTGGCATATTCAGGGAGTATTTGGGTGGTTTGGTTACATATGAGGAAACAAGGCTGTAATGGAATGGTGGGCTGCCTGTTGAATGCATTCTGCAGCGCCATTCTGTTTCTTCTTTTTATCAGATTCCAGAAACAGGGCCAAACGAAAAACCAGTCAAGATCTGCCTAAGAAGAATGGATTACAACATGAAGGGTAACAGTCATGGAATCTTAAGACTTGTCTGTGAATTTCACCATGTAAAGGAGATGCCCTCGTAATTTTTTCCCTGGATTGGAGACGATAAATCCTGATTTTTTTTCAAAATGTGAAGAGAACACGCAACAATTCATCAAATTGTTTCCTTCAGGAACTCGTCTAGGATTTCTTGTAAAGATATTCCACTCTTATCCGATTTGAGAAAGAGTTGCACAGTTTTAATTTCTCTCCATTCAATGATTCATTTTAATTAGAATTGGTCACAGAACTGGTCTCCGACCACATATGGCAGCTGTTATCTGGTCTGCGGCATAGTTTTCCCATTTCAAAATGGTCTTTTTCAAGATTACTCTTTTTCATTCAAAATTTAAAAAGATGTAAGTGAAATAACCAACTTTCAATGGGGGCCATTTATTTTCCATACAAAATAGAATTTGATCAAAAATATAAAATCTGCAAATCATAACAGATTTTTATGTGATTTCTATTGGTTCGATCCTCTTAATCTGTCCTCTTAATGCTGTAAAAATGCAAAAAAATTGCTGAAAAACAATTGTGTTACGCAAATTTGTATTTTTGATAAGTGTTGTTTTGTATGGAGAATAGCCACCGTCCTTCCATAGTGTTGTTCTTATCATTTAGTGGCTGTTATTGTTATTATTATTTAGCTTTCAAACACTGTTAAACTAATCCACAATGTTAAATTAAATATAAATGTCAATGTCACATATATAACAAATATAGTAAAAATAATGAAGATGAAACATTGTAATAGTCCAAACAGATAAAGGCAAAACAAATGCTTCTCATAATATATAATCAAAAATTGGATGTCAATATAACACGCCATGGATAAAGTACATTGATCTCAATACAAAGCATCAACAAGTATATTAGTATAACAAAAAAAAAACCAACTAGAAATATAAGACATGTATGCTTAAGACATCATATTCTCCCCCCTAAAATTAGGATTGCTCTTGAAATCCTTTAAAAACTTGAGTATAAAGAACACTTAACTTCCTAGCATCCTCCCAAGTAGCTATTGAGTGATCAAATAGCTCCCATTGGACCCTTGATAGGCCAAAACCCTCAAACCATAGCTACCAATACTACAATATACATGTGAGATCCAAAGGCAAGTCAATATCTGAACCACTTGCTACTCCATATCCTAAAGCATCTATCACTAAGAAAGAAATGTCAATCCAATCTCTTGGTGTTGAAATGCTACTTCTATTCATCTTGGGTAGTCAATAACTATTCTTTGATCTGAACTACTTGCTACTCCATATCCTAAAGCATCTCAAGACCAAGAGTGACTTGAACTCCAAGCTTATTAGAATTTAAATGAGCCTAACAAGGGTGACTATACATGGCCTAAAATAGTGTCATCCTAAAATAATTGGTGTACCCATTATTATAAGTGAACACAACTAGGAAAAAATATTGCTCCCACTTGGAATATTGATCCATGACATGTATTTAGAGTGCATGTCCTCTAGCACCTAGTTCACTCTCTCTATTTGATCATCCATCTTGGTTGATAGGTTGAGCTAATAATGAGTTGAATCTCTAATGCAGATTGCAAGGATGTGTAATATCCTCGTTGGAAAAAAACTCAGGGTGTTAGCTAAATTGTGGCAGACATTTCTCTTTTGTGTTGATGGGCATGTACACAAACTAGATGGTGAGTCCAATAGCCACATGTCTACGAGTGGGTTGTCCTATGTTGGCACTTTGGTGGGACAAAAACCCTCTCTTAATGTTAGTGGGCATCATTCACCGTTAGTTTAGGATTTTGGTGTAGTGGTCGCCTTGCATGATCTATCAAAGTCAAAATCTCAAGGTTTTTCCCTATGGAGTGTGGAGATCATATAATGTCCCTACTAAATGAAAAGACAATATGTTGGCTAAACCCTACTGGGTGTTCCTCTATTGTGTTGGCAAGTGTGTATGTCATATCCCTTTTTTCAAAATTACGAGGAAGATTGTTTCCTCAAGGAGTCATCAGAGTTCAAGGGTTAGGACTACTACTTGAGACTCATAACTGTTGGGAAATAAATAAGTTCAATACTAGTTTATCTTTCTAATTGTATAAACTAGGGTAGATTTCTATGTATTATTGCTTCTCTCTCTCTCTCTCTCTCTCTCTCTCTCTCTCTCTCTCTCTCTCTCTCTCTCTCTCTCTCTCTCTCTCTCTCTCTCTCTCTCTCTCTCTCTCTCTGATTAAGCTCATTCATGCTTCCATTTATTCATTTTATAGGGCAAGACCTTGTCCTACTAGGACAATTCCCCATTGTATACCATGCTTAATTCTAATAATAGTCAAGTCACATTCTTCCTTCACCTTTGCTAATCATACCACTTCCTTTTTTTCTTATAATGGAGAAATTTAATCAAGAAGTCTAAATAGACCTTCAAAACTTTGTAAAAATTGCAACACAACTATTGTCACTTGGATATGTATCCTTGCTAAACTTACTCCACTTAGCTATCTAGTGAAACATGGGAAGACATTTGAGTTTGAGCTCGTATAGCTTGAGATCAACCTTCAAAGGACACATGGAGAATAGGAAAAATGACACAAGGTAAGCCTAAATACTATGAAGGTGATGCATTGAAATATTTTTTGATACATATACTAATGTTGATAGGACTGGCTTCCATTAGACTAGTATAAAAGTAAGGTACAACTCTAAGAGTGAGTAGGAGTGACAATCAGTCCTTCAAAGTCTGGGTGGGTTAGGAGGAAAACTCATCTTTGTGTGTGCAAGATACTTGAGATGCCACCAAGGAGAGTAACAAAAGTTATAATAGTTTTTGGCTTATTTTGAGGTAATCTTGAAATACTTGAAGGATACTAGAGCAAGGTTAGAGGTCCTAAGGATAACAAAAAAATAAGCTAAGGATGTGTACCAAATGTCCCAATAAAGGGGACAAAGAAGACCAAATTATGGAAGGGGATTATCATAAGAGGCAATAAGGAGGTTGATATGTCATGTGAGTAGCCTAAAAATGGAGAAATGGATCATGTGTAGCCCAAGGAAAACCTTGTGGATGGTATGGTAAAGAAGGGAGTTCTCATGGATAAGAACAAGGACGAGAATGCAACCTGCAAATTATAGGAAGTTGAGGGGACAACTTTGGAGAAGCTAGGTAAAGAGTCACAAGTAGTTGAAACTTAGGTACTACAAGTAGACACAACCCAAGTGGTACAAGAAAGTGCAATGAAGGAGTAGTCCATGCGTGAGGTTGTAATGGTGATATTGGACATCATTAGGAGCTACATGTAAGTGTAGCTTTAGTTATACAAGTAAGTATGACAAAATGGGGTAGAAAGGATGATGCATATGGATTGCAATACAATGTGGTGCAATGAAAGAGAATAGGGAGGATGTTGTGTAAGAGAGGTTACAAATTGAAGTAGCAGAAAAGGAATGTATTCATGAAGTTACAAGGGGAGATGATGTAGTTCTAGAGATATTACTAGTGTAAGTAATATAAAATAGTGAAGAGGTTTTGGAGGTTGAGGTAGTTGAAGGTGATAAAGAGGTTTGTAAGGAGATGTGGAGGAAGAGCAACTAGTTTGTGTACAAAATGCTACAAGTACATGCAACAAAGGTGTTACAAGAGAATATAACTAAGTTGAAAGAAAAGGATGGTGTAGGTGAAATGTTGTGAGTAGAGGCATCAATTAGTAGGGAGCTTCTAGAGGAGCAAGTAAAGAATAAAAAAGTGCATGATATTGTGTGAAAGACACAAGAAGTAACATTTAAGGAGGGTAAAGAATAGGAGAGGATGAATAGCCATAGGAGTTCAATATGAGCATAGATTTGAACCTAGAAGAGGAGAAGCTCACACTTGAGGAGGATTTATTAGAGAAATACTGGAAGAGTATGTGGATATAGAAGATTGCATGGCAAGAGAAGAGGGGAGAAAGTGGAGATGAATGGCTACTAGTGGATCAAAACCCACAAAGAGAAGAGAAAAGAAAAGGAGGAACACTTGGAGGAGAAGATTGGGTAGCAATAGGTATAGGTTCATGAGAGTCCAATAGGTAGGAGGCTAAGGGTGGTATTAGAAAAAGATATTAATTCCAATCAGGGGTCAAAAGAGGATGAAGAAAATGGAGAGACCTCATAACAATACCAACATGTGTGTAGGGGCTCACATATTTTTTTACCTACTACATATGTCGTAGCATCATATATAGGTCTTAACAATTGGCATGAAGTAGAGGCATACAATTGGTTATTTGTAATACTTCTTACACTTGCAACCATAGATGGTTTTCACAAACAACCATCGGTGAGGGGGTTGCCATAGTGTAGAGGCACTTGTAGCAAAGATGGTGACTTGCATCCAAGAGACATATAGCAAACGACAAGAATTCATGGTGGAAGAAGAGGATATTTGTAGCATCTAGATTTTTTCCATTGGAGCAATGAGAATTTGAAATAAAGGAAGTGAGATATTAGGAGCGAGAAAAACTGTAGCAACAAGTGGTTGTGAGGTGAAAAGGCATCATAAGAAGGAAGTGATAATGTTGCAATTACATCAATAAGATGATACAATGGAAGCGTTTGTATATCAAAGAAGAGGATGCAAGTCTAACAAATATTTATCTCATATAATGAAGAGGACATGGTTACCATGATACATAAATATTTTTCTTCCTATTATTTCTATTTTACATTTATAAATCATTTTTATTCGTAAAAAATTATCAAAAACTAATATTATTTTTTATATTAAAAGCAGCCAAAACAAAGAGACTGACCCATTACTAATATTATTATTTACATACCATTTCAAAGTTTTTATCTCTGTTATTGCATAAAAACATGAACTTAACTAAAAACAGAAAATGAACAAAACTTTATAATTTAATTTATTACACGTACCCTTTAAAACTGATAACAAATAAAACACTTGTTTTCTATTGTAAGCAGATTCGAATAGAGCTTGCATGCTTACAGCTGTCAAATTAAACGAAATTTAAAATTGTTGACGCCGTTGCCGGGAATCGAACCCGGGTCACCCGCGTGACAGGCGGGAATACTCACCACTATGCTACAATGACCTTGATATTTTCTTTTGTTTTGTGTTTTCTATATTACATAAAAATAAGTGAAACCATGGTTAAATAATCGTTTTTCATTCATTTATTATTAGTCCCTGCCCCAAGACTAACGAGAAGGATTGCTTTACTAGAATTGTTTTACAATATCTTAAAACTCTGCAGAAAAGGAGAAGAACAAATATAGATAGAAAAGCTTAGAATAGCATTACAATTCCTTCATTTATTCTGTTATTATGAAATTTTGCTGTCAGGAAACGATATTTGTTGGGGGTATTTGATTAAAATACTCATTGGGATTTCTTTTATATCGATATGTGATTAGTACTGTTTTTTGATATGTATTATTTTACTAGAGTATGAAAGATTATGTTAGCATAAGTTGAATCATAAATACAAGGATAATTAATCAATTATAGTAATCTATTATTTTTCTAATGGCTATTAACTATTTGAAGATTTATTTTAGATGTTATAATAATAAACGTACTTATAATATTAAATGCTTGTGGAAAGTATAACTAAATAAACTAATAACATGAAACATGAAAAATAATTGAGAAAAGGGGATAAAGGAGATTCACAGATGGTCCACGATTGAAGCCTCTCGCTAAACGATCTTCTTCCCATGATCGAGAACCTACACACAAATGAGAAAGAAAATGTTTGGGTTGTGTTTTTTGAGTTTGCCTAAGGTAAACCCCCATTTTGGTGTTTCCACCTCCACAAACAACCCAAATAAAGCCACGAGGAAATAAATGATAAAGATAAAATGGAAGACAATGCAAAAATAAAAGAAAGATGGTGCAATCAAGATTATGAGGGTCCTCAAGGAGAACAATCCAGAGTGTGCAACAAATTAACACAATGCAATCAACATAATGTGAGGCAATGCACAATCAGATTTATTACAACTTAGAAATTGGTTACAAACTGCCAGCCACATGTGGGCTCACAACATTCGGCTCACAGGCCTAAATACAAAACATGCGTGGTATGCAACATTCGGGTCAAGCAAGAATGCGAGCCAACTCTCGAACTCCTAATCCTTAGATCTATCTTCTATGTTCTAAAAACTGCTTTCTAAATGCTTAATTACATGATTTATATGATCAAGGATGATTCGCATCAGCCCAAGATGAAAAAAATACCGATGAACAAGTTGAAACGTGTAAAACAACAAGGTCAGCCTCTGCCAAAGAAATCCCTCCAGAAAATCCAAATGATGAAGTGCAAACCTAAGGGAAGGTTGGCCACACGCCAAGGAACGTTGGAAACAACAAAATTAGGCTCCGCAAGAAACAAATAAGATCTGCAAGCATCAACGATAGCAAATAGGTCCAAGCGGCTCTGATACATAGGAAAGAAAGCTGTCCCATATTCCATAAGCGATAACTTGCTGGAAAAAGATCCAAACCTCCCGTAGACCAAGGATAAGATTGATGAACATGTCCACAAACAAATTCCAGCTCTGCAACATCCGGTGAGAAAATGCAAAGAAACACAAAATGAAATGCTGAATTGCAAAATAGGAACAAACTGAAAAGAAAATGTTTTTGGTTGATGCGAGATTGCTAAGAACCAGGGATGCTCCTGCATCAAAAGATAATATGCAAAATGAATAAGAGACAGAGGACAAGTGAACTCCCCTCTCCAAATGCTTGTAAAAATAATGTCGTGAGCTATCTAGGGAGTTGTAACAATGGTGGTCTTCATGATAAAAGTTGTGAATGTTGTCCAAAAGGAATGCCAAGAGATCCAACCTGCAAAAAGTGATATCAAAATGCCAAAAGATCCTCAAAATGCCTTCAAACCAAAGAGATATAGGCCCTGGACGAAAAACCAACATTGATGGGTGCATGAAGAGGCGTTACGATTCCTTCCGAGCGTAGCTGTAATGCCCAAATGGCCACATACGAACTATCAGATTCATGGGATGCTAGTGCACTGCGCTAGAGTCCTGAAGGTGACAGATCAACAAAGTTGGTGGAATTTTAGTTTGAGGCTAATAAGGTGGTTTCGATGGACAAAAGGAAAAAGATGGCAGCACCCGACCTCCAATGATATGGAGGAAAGCGACACCTGTTGCGTTGAATTGCATAAAGGTGTGATTTTTGATATTACACAAATCTAATTTCAATTCAAATCAAGGAGGAACACTAGTTTGATTTCCATTCAATCTCTTAAAGAGTTGGATCAATCAGATTCATCATTCCTCTTTAATGTTGTGTGGATCTTAGTGGCCTTATCAATTCTCTAGATGGTAGAGCCCTTAAATTCCACTACTAAACAATAACACACGATTAAAAACATGAATAGGTTCAACTAAAATCCTGATAGGAGAGTTGAACACTTGGATTATGTTCCTTTTGTTATAATGGAAAATCTAGGGTTAATGATAGGAAAGTGATAGATTTTGGGGATAACAATAAAATATAAAATAGATAATAGATGCACCCAATTAAATTTAGAAATAAGAAACATACAAGAATGTAGATTTGAAAGTTGGAGTGAAATATATTAGACACAAGGGTTGAGCGCCCTAGTTTGAAGATGCCTGAAACTGACAAAGAGGAGCAAGGATGCAATTAGGATGTGTTATAGATCTATCTCCCCAAAATCCATCCCAAAATAGTCAGACAAGAGTGTTGGGCACGTTCCTAGTTTGCATGCATAAACTCGTGAACCATATTTCCATCTATTACACATCCAAACCTTGATTAAATCATAGAGAAATATAATGAAAAGAAAAATTATGCGTATAAAAAATTATTAGAAAAAAGAAGGTCAAGACCGTATAACAAAACTGATGGCAACTTTAAATTTGAAAATTATTGCAACATGGAAAACTTAATACAAGTTGAAAGGCACATCATTCATCGGATGGAAGATAATCATGACAGTTATCCACATCGATCTCATAGTGTGTTTCATCCATTGGGTTTGACCTATGTTGGTTGCAGATTGAAAAATGCAAAAATCCCTATGTTTGCCAGTTTTCGGTGTTACTCCCTTTTTTGTCTTAGCAATATTATCTTATTTTGGTGCGAGATGGTGTTGCGGTGAAATTATTTTCATCTCTTATTAGCCTTTACATGCTATGCCGATAGAGTCCCTTTTCTATGTGACAAGTGATTAGTCTTGTCGATGTGGTTTTATTTCGGCGTAACATGGTCTACTAGGCGATCATGCTTAACTGGAAATGTGGAAGTATTTTGCTGAGTTAATAAGTTCGAGATTCTTTCGATCTTCCAACCATCGATCTCTGACAGCCGGGCCCACTTCTCCTATTGGCAACTGCTCATCTGCTCACGTGACAACTATTTGTTGGATCCTTCATATCAAGCCATAAGAGTATGGGCCTAGTCTTCTTTGTGCTCGGTGATGCCATGTGGTAGCTGTGGATTTGTTCTCTCGAGTTGTGTTATTGTGTGTGGGCTCCATGGTGAGAATCCTATTGTCAGGTGATCACATTGTATTTGAAATGTTGAAGTCCTTTTTGTTCATACTTCTGATTTTTGGTCGATCTCTGACCTCCGATAGTCGGGCCCATTTTATTAGTAGTGTTTGTAGATGTCCAATCGGCGACTGTGTGTTGGTTATGCCTAATGTTGATGTGTTCACATGGACCTAGCCAATGTTACTTTATTTTCTTGTTGACTATTACACTATCGAGTTGGACATGAAGTTGTGCTCATTCTAGTTGTGATATTCTTGCCTTTTCAATGTAACATGGTGTTTCGGCTAGATAAAAAATGCATCTCATTGACATGGCTATATCACTCTGATAAGCTGAATTCGGTATGATATTGGGTTGGTCTTAGCGATGAAACCCATCAGTTCGATATAACATTTCGAGAGTCTTGACAACATAGTTTTTGCTCTTCAGTGAAAGTTGGCTTTTTGGCATGACATGAAATGCTCGTTGGCAGCCTATTAAGACTATAGAGATATAGCTCTATGTCGTTGTGGTATATTCAGAGTCTAAGCGAAATACCTTCTTCAGTCTTAATAGACCGAATTCAATATTCCATAGGTGCAAAATGAGATAGCGATTGGTGAATGGTCCACATGGGAAGTTGACCTCTATTGACCCAATGAGAATAATGCACACTAAGGACGTGGTTCCATGCTAGTTCTTTCTGGCAAGCATGAAACTTGCAAACTTTGGTTCGAACGTGCTCCTCATATGTTGTTTATTGTAATGTTGTAAAATTCAATATGATGATATTGTACATCTAATCATATTGTATTTTGAGCTATAACCAAAGGTTTTCTTCCTGGTTCTTTCCAACCAGTATGCTATAACATTGAAACACATTTGAAATCTTTAATGTTAAGTTGAGGTCAATTGCATATCGTGAAGTAAAACCAAAATCACTTTTTTGTTATAAAATTGAACAAAGTATAAAAAATATAACATCAATAGAAATTTAAACAATTTTCTAACTTTTATATAAAAATGTACCTCTAATATAATTATTATTGTCTGAAAGATTACCAAATTAAAATATATCTAATATAGAAAAGAAAGAAAAATGATATATAATTTTCATCATTATAATAGTTATTTTTAATAAAAGATATATAAATATCTATAATATTATATAAATATAAAAGATTATTGCACAATGACAATAAATAGAAGCTCTAAAAAGAATAATATAAACAAAGAAAAAAAAGATAAAAAAATAAGAATAATTAATTAAAAAATCAGAAAAATTAATTTGTGCTAAGATATTTATATTTTATTAGTATTATTTATTATTATACACTATTAAGATTTAGTTTTAAGATAAAATATTCAATCATTTTTAAAAGTAAATTATATTCATTATTTTAATTAATTTAAAAAAACTAAATTATATTAAAACAAAATTGATTTTTGTATGGGGTAATTATAGTGAGAAATTGTTCAAATTTTTATAAATAGCAAGTCATCTAAAACAATTAGAAATAATAATTTTCAAGTTAGATACGTTATTCAAAATAATAATAATACTTTTGAGATGGTTTGATTTTCACCATTCATTCTAAGATTCAAAGAAACAAAAATACTTCTCTTTCTTTCCCCGTGAATAAAATTGTTTTGCTTTTCTATTTTTAGTTTAGAAGTTCTATAAGAGCACTTGTTCAAATTTGTTATATAGAATATAACTGAACCAAATTCTCTAGTTTTAATTTTGGCCATTAGGAAAAGGTTGTTGGGATTATGGTGTATCAACCTTGAGTCCTAGCATTCATTATTTGATTTTAATTAATTAAATGTTGCATAATTGATTTATCCTAATTTCTTAACTTCTTGTCATCCACTTTGTAAGAAGTGTCATCCTACATGGCAGTTGATGAGATGACATAATCGACTTTTTTAGAAAATTCATGTCCACTTGGAAAATGCTATATTTTGAGAAGATGTGATATATTTCTATTTTGGAATGGAAATTGATTTGGCAATTTCCTATGTTGACTAAAGAGTTTTCGTTTGTGATTTCTATTATAAATTGAAGTTTTAGTTGGTAGCTAGATTTATGGAGTTTACTATCGAAAAGTGGTGTGAGGTAAGGAAAGCACCTGTTCTTAGTTATGGTAGTTTCTATATTGAACTTAGATGATTGCTTTGGAAAGTTGTTATGTGTGATGTGTCATCATAATGAAAATTTGAAAATTTGTTATTTTTAACACAACTTACCTTATAGGTGTTGAAGTTTGTTTTGGAAACCATGGGAGCTTAACTCTTCATGTCGAGCTTTATAAATATGTTAGTGCCTTAGCTCATTTTGCATGTGAATTATTCTAGAATCTTGTAATACTGTGAAGACTCTTTAAGAGTATAGCTGTAAGATTGAATTGTAACAGTTGCTAATTAATACAATTGAACCAAGTGTACATATATGTTGTGTTATGAGTTTATTTTGTTTTGAGTATCTACCTATGTTTTAATTAAGGGTGCATCTGAATCTATAATTGTTAAAAAGTTGTAAAAATCTTTTGCATTCGCTCTCCTATAAGAAGTCATATTCCACTAGCTAGTTTCCTTTCAAAGGTACAATTAATCTCATCCTACAATTCTTTCATGGCTTCACATTCCTCATCCTTTTGGTAGTTGTGGGTATCTTGTCTCCTTCCTCACAAAGAAGTAGGACTAGTACTACCAATTTCAAGTGTGAAAAAGGTGGAATCAACGAGGAGAAGAAATACAACAACAACCAAAATAATTTCACAAAGCATTCTCAAGGATCATCATCATCATCTTCATCTTTTTCCACCACCTCCTCCAATGGATATGGCAAAGATATCACAAGGCAAGCAAAAGGAACTCTTTGAGACAGATCCATTTTTGACAGCTATGATAGAGTGTGGGAAAGATAAGAAAAGAGAAGAGTATGGTAAAGCTTGTGTGTTTTTATGCAATAATGTCAAGTCATTTTGAAAAGCACAAGGGCATTGGATCCATCATCCTCTAGGATCCCACCACCCAACATAACTTTTATAACACTCCATAAAGTGGATTTCATTTTGTAATATAACTTATAAATATTATCTTATAAGGAATTTTTTATTTATTTTTTAACATTTGAATTCTCTTTTCTTCATGTATAACGATTTTTCTGTTTTTCCAAGGATTTGAGAGCTTTTTTTTCGATCTCAGAAATCTGAATGTTATTCTTGTTTATTTAAAGTGAAGATGAATAATAGCCAACAAACATAAATGCTTCTTCAGAAATTTGACCTTTCTTCCTCATTTGGTGGTTCATACTACAACATACTAATTCAAATTTTGTTAAGATGTTAATAACCTTGTCTACGTTTCAATTCATTTCACTAATTGTCCTGAATTTATATTGGAATGCATTTAAAAAAAATAAAAAATCAGAAAAATAACATTTAGTATATTAGTTTGATTAGATTTAATGTTTGTAATATAGAAGATTGGTGTTTGAGTCTTGAAAATATTAGAAAACCATCTTGGTGTCTTAAATCTTATAGTTTATCATGCTCATTTTAATTTGAAGTTCAATTTTTGAAAAGACAAGAAAAAAATTTGAATTTTGAATTATTCAACATGTGGAAAAATTCTTTGAATTAGAAAGAGCCATGGTAGTCAACCAATATATCTCGTTTACTAATGATTTAGTGAGACCGAGACATACATCGTCATGATTATATTTGGCACCATTATTGGAGTATTAAGGTGAAAGAAACTTATGTATATAATTATTGTTATCCATGCTCTTCTAACATTTATTTTGTATAAGTATTTCTTCAAATATATTCACAATACAAACATAAGAAAAAGGTCTTGGCCTGAGGATTTTGTTTATAAATGTTTTTGTCATTTAGAATTGGAACCCATGAGATGGTTCTTCTTCATATTTTGTAGACACAAACCTTTTTTGGTGATTAATTCTTTTAGATGCTATCCAATATATAGCCTTACAAGAATTTTTTTTTGTCTTTGAACATGTATCATGTATCGACAAATTTATTCATTCCATAAGAAGAGATGATTTGCTTTGAAACATGAGAAATTATTTTTCTTATTGTTCTATTTGTTATTGTTGAATATCTCAAACAATTGAGAAGGGGGTGAATCAATTGTCAACTATAATCTTTTATTTATTCCATAGAAACAGATCCGGTAAACAAACTTATAATTTCTTAACCATAAGCAAATATAAGTATGAACGAACACACACATGAAACATACAAAAGAAACACCATAATTTACATAGAAAACCCAAGAAGGGAAAAACCACGAAGAATGCTAATTCTCAATTATGAAACACCTATTAAAGTGGCATTGGTTAAGGTGATTTTTACAAAGAGCAACTCATTGCCAAAATGCTCACTACAAGTGGGATCACTATTCAACTACAACCACCAAAAAAGAAGGCTCATTTCCTGGAAGAAGAAGAAAGAAAAAGAAAGAATCCACCATAGAAACACAATTGTCACCTGCTTCCAGTACCAAACAATAACAACACACTACCACACAGCTCAACCACAACTTCACATAGCCTCGCACACATTCACAAAAAAAAGATATTCCTTTTCAATCTACTTGCTTCTATATGATCTTCATTATGTTTATCCTTTATTTATATTGATCTCTGAAATAAAAATTTCCCAAGTCGGTCAAAAACAGTTCACCCAATTTGAAATAGGTCTACACTAAACATTCTTGTGGTGGAAATGAATGAGAAGTGGACCACACCACAATGTACTACATTTATCAAAACAACATGTTATGCATATGTCAAATCATCAAAGCAAAAAAAATAGAAACATTCAAGGTCAACCGAACTTAGAGTGAAAATATCAACAACCACGACTTCAGAGTACATCACCATGTCTTGAATCAGAACATCAAAGATAGAGACATGAATATCATAAATCCAAAATACTATCATTAGATGTAGAAATGCAAAGCTCTGCAAACACCGTCAAACATCATCTGAAATCAAGGACAAATATGAGCAATGACTCAACACATGTAGCCATCTTTAGATTCCACATAGCTCCTCCTAAGAGGAAGCCCCAATCATTAATCCAGGTTAGAAATATACATGAAGTTCCCTGGACTAATGCACTGCTAAAATGCACTAGTTCAAACTAGGAAGGGGTAATACCCCAAATTATACTAGAGATACTCAAAAGTATCCTTGCACAAAGCCTTCTTAGAGATATTTGCAACCTGCTCTTTTGTAGGAACATTCTCAAGTTTTACTTCATTGTCCAACACCTTCTCCCTTAAGAAGTGATGTTGATTAGAGATGTGCTTTGTTCTAGAATGCAGTACCAGATTCTTGTAGATATTTATCGCACTTGATTGAGATTGGTTCATCAAACATCATGCCAGGGTGAACCCACAATAGTGGGTTACACTTTTTTGCCAACTTTAACACTGCAATATTCATTTTTAGAAAAAAAAACTTCAGATTCAGACACCTATTACTTCTAAACCGTAAGGAATTTGTAGATGATGTGAACTAGTGATTTGTGTCATTTTGTATGTAGATTCTAAAAATATTTTTTTGATAATTTTTGGAATCAATTTGCTTCTATTTTTATATCTCCATCAAAAACTATTTTTTTTCAAAAACAGTATTTTTAAAGAGTGATACTCGCTTTGTATAGCATAAAATCTTTTCTGTAATAGATATAAACACGATTCTTTCAAATTTGGTTTTGTAACATCCATATATTGTGTTTTCAATTGGTTTTGTAACATTATCTTCAATATTTCATATTTTATTAAGATTTGAAGTAGAGTTAACTGTAATTTTGACATATGTCCATTTGATATTACATAACTTGTTATATATGTAACAAAAATCTATTTTATTTTATTTTTTTGTTGTAAAGAGGACTTCAATACCTAGTGTGTAAATATTTTTTAGAATTTTTTGGGTGACGTTTACTATTTTTTCATAAGCATTGAACAAAGAAGTTCATGTTTGGTGAAAACCCTACATTCATAAGAAATAAAATAAAAATATATTAATGAAATTAAATATATTAAAAATTATACTATTTGGAAAGCTTATAATAAGGGCAAAATACTTAAGAAAATAAAACTTCTAAATTAATTCATTTTACCCCCCCAAAAGCTAATGTAAAATTGGTTTTTTATCAACATTTGATAGATGCAAATGAGACTCCATTGCAAGTAGGATTTAGAAGTAGAGAGGTTCTATCCAAGAAATTTTGATCTAAGAGCCTTTGATCTAAATCTCTTAAATTAATTGCTTCAAATGGGACATCTTAAAGCTTAAATCATTATATTTTCTAAAAAATGTATGATTTCAGCAAAAATCAGAATGTACGAAAAAATGGGAACCAACATTGTGAGTTCACCTGCCAATATCCTTCAATGTCTATTTAATCCAAAGTATCTAAGTGAAACATGATGCAACTATAATATACTCAACTTATGTGATTGCTAAAGACACAAAATCTTGCTTTTTACTTAACCATGCAACTAACTGGGAGCCAAGGAAAAATGATGGACACCAATGGTTCTCTGTCATCAACACTTCATGCCCAATCTACATCATTTTAAAATTTTAGAGTAAACTATGATCCTCTGGGATACCACAATCCAAAATCTTTTGTACCTTTCAAATATTGAAAAATTCTCTTTACTGCAACATGTAACTCTTTTAGATCTTGCTAAAACTTGGCTGCAAGGCAAACAACATACATGATATCTGGTCTAGTAGTAGTTAGGTATAACAGTCCTCCAATCATTGATATGTAATTTCTTGCATCGGTTTTAGGAAATTTATCATCATGTTAGTCAACTTGCATCAAGTTGTCATAGGAGTACATAACGGTTTAGAATTCTCCAATCCAAATATTTTCAACAACTCTCTAACATACTTTGACTGAGAAATAAAAATACTTTGAGTTGTTTTGATTTACTTGCAATCCAAGAAAGAAATTCAACTCACCAATCATAGACATTTCAAATTCCTTTTGCATTTTACCAACAAATTTCTTGCACATGCCACCATTTCCTCCAAGTATTATGTCATCCACATATAAAACAACAATTAGGATCTTATTTGATTCAATTTTAAAGTAAATGTTGTTGTCGGCATATCTTTTTTGAAATCCTTGATTTAATAAATACTTGTCCAGCCTTCCATACCAAGCTCTAGGTGCTTGCTTCAACCCATACAATGCCTTCTTCATTCTTCAAACAATATATAGATCATCAGATAAGTTAAATCCTTCTAGTTGTTTGAAATATAGACTTCATTTTTTAGTTCCCCATTCAAAAATATTGACTTCACATTCATTTGATTAACTTTGAAATCTTTACATGTGACAAAAGCCAACAACATCCTAATAGCTTCCATTCGGACAATATGAGCATAAGTCTCTAGGTAAAAGCACAATGTTGTGTCACACTTTTATAAAGGAAGTGACTAACACAACTAAAACAGTTTAACTTCGACTGCATAAAAGTGACATTTCTAAATTGAATTTCAAAATGATGTAAACTGATCAAATGTAAAAATATTAATGAAATTTATGTCTGTTATTTTTTAATTTTTTTTATTTTAAATTTGACATTTTTTTTAATAAATTCAAAGATAGATGTTTTATTGCTGAAAAATGTTGAAAATCAAGGGTTCTAGTCAGTGTCACAAAAAAAATGAAAATGATCTTTTTTTTTTTTGTCTGATGATTTTTACTTTCCAAATTGAGGATAAATATATATATATATATTTCTCTGGTAATAATATTTTGAAGTCCAACGTAGCTAAATTTGGTAGTTTTTATTCGGCGTCACCTTTTGACTACTAAATTTATCATTATAAAAAAACCCTTTTGGAGAAGATTCCCTCATCCAGTGAATTTTTTTTTTTTAAATTTTTTTTATATATCATTTAATATATAATTTAAATTTCTAATTAGCTTCTTTCTAAACTTTAAAAACCTACTCACAATGTTTAATTAATAAAAAATATTTAAAAAATAAAAATACTAAAAAAAATATATGACCAAATTCGTGTCATGCCCAGAATTTTCATGGCGAGGTAAGGTAAGGACACAATAGTTTAATAACTGATAAAGTTCCTCTCTCACCATTAACATTACTACTATACTATTAATCCTAACACTACACCTTATGTAATTCTTATTAATATCATTATTGTTGTTATATTTTGTTTTAATACTATCCTCATTACTATTACACCACCATAAATTCCCTTACTATCCCATGATTCATTTGAATGCCCAAAATTTATCTCCTTCTTAAATTGGGTTGATGATGGAATTAGAAGAATAGTCAAACTTCCATAATGGTAACATAACATTATTGTTGCTAAGAGATATTCCACCCATAATTTTTAGATCTATTATTCCATTCTTTGCATTGAGTTTGTCATTTGCAATATAGTCATTGTTGCATTGCACTTTAATGGTAACACTATTATCTCTTGAATCCACTTTTGCATTACCTGCAACAAGATATTACAATTCTTAGTTTATGTATTTTTCTACATTACACCTTTTATTATTGTTATTCCAAAGTTCATACTTCACTTAAGATTAATACTAACACGATTGCCATTAAACCTTAGAATAGATAAACTTGATGATGATGGCTTTAAGATTTTGCGTTATAGATCAATTTAATGTTCAATTAGGTTTAAGGTTAGTGTTTAATTTGTGTTAAGGTTTTATGGTTTGGGTTTAGAGTTAGGATTTAATTTGTTTTAATATTAGGGTTCAATTTTCTTTGGTGTTAGGGTTAAGGTTTAATTTGGTTTAAAATTTATGATGGATTTGTTGGAGTAAATAGTTTTGACTATTTACATTTACTTAAGTTAAACTTGGGTAATAACATTTATTAGGTAGATGGATAATTGTAGAGTTATATTTGGACTCTAACTCTTCCAGATGGAGACACTTGTCCAAATCTTGTGTACTCTCATCACCTGTTGTTGCCTAATTAAGAAAGGCTCCTTTTACATTTTTACTCACCTCATTTCAATACAATCTCATGTGTTGAATATTTCTTAGCTATGAAGGATGTTTTGCAGATTGTCTCTTGGGTTGGGTGGAGACACCTACATGGTATCAGAGCCTCCCATTCGACAACTCCTTCATATTTAGATAGTCTTCGTCATTTTTAAGTTTCGAGGTCCCAAATTGTCTTGATCTGTCTAGTTATTGGAGGCATTCAATTTTTAACGTGCCTCATCCTTGGATCAACCTTGGTGTGTCTGATTGTGGTCAAATGATTTCATTCACTGGTGGTTTATCTTTGTTTGGTGATCAAATTTACCTACCCTCAATTGTCAAGCATGTGCCTCTATTGTAGTAGATTGTATGTTTCTAATGGGATTTGGTTCTTTCTTTCAAGAGAGACTGATGATAATTTATAAGTGGAAGAATACTGACTAGTTTTGTTGTGGTGATTATTGGAATGCATCAATATCTTGTTTAAGCATGTGGGATCTGTGTCAATCTCTAGTTATTGCTTTGTTCATCTTGAATAATACTTGGGATTAGACCATCAGTTTGTTTGGTTTGAGGCCTTTATTTTCATTGTTTTTTTGTGAGAGGTCATATTTCCCACCACTAGAGTATTTCACTTGATCATGGATTTGTAGAAGTAAGAGAGACACTTTGTCATGAGGAAGCTTGCTCGACTTATAAGATTTGTTGTGACCACTCAGTAAAGGTATTTCTTCCTATATATGGTCATGTAACTACATCAACCTTCATTTGGTTTGATCCTCAAATTTATCGATTGGCCTCCATATTTTCCATGTAATTTTATGTTTTCAAGATTGGCTAAATTAGGCTCATATCAATCATTTTGTTGGCACATCAAAATCTTTTGGGATCTTGGTTTTTTATCATCAAAAACCATGACTAGTTGGAGAGACTCTTGTTGCATTTTTCTTTGGCTATGTGTATTATCTTTTCCTTGGAGGTTAGAGCATTTTTGTGAAAGACATGTCTTTGTGGTTGGCCTATTGATGAGGATCTTATCATCCTATATGGTGGAGATTCTTGCAATGATTATAACTGAGACATTTTTTATTACTTATCTATTGTGTAATATTTGAGTAGTACCCTCATTTTCTTGGACCGATATCCATCATAGAGGCCGATTCATTATTACACATTCTTGCATTTATTTTTTCTTGCGACACATTGTTTGAAAAGTATTGATATATTGGCCTTCTTCACTCCTTTGATGATGCATTTATTATGGGATTTGTTGCTGCATGTGATGTGATTCGATCATGCTTGATCGTTGGGCCTACATTTAATGCTTGTAGCTTGAGGTATTTTTTAAGCTCAAGTGTTTTTAGCTAGTAGTACCTTCACATTTGTCTTGGTATGCATTCATATTTACCAATCGTTTTCCTTACCAATAAGGATCAACTTCAATTTTCTATAGGATCTAAATTAAAAAAAATTGTCCAATTAGTACATTTACTATTGTTGCATGAAAACATACTTTTAAGTTCCTTAATTTCTTTTAAGTAAATAAATATGAAAACATACTTTTGACATAGTTCCTTAATTTCTTTTAAGTAAATAAATTTTAGAACTATAATGGAATAATTTTTTAGCATTGGTATGAGGATAATAGCATTCCAATTAAAATAATTTCAATTTTTCTTTTAAAGAACCAATGATGTTATTTTAGCATAAATTTACTAAAAAAATTATATATTTTTTTAATGTTTTACTTGTGCAAAAAGTTATCTTTCTTGTTGTCCAGATATTGATATGTTGATTGAATATGAAAGTGATCATTATCAATAACATTTATAAAATCAATATTATCATCATTTATATCTACATAATTAATATTACTACCACCTACATCTACAAAATCAAGATTACTACCACCTACATCTACAAAATCAGAATTTTCATCCAAGTTTCTCAATCTTTTCCATAATCATGTGTATAAGAAGACTTAATTAGAATTAGAGTTTTGTCTACTTGAAACTAATGTTTTATGCAGCAATACATAAACAAAGACTTGATAAAAGATTGTGATTTAATAATTCAATCTATAAAACATGTCATTGTCTAGATTGCATTGCGAACCTACAACCTTAATTTAAAGGATCTAATATATAAGACAAATTAAAAACAAATAAAATTAAATCATGTTTCGATTGCCTTCTTTTATCAAAGATCATCACATGCAAATGAAATTTTAGTAGCCTTCGGGAATCCAACTCATTTTCATTAAAGTTGTAACCTTTAATTACAATAAAAAAGACAATAGAAGTATTCATAAAAATTCATTGGTGATAGTGAGAACTCTATTGGGCCTTTCAAATGTTATCTCTGTTTGTCTCATTCCCACCCATAATGACCCGTAATGCATGAAAATAATAAGCAAAACAAACAAATAGTACTCTTATGATGTTTTTGATTAGTAAAGCAGTGTTAAGTAGGGTGTTGACCCTTAACATAGTAAAAAAATATCAACTGAAAACCTCAACACCAAGAAATGATGCTAGCAACAAAACAACAACCCAAAGGCAGCAAGAACCAAACCTAGTCAGATAGGCAAAGGAAAACCTATCCAATCGAAAAACAACAAAGACCCCTAATAAAGGGGGGGGGAGGAGAACCACTCAAACCCCAACAAGGGGGGGTTTGGGGCAGGGGAGAAGACTTTCCCTTCCACCTGTGAGAAATCACGGTCCAAGAGTCTTCTAATGTTGTTAAATCATGCTCAAAACACCACTTTATTAATCAATTTGTCAATTTTTTAAAAGGGAACTTCATAGAACAATGGCCACCTTGCCTTCTTCTTAGGGAATAAACCCTCATGTTGTATTTTAAAAGAAACAAGTTTAGCAATGATCTAACATGTGTAGTGAAATAGAAACTTATATTTTAAAGCCGAAAAATGAAATATTTAAAAACTACACATTTTTTTTATCTATTTTTATTTTATGGCATAAATAAGAAAGTGTGTTGCTAAAAATTAAAATATAAAATAATTGAATTTTTTTAAAGATAGGAATAAATATTTTTTTCATTTTTAAAATATTTTTCAAAAATTATCACAAACATTCTTTAAATATGAATTTAGAAACTTTCTTCAATTAAGTCAATTTTTAGGAAGATATTCTTATCATGAGAGTTTACTACTCAATATATTAGATGCATTTTTTAGAAGGATATATTTATCCATATCATTTTTATGTTTTTTTAATATAAAATAGCTAATAATAATAATAAATCCAAGTATTTTTTTCCTCTTCAAAAACAAAAAAAAAATGTCTTTAAAAAACTTATAAAATTTTATAATAATAATAAAGGAAATACTTTTTTTTTGTTTTGGCAAAAAAAAAACTTTGTATATAAATAGTATATAATCTTCTAATATTAAAGAAAATTAAATTATTTTTTTCTTTGAAAATAAAAAGCTTTGCATTTAAAAAATATAAAATCTAATAAAAATAATGAATTTTTTATTTTTTTTTATTGATATGACGGTCAAATGCATGTCAAATTAAATGACATTTGTTTCAAAGGTTTTTATATGGAGTGTAATATGCCTCTTGACATAACATTATATGTAGTCATGTTACTACTCAAGTTTGATAAACTTTCAAAAGATTTATTTCAATGCATTTTTTCATATTATCGTAATGAATTATATAAGCTTTTGTTTTGATCCAGTATTCTATAATACAATTTTATATTTATATATTCAACTTAACAAGCAACAATTATTTAGAAGAGGATAACATTGGAACACATTTGAAATTATAATTTTTTATGCATATTATGAAGTAAAACCAAATTCACCTTTTTACCATAAAATTGAGCAAAGGATAAAAATATAAGATTAATGAAAATTTAAATGATTTTATAGCTTTTATATAGAAATATACCTCTAAGATAATTATTATTGCATGAAAGATTACTTATTTAAAATATATCTAGTATAAAAAATAAAAGAACAATAACATATCATTTTTATCATTATAATAATTATTTTTAATAAAAATATAAATATTTGTAATATTATATAAATATAAAATATTATTGCACAATGACAATAAATAGAAGCTATAAAAATAATAACAAATAATAACATAAACAAAGAAAACAAAAACAATAAAAAGATAAGAATAATTAATTTTAAGATATTTATACTTTATTAGTATTATTTATTATTATACACTACTAAGGTCTAGTTTTAAGAAAATATGCCAGATGAAAAACTTCAATCATTTTTCAAAATTAATCTACATTCATTATTTTAATTAATTTCAAAAATTAAATTTTATTAAAATTAAATTATTTTTTGTAATTTATTTTTTAATGAATACATTGTTTTTCTTTTCTATTTTTAGTACATTAATCATAAGTTCTATAAGAGCACTTGTTCAAATTCATTATATACAATTTAACTCTATCAAATTCTCTTGTTTTAATTATGGTCATGAGGAGAAGGTTGTTGGGATTAAGGTGTCTCAACCTTAGAGTACTAACATTTGTTATTTGATTTTGATTAATTAAATGTTGTTGCATAAATGATTTATCCTAATTTATTAACTTCCTATGTTGTCATCCACTTTGTCAGACCTCTTCGTGAGTGACATCCTACATGGCAGGTGACAGATGACATGATGCCCATGTTTAGAAAGTTGGTATCCACTTGGAAGATGCTATAGTTTAAGAAGATGTTGTCATATATTTCTATTTAGAAGCGGAAATTGATTTGACAATTTGATATGTTGACTAAAGAGTTTTGGTTTGTAATTTCTATTATGGATTGGAGTTAATGTTCAACACCTAGCATTTATGGTGGAGTTCACTTTTGACAAGTGGAGTGAGGTAAGGAAAACACCTATTCTTGGTTATGACAGTTTCTATGTTGAACTTACATTGCATTTGGCAACATGATCATTTTAAATGAGATAGATGTTAGTGCTTTGGAAAGTTGTTATTTTTGACACAACTTATGTTGAAGTTGGTTTCTTTGTGAGGATTCGAGAGCTAAGAAAAACAAGACAGACATGAAGGAGAACAAGAAAAACAAGATGAATAGCAAGGAGAACAAAAGGAAGGAAAAACAAAAATCCAAAGTACAAAGAAGCAGCTGAAGATGATGAAAAAGGCTGCCAAAATCTCCATTGATGAGATGATACAAAGTTTTTTTTCTATCACCATCACTGACTAACTCAGTAATAGAAGAGAAGTGATAACAACAATAAGCCATCGAGATAGCAGATTTTATTATGGGTCTTGCGAATTTTTAAAATTTTAGATGTTATAGTCATTAGATTTCTATAGTTCATATTATAGTCATTGGATTTCTGCAGTTTATATTAGATTTCTACAATCCATATTATAGTCATTAGATTTCTATAGTCCATATTATAATCATTAAATTTCTACAGTTCATATTATAGTCATTAGACTTTCACAGTGCATATATTATAGTCATTAGATTTCCATAGTTCGTATTAGCATGTGATTTGAGCTTTTAGATTTGACTGTGTGTATCTTTTTTCTCATCAATGTTTCAAATCATATTCTGCGATTCATTATCGGAATACATATTTTCTATTTTCTCTACTTATGAATCATAGATTTGAAACATTGATGAGAAAAAAAAATACATGATCAAATTCAGATGTTTTATTTCTTCAGTAGTTCATACATATTCTGATAATGAATCATGTATGATTCGAAACATTGATGAGAAAGATGATACATACAGTCAAATCCAGAAGCTCAAATCATAATATAGATCTTGTTTGAATATTTTTTTTAGACTTAACTACAATTGTTTTGAACTTCAATACATACAATTGAATTTAAATTTAATTTTACATATTGATGCTCAAAACAATCAATTGTGGAAATCTAATATAAACTGCTGACCTTAAAAGTCGTAGGTTTTAGGTTTTGGCAAACCTTGGGCTTAGGGGCATTCTTGATAAACTTGTATAAATTCACTGGTTTTTTTTGCTTCATGTCTACAGATTCGATATTTTTGTCATCGATTTTTCTATTTGTCCATGGAATTGAGAGTTTTATTTTTCGGTTTTAAAATTCTGAATGTTTTTGTTGTTTATTTAAAGTGTAGATGATGACAACATTACATAACCCAAATTCTTGTGGTGAGATTTTTCAATGGGGATTCCACATGCGCATTGGATGGGAGAAGCCATATCTAAAAGGAGGATGAGAAGATTATGGAGAACAAATCCACCATTTGTGTGTACAGACTTGCTGCTACAGGAATAATCCCCTGTTCACCACAACAACAATGTCATCAAATCTCCTGTTCCCCACAAGAACACTGCCATCAAATTCCCTGTTTCTCATGAGTATAGTGTCATCAAATCCAATTAGGCTGTTTTATCTCAACGGTACTTGCAAAGAGTGTCTGTACTTCAATTTATGTATCGTGCATTTATCATATGGTTGCGGTTATTCTGGTTTCAAAATAAACATTTAGTACAGTCTGATAGCCATGTGTTAGTCAATCGCAGCCGTTTATTATAAAATCGACGGTGTAAAACGCATGACTAACACACGTGTTAGTCAATCCGTACTGCCATTTTGAAACCAAAATAGACGCATCCTTCATCATATTGATTTGTTAAGTGAACTGCTTTCAATTTATCTACAGGACCAGAAATTTCAAACCAAGCCTAGAAATCTTGAGGGACTACTGACTGATTTGCAATGTATGTGAAATCAAAAGAAATGTATGTCAAGAATTGATAGAGACTCAAATCTGTTATGTGTGCATATTTTCTCATGGCTTATAGAAGTGAGTGACTAGCATTAGATATTAATTTATTGGTTACATTTATGTTTGGTTGTTTATCTTGTGCAACTGGCATAAATACTTCTTCAAGGGCATTTCTTCCTCATTTGGTGTTTCATATTACAACATACTGATTTGAATTTTGTTACATGTTAATAACCTAGTCTAGGTTTCAATTCATTTCATTAGTTGTCCTGAATTTATATTAAAATCAGAAAAATGACAGTTAGTATACTGGTTTTACTAGATTTAATGTTTGTAATATAGAAGATTGGTGTTTGAGTTTTGAAAATATCAAGAAACCATCTTGGAGTCTCAAAGCTTATAGTTTTCCATACTCATTTTAATTTGAGGTTCAATTTTGAAAAGATAAGGAAAAAAAATTGAATTTTGAATTATTTAACATATTGAAGAATTCTTTGAATTAGAAAGAACCATGGTAGTCAACCATTGTATATCTTGTTTACTAGTGATTTTGTAAGACCAAGATGTAAACCATCATGATTATATTTGGCACCATTATTGGAGTATTTAGGTGAAATAAACTTATGTATATAATTGTTACTATCCATACTCTTTTAACATTTATTTGTATAAGTATTTCTTCAAATACATTCACAACACAAACATAAGAAAAAGGTCTTGGCCCAAAGATTTTTTTTTTTTAAAGCAAGTGTTGTCAAAGTGGGGATAGCGCCCTATATTGATCAAAAGAAAATTACATTATATGTTCATCAGATTCTATCTACCTACCAACCCAAAACACACAACACAACAAGAGCAATGCAACCTGAAACTAATCAACCTGACACATAACATGAGAGAGCTAAAGAAGCCTCAAAATGGTGGCCACTCGCACACCAATAGTGGCCACCTTGTCAACACTAGCCTCCGAGAGTCACCCATCTTCCTTCTGCATCATCCTTTGAAAAGGCTCCATATCTGCATTTGTGACCCCCACTCTGAACACTTCTCAAGCCTTTGCCATGAACTCCTTTCTATTTCTCTGAGCAACCGCCGCCAACTATGCTTCATCTTCTGAATCCGAGCACTCGACATCCAAAAGGAAGCATGCAGGGTTAAATTAGGGGCCCAGAATACTAGCCCACTCCTCCACGACCTCCATAACCGCACCACCCACAGCCTCCGCATCCTCCACCCTCACAAAGCCTACAATTTTCTCCATGCATGCCTCCTTTGAAGGTAGAACATCAACTAAAAGGTATAAGACAATTTCATATATATACCCATCACAACAGTGTTGAGCCTTGCTAAACGTAACTTCAACTAGATTTTGAATAGCAGATTGACCTTCTAGCTCGATGTCGAAGAGCCGATCACATTGCTCTTCCAAGGACTCCTTGCAACATAAGCAACTCAAACCAAAATGATGCACCATTATTACCATAGTGAATACATACTTCTCTACGCTTTGCATAAATAGACCGACCGCCTCTAGATTGTTCTTCTGGCACGTCAATCAAAGCCAAAAGAAGCTTCCACCATCTTTGTACTCCACTAGATCCTTAATGCGTAGACATAATCCATTCTCAGAGAGCTGTAAAAACTACTGTCCAAGCCACGTGATAGAGCACTGAAAGGAAAGGACCTCTCCTATCCCAAAAATCCAATCGATGGTGCACCTTAACCAACCCCCATCCTTGTGATGTGCTCGCTGTCATTGTACAAAATCTTCTGAAGATCTCTGAACCCTGCCTCAACCGACGACATGACTACTGGCCTAGACTCGGAAATTCCTTTGTTGGCAAGAAAGTCTGCCACTTTATTGCCCTCGCGATAGATGTGGTGGACTTGATAATCTAGCAACTTATCAATCAAGGATTTAATCCTCTGGATCCAAGCATTTGATCTCCAATTCGTGAATCCATTTTTGATGATCCCATTTAGTATAATTTGAGAATCACCCTCAATCATTACTTTCGTAAATCCGTTAGAACACACCAATTTCAATCCTTCTTCTAATGTTGTGATTTCCAAAATCTTATTTGAAGCCACACCCACAGGGCCACAAATGGCCCCAACTAAACTCCCTTCCTCATCTCTAACAACTACACCAAACCCAAATAAACTTGGATTACCTCTACTAGCTCCGTCGAAATTCAACTTTTTCCAGCCGGATGGAGGTGGAGATCATTTAATTTTCTTTCTCTCTACAAACTTGAAGTTTTGGTGATGACTACTGATCTGCTTCAAGTTCCAAACTTGTTCCATCTCCATATCCCATTTAGTATATAAAATTTAAATCTCCTCCCATTAATCTTGCCATTAATGGTTTCTTCAATAGCCGCTTGGATTTTTGTGATAAGAACATAAACCTCCATCTCTTCCTCCCTAAATATCCTTCTATTTCTCTCTTTCCATACATGCCATACTAACATAGATGGGCTAACTATCCATAAGATTCCCCACTTTGAACATTTGCCACCTGTCGACCAAGAAAAAATAAATTCTTTAAAACACTGATTACGCACCATCTGATTCTAAAGCTTTACCAATAGCCAATCCCAACACTGCTTTGTGTACAAGCAACCAAACAACAGATGTTCTGTTGTTTCTTCTTCTTGTTTGCAAAGGGAGCATCTGATGGGCCCCACTATACCTATAGTTTTAAGTCTGTTGGATGTTAGAATCCTTCCATGCAAGGCAATCCAAAGGAAAGCTTCGACTTTAGGCAAAATTATTTTATCCCAACACAATACTACCAGCCAATTACCATCCTTTTGTCTCTTTCTTTGCAGTTTGTATCCCAGATTCACCCTATATTTACCTAATTTTGCAGCATTCCACACAATAGAATCATTTTCATAAGTCACAAAAGTCTTCCTACTTTTGAGTATGTCATCCAACTTCAAATTGTTCTCACTCTGCCAATCTCCTGCCCGTTTCCATGAGATTGGAGAATTAGGGGAATGGAATGAGTCAACATAATCTGCCACATGAACTCCCATGTCTGCCTCAACTTGATTGATCCATTCTTGATCCTCTATAATATCTACCAATGCAACCTCACCATTCTAGGAATCCCTCCCAAACTTGTCTTTTTTCCCATTGCCAATTTTCCAAGTGAGGTGATTTGTGATAATCTTCCAGCTCTCCCATACAAATTTCCAAATTGGAGAACCTCCAACCATATTAGCCAATGTGAAAATCCTTTCTGGTTCACTCGAGTCCAAGTATTTGGCAGCCATAACCTTGCACCATCCCTTTTGAGGGGTGTTGTACATTTTCCATGCTAGTTTGGCCCCAAGTGCTAAATTTTGTAATTTCATTTTCCTAAGACCTGCCCCACCTTCCTCCTTGAGCATGCAAGCGGTGTCCCAGTTAATTAAAGGGATCTTCTTCTTTCGACCCTTCCCAAAGAATTTTTTTAAGCATACCATCTAGTGCAGAAATTTCCTTGCAGGCAATACAGACTTAATCATCTGAATATGCCTTGCCTGTGAAATCCAATTATTCGTCCATGCCGCTGACTTGGCTTTTCACTTTTTAACTACTTCATCCCAAATTTTATTGTCTAGTCTACCTACAAACAAAGGAACCCCGAGGTATTTGATAGGAAAACTACCTTGGCCAAACTGCAGAATCCCCACTATCTTCGATTGAATTCTCCTATTTGTTTTGAGGAAATATATCATAGATTTCTCCTTGTTCATACACTGCCCAGAAACCTTTTCATAATCATCTAACACCTCCTTTATAGTATAGGCTTCCCTCTCTGTGGCTTCACCAAACAGGATAGTATCATCCGCGAATTGCGAATGAGAAATCGGGTCCAAAGAATCTGATATTGAAACCCCTTTCCAAATGCTTTGCCCCACCCTACTTGTTATATTCCTTCCTAGCACTTCTTCCATGAGCACAAATAAGAAGGGTGACGGGGGATCTCCTTGTCGAATCCCATTAGTAGCAGGGAAGAAACCACTAACAGACCCGTTCACAATGATAGAGAAACTAACAAAAGAGATGCAATGATTTGTACATTTCAACCAATTATTATCAAAACCAAATCTTCTAAGGACCACCGTAAGAAAACTCCATACTACATGATCATATGCCTTGGTCACATCTAATTTAACAATCATACCTTTGAATATGGAAGAGTGCATCAAGTGTATAGTTTCAACAGCCAAGATTATACTATTCATGATCTCTCGCCCCGAGGTGAAACCATGTTGTTCGAACGAGATGATCTTCATCAGAATTGGTTTCAACCTAGTCACCATCATCTTGGACAAAATTTTGTATATGGAGTTGCATAAAGAGATTGGCCAATAATCAACTATGGAAGAGCAATCCAGTTTCTTTGGAATAAGGGCAATGTTGGTATGATTAATTTCCTTCACAAATCTACCCTACTTTCTAAAATCCTCCAAAATTTTAAGGATATCATGCCCCAAAACCCTCAACATTTCTGATAAAAATCCATTGTGAAGCCATCAGGGCTGGGAGCCTTGTTTGGGTGCAAATCAAGCACTTCTTTTTTTACCTCCTCTAAAGTGAAAGGACAACATAATGATTTGTTGTCTACATCTGAAATCTCTTTATGAATAACATCTATCATAAAATGAGATTGAGTTGAATTGACACCGCTACCATCCCCCAACAATTCTTTGAAAAAATTCACTGCAACTTCCTCAATAGCTTCCGAAGAAGAATGTCGATTACCTTCTTTGTCCAAGATTGAGTCAATATGATTTCTACTCCTTTTCGCCTTCACCGAAGCATGGAAAAATTTAGTGTTGGCATCACCTTCTTTAATCCACAACTCTCTGGATTTGTCCCACCAAAACAATTCTTCTCTAAGTATTAACTTTGCCAATTCTTCCTTGAGAGCTTTCTCTTTATGATACTCTTCATTGGACATCCCAAAGGTGATAATAATTGTGTTTAATGAAGATAAATCTTCCTCTGCTCATTCCCTTTCAGCAAAAATATTTTTAAAAGTGTCTCTGTTCTAGACTTTTATCTTCTCCTTTAAATATTTCAATATTTTTGTAAAGGTAAAAGATGGGGTACCGAAGAAAATATTGCTTTTGCGCCACCATAGTTCAAGAAGTGATAAAAATTCCATATCTCTCCACCACATACTCAGAAATCTGAAGCTTCTCTTACCTTTTAATGGTACGTCACTCAACTTTAACTCTACAGGAAAATGATCTGACAAAGATATGGGGAGAATAGACGCCTCAACCTAATAGGATGACTTTACCCAGTATTCTCCAATAAAGTGTCTATCAAATCTTTCTGAGATATGTGCGAAATTGGCCCTACGATTAGTTCATGTAAATAGACCGTTCTTCGGGACAACATCCAACAAATGATTCTGAACAACAAAATCTCAGAAGTCTTCCATCACCTTGTTTGACATTCTCAAACCTCCCTTCTTCTTGTCTAAGTCAAGCAATGCATTAAAGTCTCCAGCCACAACTAATCTTTCACTCTTCAAATTAAAAATTTTATCTGTAAGAACATTCCAAACATGGAGCTTATCCATGGTTTTAGTTGGCCCATAGACATTGAATAAAGGAAATTCCAAATTCTCCTTAGTGTAGAAAACAGAGCACGATATCCAATTATCAGCTTTCTCTAAGAGGGTAACTTTTACTAAAGAAGGATTCTAGATAATACCAAGTCCTCCAGCAACTCCATTGGCTTCTAGAAAAACACCCTCCCAACGTCTACAATATTTCAAAAAACTAATCGACTTCTCTATGCTAAGTTTTGTTTCCTGAAGGATGATTATTTCGCTGCTATTTTTACAAAATGCTCATTTTACCAAGTGTCTTTTGTCAGGGGCAGAGAGACCCCTGATGTTCCACATGGTGATCTTCATCTCTTGCTGAGGGAGAGGCCTTCTCCCTTGGATATTTGCATAAAGTCAAACACACTGACTATGCCCTTCTCTTTTGCTCTGTCTTCCCTTTTTTGGCGATTACTCCTCCTTCCTCGGTAGCCTTTTGCTTTCCCAAGCAATGCATTGGCCGACTAACTTATACATCTCGGATCCACATTCTCGAAGACATCCTTATGAAACAACTCTTCTTCGAATTCCTAATTGAATTCAAACTCTGTATCAGATAAGCCTTTGCACAAATAGTTGATTCTAGGGGTAGATGGAACTTCATTCCCCTCCCTTATTTCCAATGCATCTTGTCTGGGCAAATCCTTGCCACATTCGGTCTCTTTGTTAGCGACAATGTTTAGTTTCTCTTTAGAAAGAGCTTCCCTGGTTTTAGACGAGGATTTTTTCTCTTGTTGCTGAACCAAAGATTTTGCCTCTTGAAAATTTTCAATTGAACTCGTAACTGTTTTCGATGGTTTGTCTGATTTACGCCTCCAATTTTGTGAAGGTCGCCTGTTAGGATTTCTTGCCTTCCTCACAAACATTTTGCAATCCTCTTGTCCATGAAATTTGCTCTCGCATCTAGTGCATAGATGTATCTATTTTTGGACTTCCACTTGCTGCCCCCAAACCCCATTTGACGCACAAAGCATGATGAAGTCTGGGACACATCTTATAACCGCTATTCTTAATCTAGCATACTTACATAGATCATCTTCATCATCTAAATCTATTTCCAAAACCATTCCTAGCATTCTGCCAATCTTTTCCAAAAAAACCTCGCCCCAATACTCAATCGATAGATTATATAATCTTATCTAAATTGGGCAAGAATAAACCGCCAATGGGGTAGGGTCAAAATTCGGAGTCCAAGGCTGTAAATGCACTGCATGCTTTTTTGCAAACTAGTTCTCTTGATTGAGAATACGGTCTCTTTTAGACCCTTTTTCAAACAACACCACAAAAACTCCTTTTGGTAAAAACTTTATAACAATTCGGTCCCCCCACTTCTCTTCTACCCATGATCTAATATTCTTTCTGGACCAGTTGATGTCGAGGATCCTAGCAATAACAACATGTTCAACCCAGAACTTGTGATCTTCCTCCATCTCTTCCATGAGATCCACCACAATCTTGCCATTTTCTGCATACTTCCTTCCTTTCAACCTCCCTGATTCCGCTGATCCGCCATTGTCGTCCAACCATTTTTGCAGACCCAGATCCGCAATCCTCCCTTGGCTCAAAGATTTTGTTTATGCAAAGAGATGGATTTTTTATGAATGTTTTTGCCATTTAAAATTGGAGACCATAAGGTGATTCTTCTTCATATTTTGTAGACACAAACCTTTGTTGGAAATTAATTCTTTTTAGATGCTATCCATTACCGAGCCTTATGAGAAAAAAGTTGTCCTTGAACATGTATCATGTATCAACAAATTTATTCGTGCCATAAGAAGAGACAATTTGCTTCAACATGAGAAAATTATTTGTCTTATTGTTTAATTTGTTACAACATATAATGCTTTAGTAATCATACAAAAAATCCCAGCTTTTAGCAAGATCTAAAACAAAGAACCCTTTGGTGTAAGACACGAGATCATATAGCACCAAATATCATCACCATACATTTATCCAACCATAAAATTATGTTACAATGTATGGCCCTTTATGTAGACTTCATTTGTATGAGCCAATTTTTCAATCTAAAAGAAAATTCAAACCCTCATTTCATGGGGTAACTGGACACCAGCTATAAGGTAAATGAGCTTAGCAACATGGAACCTATTAACTTAAGGTAGGCTCCATCCCATTTAGCTTTTAACATGCACTGCTCAAAAATTTTAGGCACCAATTGTTTGTTACTTTATTTCAAGTAATTATCAATTTATTCTTTTGTAATTATTAATAATGGAAGGTGAAATACAAAATAAAGTAACAAAGGAGGGAAGAAAATGTATATAACCACCTGATAAATTTGTAACTAAAAGTGGCTTCATAATTTTACCTCTCCCTTTCCTTTTTTATTGAAAGGTGAACTTTCATATCTTATATTATATTTGTTCTATTAAATTTTTTTTAAAAATCAAAATTATACCCTGTATTTATTAAAATTTTAAATAAGGCCACTATATTCTTTAAAAATAAACAACTACATGGTATCAAGCTATCAAAGATTAAGCAATGCGGGATACTCTTATGGAAAGATAATCTCATCTATTTTAAGAGGTAGGGAATTAAAAGTTTGCAGACATAATTCTCTTGGGCATGTTTTGAGTCAAATGGCAATTGACATGTTGCCAACTATCTTTTAAAATAATAGGATTAGTTTAACATGAAAATTTAAATTGCCTCTTCTATTGGTCTACTAGTCCATCTCTAATCATTTAAATTCTTGTGTTTCTTTTGGTTCGACCAAATGAATTTTTGAAGGGGTGGTCTACAAAAGGCCCATGTCCCAAGATTTATTAGGATGTGTTGATCTATTAGCTGTAGCCTATAAATTATAATTCTGTTGAGAGGTGTTCTATAGTGAAATAAGGTATTTGTCCCCTTGTGTACATAAAAACCCATAGATAGTAAATTAATGTCATTGCATTTTAAATGAAAACAAACATTTTTAATTGTTCGTGATAGAATAGTGGACATAAATTCACCGGTGCAACATTCTAACATGCAACTCCATGAAGTATTTCCAATAAATGTGCCTTTAATTTCCCTAATTTAATCACTTCCAAATCCTTTGCCAATAAATTGGCAAAATGTTGTGCTATTTCATTATGTAGTGCTCCATTATTTGAATCATGGGAATAGCATTTGAGGGGTTTCAATGCATCTTCCTTTAGTTTTTTATCTCCTAGCAACCCTTGCTACTATTCTTTCTTTGGCCCCCTCCTGAGGAAAATAATTGGAGGTCTTGGAAGTTCTTTTGTGTAGATCTAGCTTTAGAAAGATCGTGAACCAAGGGCAAACCTATGATGGTAACAATGGGTAGTATGAAATCAAACAAATACATAAAACATATAAATCTGCATGAGAATAACTAGTATACCTTCACATGTATTCTCTTGCTCCACGGATTGGACATTTGATGAAGTGAAGACACACCCTTGCTCCACTTTTTTAGATGGGTCCTTGATTTAGGATGTGGAATTCTCTCCACTACACAACAATAAGGCAGATTGATAGCAAGATGGGTGAAGGATGGATGAAAATGGGTAAGTGTGGAGAGATTTGATTATAGTATGTGTAGACACCTAAAATTGTCATGTCTAATTAAATAAATATTTTATTTATTTAATTATCTAAGCCTAATTCTTCTATTAATTAAATAAATCTTTATTTATTTAATTAATTCATTTATCCTCTTCTAGCCTTATTTCTCATTTAAATAAATACATTTATTTATTTAAATTATCCTTTTCCTAAATTAAATAAATATTTTTATTTATTTAACTATCCCACTTCTTCTATTAATTAAATAAATCTTTATTTATTTAATTAATTCATTAGCTTTTTCTACCCATGACACATGTCATTCATCTCTTAATTCATACACTACCTACCCCTTTCATTATTTTATTATTTCTTTTACCTACCCTCTAATCATAGCCGACCTCCTTTTACACCTCTCAATCTTATCCCTCCATTTCATATAGTGTCTTCTATATAAGGAGATACTTCCTTCATTATCTAACCCTAATCATTCAGGTTAAGGACTTGACTACACTACGATCCTACTTGCAACCACATTTCGTTCTTCGTTGAGCTCTTGTGCATATAAAATTTGAGAGCAAATATATCAAGCAACATCAATGGAGATAGGAAGAATGGAGATCAAAACCCTATTGGACATGTGATGGTATAATCTTTGTGATTTCGTTTGATTTGCATTGTCTTAGGTAATCTTCATATGTTATGGTGGATCTTTGTTGATTGTTAGGCTAGGGTTTTGTGGTTGAATTCATTTAGCCTTTCAATATTGTTATTATTGTTATCCATTTTCACCATATACATTTTGGCACGCCCGATGGGACTCTTGTCCCTTTTTGCATTTTACACAGCGGCAAAATTGGCAATGGGTAAAAGACGAAAGATGACGCCCAAATGTGAAAACACGTGTGGTACATGCCCCCTCAAGAATTTAACCAAAGAATTTAAAACAAAAAATTGGGAAAATTATCGAAAAGAAGTAAATAAATGACAAGAAGGAGACAAAAAAGGAGATAATAGAAGCAGAAGAATTTTGGAAGAAAAAGGAGCATGGATGGAGAAAAGGTGAGAAAAGGGCAAAGAGATGCCCTATATAAGCAACATGGGGCCAAAGGAGGGGTCATCATCACACACATAGTTCAAAGAACCTAGAGAGAGCATAGCAACCAAGAGTTATGGCCCACATTCCTCACCACGAGCATTGCGCCGAGAGAGTTCGGAGGTTCTAGCATCCGGTCGGGTATGGCCCACCGGTAGGTACCTCAACCCTAACCTTCTACTTTAGTAGATTAGCATTTATTAGGGTAATAAATAGGGGGAAAACCTAGTGGGGGAAAGACTCCAATCATCATTTCGGTATCTGAATAGGGGATCACCACCTATGCAGGCGATCCCCATTCATGTAGATGACTACCTCTATGCAGACGTTGATCAATAGATCAACATCTCCACTGTAGGGAAGGGAGGATGGGGATGGAATATAGATCGTCATCTCCACTCTATTGATTGGTGCAGGGGTCATAGATTCGACATCTCTGCCTAAGGAGAAGCACCATTTCCGTGCAAGGGAGAAAAGGGAAAGAAAAAGGGATCAAATTAGGGTTACAGGATGTTGAGAAGATGCCCTGAGGGTAGGTGTAGGCTAGAATAGGTAAGAAAGGATGGTTAATGACGTGGTTTGCTTGAATGCAGGAGGATATAGATATTCTATCTTCATGGGAGCATTAGCCTCCAACCATGTCACTATTCAGGGAGCTTGGTGGTACAAAGAACACACTCTTGTCATGGTGCATGTTATTATATGTAGCATAGTTGCCTCAGATTCGATGTCACGTGGCTATGATGGACACCTTAGTAGAGAGGTGGAACAATGAGACTTGTACTTTCCATCTACTGACAAGTGAGGCCACCATCACTTTGCTTGATGTGCGGCAGATCTTAAAGGTGTTGATCAGAGGCACAACCCCAAAGTATTGACTAGAGAATGATGAGGATTATCTCCAAAGGGTGTGTTGCATAGATGATCTCCTGATGGACTACACAGGGATGAACCTAAGGAGAGCTATGGAGCAGCAACAAGAGATCCCACAATTAGTTATATTCATTTCCTGGTTGATCAGTGGGAGGATGATGCCAGATCTGAGTGGGCATGACTTTTCTATTGGATGGAGTAGATGTGTTTATTATATGCTCGAGGATGGGGTACAGTATGTGTGGGGTTTATTCATGCTAGGCCGGATATACCATGATATGCATATGTGTATTTACCAAGGTTATAAGAACCTTGGGAATGGTGTCACACTACTACACATCTAGGCATGGGAGCACATTGCAGTGACACGACTGATAGGGGTACAAGCACAAAGACCCCGGTGACCATATGTTGACAGATATAGAGGGCTCCTACACTATACACAAGTTGGTTCCATATGGTTTGTGAGGCGTATATTTGATGAGATGATGGAGTTATCATGCCCTTCTTTTAGGGATACAGAGTGGTGGTGGAGAGACTATATGTTTGTGTGTGTGAAAAAGTGGTCTGTAGCTGCAAGCATAACATTTTAATTAAGTCATTATATGTATGGTTAGTAATCAATAATCAATAAGTAATCAACCATAAAAAAGTGACTAATTGCCTTCTAAAAGATGCAAGTATAAGATTGCTCTCAGATTTTTATAAGCAATACCAGTGACTAGACTACACCAAGACGAAGGATTTAATCTATATGATATTTAATTATATGAATGCAAGATGAATGAATAATTCAAGCAATAATAGATTCAAGCAATATGGATTCAAGCAATATGGATGCAAATAATCTAAAAAGCACAATGATCTTCAATGACTCCAGAGCGAAATTAGTGCGATAATAATAAATCTCCAAGTGTGTTCTCAAAAATCTCTGGGGTAAATTGGAATGAGAGCTGAAGGCTGAATTTATAGAGAATTACAAAAAAGCTCAATTTAAGATTAATTGAAAATAATTGAGAAATCAGGTTCAGTTTGTTGGCATTCCAATTACAATGAGAGATTGTTGACATTTCAATGAGGATATTGAGAAGGTTGTCTATGATTATGGATATAACTAATTAAGGATGTTTACTATCTTAATAACAGTATTTTGTCATTGATGTCAAGAAATTTATTTTCTGATTCAGTATGATGTTGCCATATCTTGAGAAGATTGATTTGAAGAGAATTAAGATGTCGGTAAAAGACACAGAAAGAATATGATGAATAAGGGGAGGAATAAGTTATTCAATGGGCAACTATTACCGAGTTAGACAATGATGAGATCATGATGTTTAGATCAGTTTGATATCCTACATATATTGTTAATTGTAAGGTTAATACTATACTATGTCACCGAGCAAAGAACCTAGTCGGTAAACCCTAAGGTTATCGCTATCGGTTAATGAAGGCGAAATGTCTACCGAGTAAAGTTTAGTATATACCGAGTTGCAACCGAGCAGTAACATAATGCATTGGATGATTAAAAGCTTTATTTAATGAAGGAAGCTGATGAGTTGGAGTTGATTAAATGATTGGTATGCTTTGCATGAAGTCTGTTAAGAATCTATGGCATTGAAAGATCGGCAGGAAGATCTACAGCTCAAATTGAACTGCAATACCCTAGCACAAGTTCCAAGAAATGTATGCAAGTTCCAAGGCGAGGTAAAATGTTTTTAGATTGAATGATACATTGAACCTAGTCAAGTTTGAAGATCTGATGGCTATGATTGATCATGGGAAATGTGATCAAGAAGATTCAACGGTTAGCAAATTGTTTATAAATAAGGAATTGTTGATAAACAATGCATGCGGGCAAATGTAAGCACAGGGATGCTACATAGTGATTACCGAGCACAGAAGCTTGAAGACCTGTTTGATTAACAGAGTATAGAGCCCAAAAGAGGGACAAGATAAGTCCTATGACTAAGAAGTATTGAGCAAATAAGAATCTACTTCAGCATTTTAGATGTAAAGTTGCAGATATATTCTTATTACTGTTATTTTGTAAAGTGACAAAAAATCTCTTAACCGAGTGGACTTAATAGTCTTATTTGTAAAACACTCTAGCAAGCTAAGATTCTAGTTGAGTGTTTGAAATCCTTTGACAAGTTCACTTCTAACAAAGTGAAGATCCTAACAGATCTAAGAGAAATCCCTTAACCGGGTCACATCTAGCAATGTGTTTGTAATCTTTAACAGGATTTGCTTTTAACCACGCATACTCTAGAAGAGTATATTTCTTAGTGGGTCCAAAATCCCATAGTGGTTTTTCCCTATTTGGGTTTCCACATTAAATCTGGTGTTATATGTGTTATGATGATTATATGTTTATGTGTTTGCATGTTTAGCAGTTTTTGGTTACATTGCTGAAGTATATGTTACTGAGGTTGAATCTGTTGATTTTATGGAAGATTAAGTTTGTATGATTCACCCCCCCCCCCTCTCATCTTGTTAGCTATTGGGATTAGTACTTTACAATTAGTATTATAACTATCAATTGGTATCAGAGCTTTGGACTCCAGAAGAAAAGTTTAAAGGTACTTGAGGCAAAGATCCAAAGATGTATAAGAGGGATACACCGAAGCTGAACAAGTCTAGTTTCTCTACATGGCAGAAAAGGATGAAGTTGCACTTATCAGGAGTTGGAGAATATGCAACATATTATCTAGAGAATGATTTCATTACACTGAGCACCTATCCATTGACAATGGAAGAGATAAAGGCAAAGCAAGAACACACTCAAGCAATGATTGAAATATCATCAGCATTGACTGACTCAGAGTTTAATGATCTAGAAGGTTGTAGTGATGCAAAAGCAATGTGGGACAAACTCATATCTGTGTATGGCGGTGATGAACATGTTTAAAGAGAAAAAGTGGATAGTCTAAGAGGACAACTTGAATCTATGAGGATGAATGAAGGTGAGAACATAACCCAGTACAGTACAAGACTAAAGGAGATTGTCAATCAAATTAAAGGAGCAGGTGGAACTGTTGAAGAAAAGAATGTAACAAGTAAGTTGTTGAGAACCCTTCTACCAGCTTATGCAATCCGAGTCTCTGTAATCAATGAATTGAGGTCTGTACCCAATATGCTAGTTTCTTTATATGCTACTATCGGTAAGCTACATGCATTTGAGTTAAGTAATTTTGGTAACAGTGGGTCTTCGGTAAATAAAGTAGAATCTGCATTCAGTTCTTTTCATATTGGTGAATCTAATGATTACAATGATAGAATGAGTAAGTACTCTGAAGGGGATCACAGTGGAGCAAGTGAAAGATTTCTCAAGAACATGGAAAAGTTGCACAAACTATATGAGGAAATCAAGAAGCAAGAAGAGTTTGAAGCATTATTAGCCAGAAGGTTACCGAGAGGCAAAGATAAGTATAAAGGAAAACTACCTTTGAAATGTTTCAATTGTGATAAGATAGGACATATGGCTTCTAATTGTCCTGACAAAGATTCTATTGAAAAGAGAGATTACCGAGATGACAGACAGAAAGATAATCATTACAAAGGATACCGAGATTTCAGAAGAAGAGATAGAAAGTCATGCCTAATAGCCGATGAGCAATCCAATGATGATAAATCTGATGAAACTGATACAGAGAAAGTAGTTTATGTGGCTATCAAAGATGGATGAGATGAAGAAAGGTATGAAGAAAAAGCCCTAATATCTCACATCAGTAAAAATGATTCTTGGATCATAGATAGTGGATGTTCACATCACATGACAGGTGACAAACTCAAGTTTGTTAAATTAGAAGATTATGATGGAGGTTATGTAAGATTTGGTAATGATGTGCCATGTCTGGTAAAAGGTAAAGGATCCATAACACTTATTGACAATGCTAAATGTAATGATGTCTATTGGGTTGAAGGTTTGAAATACAATTTGTTGAGTGTAACACAACTAAACAATACAGGATACCGAATAGAATTTCAGAAAGGAATTGTCAAAGTTCATGACAAGCATGGAAAGTTAGTAGCTACCGGGACTCAAATAGAAGGTAACACATTTCATCTTGACTCGACTCAGAACAATTGTCTTTATGCAAAGATAGATGATACCTGGTTATGGCATAAAAGGTTTTGTCATGTAAATTTTGATAATCTGATCAAAATAAGTAAGAACACCAAGTAAGAGGTCTATCGAGTTTGGAAAAACCTGAGAATGCTATGTGCCAAGGATGCCAGATGGGTAAGATGACAAGATCAAGCTTTACAAGTAAGTCTTACACTTCCAAGGGAATTTTAGATCTTGTGCATACTGATCTTTGTGGTCCTATGAAAGTTCAAAGTTATTATGGTGATAAATATTTCATATTATTTGTGGATGATTATTCAAGGATGATGTCAGTTATGTTTTTAAAAGAAAAATCAGAAGCTTTTCAAATGTTTAAATGGTACAAGGCAAGAGTTGAAAATTAAATAGGAAGACAACTGAAATGTCTTAGATCTGATAGAGGAGGAGAGTTCACCTCTGATGAGTTCAACTTATTCTACAATGATCATGGTATAAAAAGACAAGTCTCTGCACCAAGAACTCCATAGCAAAATGGGATAGCTGAGAGAAGAAACCGATCTATTGTGGATTGTGCCAGAACCCTGATGATTGAAAAGAAAGTGCCACAAACATTTTGGAGAGAAGCAATAAGCACAACAGTTTACACCTTGAACCGAGTTCAACTGAAGAAAGGGACTATGAAGACACCATATTAGATCTGGTATGACAAGAAACCTAATGTAAGTTATTTTAAAATCTTTGGAAGTAGATGCTATGTTCACAAAGATGACAGAAATGGAAAATTTGATCAGAAAAGTGAGGAAGGAACATTTCTAGGTTATTCTTCTAGAAGTAAAGCATTTAAATGTCTGATCAAATCATCTAACAAAATAGTAGAAAGTGCAAATGTAAAAATTGATGAATTTGCAGAAAGAAATGATGAAGGAAATTCCAAGGAACCAGAAGATTATGAAGAATTTGTCTATGTTCAACCAACAAGTTATACCGAGAGAATTACTGAAGAAAATAAAGAGGATATCCAGTTACCGAGTGATGAAGAAGATCATACAGAGCCTACCGAGCTTGTATTAGCCAAGTATGTCAAAAGGAATCATGCATCAAGTCAAATTATAGGAGATAAGGATGATTCAGTGATGACAAGGAACAAACTAAGACAGACCACATGTCTGATATCTAAATTTGAACCAAGAATAGTAAAAGAGGCATTTAACAGTGAAGATTGGTTAAATGCTATGATAGAAGAGATTGATCAAATCAAGAAGAATGACACATGGACACTGATCTCAAGACCAAAGGACAAAAATGTAATCGGTACGAAGTGGATTTTCAGAAACAAGCTAAATGAAAAAGGTGAGGTCATTCAAAATAAAGCAAGACTAGTTTGCAAAGGATATGCTCAAGAAGAAGGAATAGATTATGGTGAGACCTTTGCACCCGTGGCAAGACTTGAAGGAGTAAGAACTTTGTTGGCATATGCTGCTTTCAAAAATTTCAAGGTATATCAAATGGATGTCAAATCTGCATTTTTGAATAGTATATTAGAAGAAGAAGTTTATATTGAACAACCAGAAGGATTTGTTGAAGACAAGAATAAAGATCAGGTATGTAAATTGAACAAAGCTTTATATGGTTTGAAACAAGCACCTAGAGCATGGTATGAGAGATTGCACTCTTATTTGATCAAGATTGGTTTTATAAGAACAAGTGAAAACAACAATATGTACATGAATAATGATGAAGACAATGGAATACTGATCTCAACCATATTTGTTGATGACATTATATTTTGTGGAAATGATTCTCTATGCAAAAGCTTTGGTAATGAAATGTGCAAAGAATTTGAGATGTCACTAATCGGTGAGATAAAGTATTTTATAGGTTTATAGATACTGCAAATGAAAGATGAGATTTTCATTACTCAATCCAAGTACATAAAGGAAACCTTGAAGAGATTTGGAATTGAGGACTCAAAACCAGTAAGTGCTCCTATGACTACCAACTGTAAACTATCAAAGATTGATTAATCTGCATCTGTTGATGAGACACTTTACCAATCTATGATTGGAAAATTGCAATATGTTGTTCACAATAGACCGGATATAGCACATGCAATAGGTATAGTTGCAAGATTCTCTGCAGATCCCAAAGAAACACATATGACAACAATCAAAAGAATTTTCAGATACCTAAGAGGCACTAAAGATTATGGCTTAGTATATGACAAGAGAAATGATTTTGATTTAAAAGTTTTTACTGATGCTAATTGGGCAGGCAAATTGGGTAGGCAACGTTGATGACAGGAAAAGCACAAGTGGAGGAGGTTTCTTTTTAGGAGAAAGACTAGTAAGTTGGCTTAGCAAGAAACAAGGATGTGTTTCATAGTCAACAACATAAGCTGAATATGTTGCTGCAACATTGAATTGCACTAATATAGCATGGATCAAACAACTATTGGAAGGCATAAATGAGAAAGTTACCAAGCCAGTAACTATATTTTGTGATAATACTAGTGCCATTAACATTTCAAAGAATCCTGTAATGCACTCTAAGACAAAGCACATCTCTATCAAATATCATTATCTTAGAGAAGAAGTTCAAGAGAAGAAAGTGGTGTTGGAGTATGTTAGCACAAAGGAACAAATAGCAGATATCTTCACCAAGCCACTACCAAGGGATACTTTTGAGTATCTCAGAAGCAAGTTAGGGGTCCTACCCCTATCTTCTACTCACTGACAGAGTTTGGTGAAAGCATCAATTTGATGACTCTATAGAATACTTTTTATGAGTTGATGTTGATTTACACACTTTAGGAGGTTTTCTAAAGGTGTGCAGATAACAATACAGGGAACAGGAATTGAAGACACAATGCTCTGACCGAGACTAAGTTGATACATATTAGCAAGGAAATCACTTCTCAGAGGAAGAAATCATGTTTTAGTTCTTTTACTTTTTGGCATTGTTGTCAAAAGGGGGAGAAGACTAATGTATGGGGGAGAAGTCTAATGACAAGAGGAGAGCATTTCAGAATCTCACAGCAATCTGAATCCGAATCAATTTGTTTTTCCATCAATGCCAAAGGGGGAGATTGTTGGCATTCCAATTACAATGAAAGATTGTTGACATTTCAATGAGGATATTGAGAAGGTTGTTGATGATTATGGATATAACTGATTAAGGATGTTTACTATCTTAATAACATTATTTTGTCATTGATGTCAAGAAATTGATTTTCTGATTCAGTATGATGTTGCCATATCTTGAGAAGATTGATTTGAAGAGAATTAAGATGTCGGTAAAAGACACAGAAAGAATATGATGAATAAGGGGAGGAATAAGTTATTCAATGGGAAACTATTATCGAGTTAGACAATGATGAGATCATGATGTTTAGATTGGTTTGATATCCTACATATATTCTTAATTGTAAGGTTAATACTATACTATGTCACCGAGCAAAGAACCTAGTCGGTAAACCCGAAGGTTTTCACTGTCGGTTAATGAAGGCGGAATGTCTACTGAGTAAAGTTTAGTATTTACCGAGTTGCAACCGAGCAGTAATAGAATGCATTGGATGATTAAAAGCGTTATTTTATGAAGGAAGCTGATGAGCTGGAGTTGATTAAATGATTGGTATGCCATGCATGAAGTCTGTTAAGAATCTATGGCATTGAAAGATTGGCAGGAATATCTACAGCTCAGATTGAACCGCAATACCCTAGCACAAGTTCCAAGAAATGTATGCAAATTCCAAGGCGAGGTAAAACATTTTCAGATCGAAGGATACATTGAACCTGGTCAAGTTTGAAGATCTGATGGCTATGATTGATCATGAGAAATGTGATCAAGAAGATTCAGCGGTTAGCAAATTGTTTATAAATAAGGAATTGTTTATAAATAATGCATGTAGGCAAATGTAAGCATAGGGATGCTACATAGTGATTACCGACCATGGAATCTTGAAGACCTATTTGATTAATAGAGTATAGAGCCCAACAGAGGGACAAGATAAGTCCTATGACTAAGAAGTATTGAGCAAATAAGAATCTGCTTTAGCATTTTAGATGTAAAGTTGCAGATATATTCTTATTATTGTTATTTTGTAAAGTGACAGAAAATCTCTTAACCGAGTGGACCTAACGGTCTTATTTGTAAAACCCTCTAGCAAGGTAAGATTCTAGTTGAGTGTTTGAAATCCTTTGACAAGGTCACTTCTAACAAAGTGAAGATCCTAACAGATCTGAGGGAAATCCCTTAACCGGATCACATCTAGCAATGTGTTTGTAATCTTTAACAGGATTTGCTTTTAACCGAGCATACTCTAGAAGAGTATATTTCTTAGTGGGTCCGAAATCCTACAGTGGTTTTTCCCTATTTGGGTTTCCACGTTAAATATAGTGTTATATGTGTTATGATGATTATATGTTTATGTGTTCACATGTTTAGCAGTTTTTGGTTACATTGTTGAAGTATATGTTACCGAGGTTGAATCTGTTGATTTTATGGAAGATTAAGTTTTGTATGATTCACCCTCCCCTCTCATCTTGTTAGCTATTGGGATCGGTACTTTACAATTAGTATTATAACTATCACATTTAACCTTGAGATAGATTTCAATTATAGTTTAATTCAAATACATTTAAATAAGAAGTTCAAGTTGCATTAGAAATAAGGTTTAATTAATTCCATGCATTTGTGATCAAAATAGATAATTCCATGCATATATTTGATTTATTCAAGAAAAAGGTCTTTTCAATGCAACTAAACTTCATTTTCTCTGAAAAGCTTTGAGTTCCAATTTTAGAGAATAATTCAATTAATTCAATTTAATTGCTTTTATGATTTCAAGTTCTAAATTTAGAAAAAGAAATAATATCTCAAGTTTGATTTCTCTCTCAATTCAATTCTTTTTGTTTAATTTCAATTCAACTCTTGCTTTGTAATTAATTCCTCTTTTGTAATAAATTGATTCTTTTTGCATGATTAAATGGCAACTTAATTAATTAATTAAATATGCAAGGATATTTAATAAATTAAAATAGGATAATTGATCAAAATGATATTCTTGGAAATGATTCAATTAATTAAATGAATATTTAATTAATATTGAGTAATTGATTTGCCATGTGATTTTTGATGATTGAAGAATTAATAATGTGCTCAAGGTTGATTTAATTGCCTTTGGTTAGGAGCTTGGTGGTGTTGTCGAGATTAGGGGCCCATGGTTTAGATGACCATTTTTAGGGTATTACATTTGCCCCTCTTTGAATTAATGTGCGAGCAACGCGTTGGTTCAAAGAATGTGTGATGTCTAGGAGATGTCAATTCTAAACTTGATTGATCACGAACCAGATGAAGAGCAAGGTGCTTAGCTTGATTCGAAGTGATGAAATTGAATGAAGTTTGATTAAAGCGATACCGATCTCGAACTTGATTGAACTTAGGAATGATAGAAAACAAAAGGTATTGAACTTGAACTTGATTGATCAAGAAGCAGATCTTACTGATCTAGAACTTGATTGATCTAGACACAGCGAGCGAAGATAAAAATTGATCTTGAACCCGATTGATCAAGATACGATGAGTGAAAAATAAACTGTCCAGCTTGATTTGAAGTGATGAAACTGAACACCTTCTTGGATTTAGCGTATGATCAAACATACTCTTTAAACTTTTGATTAAGTTTAAACGAATAATCAGCTTGATGAAAAGCGATGAAACTGATTAACGTTATGAGATTGAATTAGATGAAAGTCAAATATCAGCTTGATTTGAAGCGATGAAACTGATATGCCCCTAGCGATTGATTCGATTTAGATGATTGAGAGATCTCAACTTGATGTGAAGTGATGAAGCTGAGATGCCCTTTAGAAATAAGAATTAATTTGCTTTGGTTGAAAAGATTTTTTTTGCTCAACTTTTGATAAAGATTAAAAAAAAATCTCGACTATGAAGATGTGAGGTCATAAGGTCGTGAGTATGCGCCCTCGGGAACGAAATCGAAAGATAACGAGGGTACATTATAGGAAATTGTTGGCGATGATAAGTTATTTTGAGCACAAATTGATCTTGAGGAATGTTTGAAAATTTGGCGATTATGTTGAATTGATCACAAAGTTGTTGTGTAGAATTGAAATTGAGGTCCAACTGTGATTCATGAGAAATTGAGCGCAATGTGAAGAAAGAATGAGCATTTGATGAAAAAAGCGCTAAGTGGTCCAAATTTTGAAATTGACTAGTTAAATGATCTCGAATTTTGATTTTGATCCCGAAAATGGAATCAAAATGGGCAAATTAGCTAAGGGTACAATTTTCATGTCCATCGAAGCAAGTTGAAAAATTAGGTTTTTGGCTATATATGGGACAAAAGTGTCATTTTCAAATCATTTTAACCCTCCAAGTTTGAAAATTCAAAAAGACTTCTGCGAAGAAAATGATGGTCCCTACTCATACGCATCGATTCGAGCGCCAGAGATGACATAATCGACCTCAAAACTATGAGCCAACGGTAAGTGATCGATCTTAAGCATCTTTATGTTTTCAATTTTGAATTTTTTTGCTCATTTTTCAATTTTTTCCCATGTTTGGGGTCGGGTTTCACATTTTATCGTGCGAGGCAGGATTCTGTCTTGTACGAGTAACTGTTAAATTTGATTTTGCTATTTTAGGCCACTAGAATTGTCGTTTGGACCCTACCCTCGTGTCGTACGACATGATTGTAAAAAGACCTTTTTGTCATGCGGGGTCTGATATTTTGTCGTATGGGGATGTTTTATCATACGAAAGCCATTCCTAACTCGTACGAGATGCTACCCTTCTGTGTTTTGTCATTTAGGAAACAGTGAACATTTTTGAAGATCTAAACTTGAAATTTTGATTTTGCACTTGACTTAGTTGGATTTGCATGATGTTTTACTTCTCTTGTAGGCTCATTTGGAATGTTTTTTGATGCTTCATTTTTGGGTTTTTGTAGGTTCAATTACCTCCTATTCTTTTCAGATGTGTTGAGCATTTCCATTCAAAGCATAACACGTTTCAGTTTCTAGTGGGGGAGTTGACTATCACTCCCGAGGATGTATATAGGATCCTTCGTATCCCTTTTGCTGGGGATATGGTGGATTATGACGCAACATTGTTACCTGGACTACAGGCGGTTAGGGATATATTCTGGGATCTAGACACTTTGACCTGTTCCATTAGTTGGGACATTATGATGAGCAGATATAGTGAGGAGTTTCATCTGGCATGCTTTCTAGCAGGATTTATCAGCTGCTTTCTGATACCAGATAGAGGGTAGCAGGGTTTCCAGTGTAGATGGGGCAGGATGCTGATGAGATTGATGGAGACCCCTCAGAGGCTTGGATGGGGTTCTTGTATATTGGCCCACATGTATGGCGAGATGCATGAGATTGTATATAAGGATGGTAGAAGCATGGCTGCAGGTGTATTTATTTTACAGGTTTGGGCTTGGGAGCACCTCCCAGTTTGTCAGCAGATAGTTGATGATAGTAGAGAGCTTGGACAACCGATTATATATAGGTATGTTGGTTATGTCACACAGCTCCATCTGGGCAAGCCAAATTTTTGGCGACGACAATTAGATGACCTCATAGTCGTAGTGTGGAGACCTTAAAGAGGTTTAGAGCCATGGGATGACTGGCGGCTGGTTCGTAGGGACCTTTTTGTTACATGCCCTCTTATCAGGAGATCATAGACTATTGTTGAGCGGTTTGTTGTATCACAGGTGATGAGGTAGTATGGTCGGTCTCAGGGGGTGTCACAGGAATATACAACTTATGCGCGTTATACGGATGAGGAGAGACAGGGATGGTCTCCATGATTGTCTATGCTTTGGCTATCCAGGAGCTGACTGGTCTATAATGCCTTGGACGGGACTATATGGATGATGTTGTGGATGCGGGGGTATTGCCCCAGTACAGAGATTGGTTCCAGCAACATCCATTTCCTAGGTTTACAGATCCGGGTGAGCAGGTGCCCTACATAGAGGATATTGAGGATGATGCCCCCGCACCAGGACAGGGCCAAGGACAGAGACAGGGACGAGGAAACAAAGCCAAGGCTCAAATGTAGGAAGGTAGCGATCCTGGTGCTAGCAACATCAGGGTTCCAGCTGGGGTTGGATAACAGAGGGGTGAGGGCGGATCCCTAGGTCATGTAGGAGTGAGATTTGGCAGAGCTGAGGAGGAGCGAGCAGCTTCGAAATAGGTTCGGCAGTGGAGGGAGGAGAAGGGTGGAGTTGGAGGTGGAGATGGGGATGGAGAGCCTGCGAGAGAGTAGGGGACTAACGCAGGGCAGTTGATGAGAGCACGTCTTGCAGAGCTGCAGTCACAGTTGACAGTGGCTCAGACTCAGTTGGCGGAGCAAGACCGACAACTTGTTGATCTTAGGGTTGAGCGTGATCGCCAGATCTCAGAGATGAGAGCAGAGATAGAGGCCTTGCAATAGGAGGTCCTTCTCTAAACTAGTAGGGCAACCTACTATGTTGCAGCATATAGTGTCGCAGTTCCAATTGCGCAATAGGTTATACCCTACTCGCAATACATGTCATGTTCAGAGGGAGTTCGCGCACCTCGTCAGGATCCCGGTCATCAGGTTCCACCTCCTCCACCAGGCGATGAGGGAGAGGCCGAGAGCTAGATATTCTTTTTGTAGCTCGGATAATTTTTGTAGACACACCCATTTTTTTGTAGCCTATATGATTCTTGCTCCAATAGGAGTTTGTATATGTCATTTGACATCATTTTGTACTCTTAGACTTTATATATATATATATATATATACGAGATCCGATACCACTTCATTGTACTTGTGTCAATCGATTTATGAGATTTCTTTTATATGCCTTATTTTTTTATGTATGCATTTCTTTTCAGTATGTAATGCAAATGATTATGAATGTCAATTTTTGTTTCTTTTCATATCCAAATAGATGAATGTGTAATGAGTAATATGAAATGCAATGTTTCATTTTCTTTGCAATAAGATGAATGCAGATGAGTGAATAATGAAATCTATGAATCTATATTAAATGTTTATGTATGCAACTAAACATCTCAAAAACACAAATACTCGATCGAAGAAATGATGATAAATAGACCACTTAGCATAAGAAATGATGATACTTTCAGCTCTCATTCAGAAGATAAAGAGATCATTATTATCACACTGAAATCACTCTAAATTCACAAAAATGCAGAATGATATGCAAAGCGCAACCTAAACCTAGTCACTGGATTTAAAATGCTTATGATTCATCACCGAGCATAACAAACACAACAGGCAGGTTAGAGTTCCTTTCTTTTTCAATGTGCAATATTAATTATCTTGTCTGCAATGACCCTTTTTTCATTCATATCCTTGGACAGATTTTGCAGGGACCCGAATTGCATCATAAAGAAATTCCCTCAAAACAAACAAAGAAATGATGTGGACCTCCCTGTAGCATACAAATAAGCGGAGTCGAGGTATGTGAGGCAATTTCACCTTGATGTGAAGGCTCTTATCATAGACACCCAACTAATTTAGATGTTTCTAGATCATTGGGATCATTCCTACAAGCATAAAAAAAAGAAAATATTATGCCCCAATCCTTGCTCCTCTTAGTCACAATAGACTTCCTCGAGTTACTCAGAGGGATAATAATCAAAAACCAATATAAAAGATAGCACACAAAGAAAATTTTCATTCATAGCTCAAACTGTTTAGTGATTGTTTTCTGTTATGTTGTTTTGCTTGTGTACTTAGTGATAAAAACTCTTTGGTAGTTAGGAGACAGGCGACTGACTCAAAGTGGATGACCAGGTTTCACTGACGGAAAGATGACTTGTTTGACATTGCTTAGGATATGTGATGTGCTCTGTCAATTAACCTAAGACTAGGGCATTGATCAGTTTCAAGTCATGAGGGTTCCAACAAACTAGGATGTCACAAAAGTGACTAAAATATATGTACAAACGAAAGAAAAGATGCATGAAAGTGAGAATGTCAATGTTGCATTGATAGATGGAGCGCTTAAGTACAAGAGGTGCCTGTTTGCTAGGTTTTTACCTGCTTGGCAGAGATTCATTCTTTTTTTTTTTACCAAGGTGCCTATTTACTAGGTTTTCACCAAGGCATTTTTCTCTCTTTATATATATATATATATATATTTTGTTTTTTTTTTTGTTTTTTTTCAAGACTTTTTCCGATTTTTAAGATTTCTTCAGGACTTTTTCCAGCTGTACATTTTGATAGCACAGAGAATTCTAAGCGAAGAATTTCTTCAAGTGGATTGTGTTAATCAGTTGATGGAGCTGTTCTCCTTCCAAATTTGAGAGTTGATAGGCACCAGAGCCGAATACAATAGTAACAATGTAAGGACCCAGCTAGTTGGGTTCAAACTTCCCTTTGTTGTCTCAAAACTGCTGATTTTTAGGATTTTCTCTTAGAACTAGGTCACCAACCTGAAATTCTCTTTGTCTAACTTTATTGTTATATCCTCTGGACATTCTCTTCTAATATACTCTGAGATGATCAAATGCCACTTGTCGATGCTCATCCAACAATTCGAGTTCTTGCAATCTAGCTATTCTATGATCTTCATCAGTAACAAGACCTTGTAAGGAAACTCTTAGAGATGGTATTTCTACTTCAATAGGTAATATTGCTTCGGACCCATACACCAAAGAGAAAGGTGTAGCCCTAGTAGATGTTCTAATACTTGTTCTATAAGCCCATAGTGCAGGATTGAGCTGTAGATGCCAATCCTTCCCAGATTTGTTCACTATTTTGTGCAAGATAGTTAGTAGATTTTTGTTAGATGTCTCGGCTTGTCCATTACCTTGAGGGTAATATACTGATGACCAGTGTTGTTTTATTTTGAATTTCTCACAGAGCTCATCCAGATCTTTATTCTTGAACTGTCCTCCATTATCAGTCACGATGGACGAAGGTATCCCATACCTGCAGATGATATAGTTTAAGATGAACAAGGCAACTTGTTTACCAGTTGCTTTGATGAGTGGAACCGCTTCTACCCACTTGGTGAAATACTCAGTGGCAGCTATGATGAATTTATGTCCATTAGATGATGTGGGATATATCTGACCAATGAGATAAAAGGCCCATTGCTGAAAAGGCCAATGTGTAGTGAAGGGTATAAGATCCCTTACTGGAGCATGTATGAGATTTCCGTGTAGCTGACATTTTTCACAGGTCTTAGCAAATTTAATAGCATCTTTCTCCATGTCTGGCCAATAGTAGCCAGTACGTAATAGTTTCTGAGCTAAAGTAAGACCATTCGAATGAGATCCATAAATACCTTCATGAACTTCCGATAACACACATTTAGATTCTTCAGTTTCTAGACACCTAAGAAATGTACCATCCAAACCTCATCTAAACAAAATGTTAGCAATGATAACATACCGTGAAGCATTTCAAGTTAGGTTTATTTTCTCATTATGAGTAAGGTTTTCAGGTATAATTTGGTCTCGTAGATAAGAGTAGATGTGGCTATCTCGAGATGAGTCATGTCCAATAATAGCACAGACTATTTGGGTCTCAGGAAAATCATAGGCCAAGTAATGTAACTCTTTCACCAAGAATTCAAAGCAAAAATTGGACTCTTGTAACTCAGGTATAGATGCCAAGGTGGCCATAGCATCTGCTACTCTGTTTGCGGATCTAGGAATCTGTTGGAATGATACAAAAGCAAAATACTTCTTAAGATCATCAACCATTCTCTTATAAGGCATCAGTTTCTCATCTTGAGTTTGATATGTATCATTGATTTGATTGACTACCAGCTAAGAATATCCATAGATATACAATTCTGCAACCTTCCATTCAATAGCTAGCTTTATCTCGTTCACCAAAGCTTCATATTCTGCAATGTTGTTTGTGCAAGGGAATAGAATCTTATAAGACTTTGGAATTGAATACTTATGAGTAATAAATAATATACCTGCACCTGAACCATTTTTGGTGAAATATCCATCAAAGAACATCTTCCAGGGTTGTTGTGTAAGATGCATTATTGATTTATCTGGAAACTCTATATGTATCGGTTGAGTGTTTCAAGCGAAGCTTCAGCAAGTTGATCAACAATTACCTGTCATTTTATGGCTTTGCATTCCACATATTCAATGTCAAACTATGTAAGGATCATGACCCATTTCGCCAATCTTCCTGTAAGGGTTGCTTTATTGAGAAGATATTTGAGCGGATCAATTTTAGCCACCAGCTTGACTGAATGTGCTAACATGTAGTGTCTCAGTTTTTGTGATGCAAAGACTAACGCCAAGCATGTTTTTTCTATTATAGTGTAGTTCATTTCATAAGACACCAATGTTCTGCTAATGTAATAAATAGCTCATTCCTTTTTGTTGTCATCTTGTTGTGCCAGAAGTGCCCCCAGTGATGAATCAGTTGCTGATATGTATAAGATAAATGGTTTACCCTGAATAGGCGGCATCAATATCGATGGATTCGACAGGTACTCTTTTATCTGCTGAAGATGTTGTTCACACTGCTGATCCCAGTTGTATATTACTGATGTTCTTCGAAGGTGGCATTTCCAATTATAGTTTAATTCAAATGCATTTCAATAAGAAGTTCAAGTTGCATTAGAAATAAGGTTTAATTAATTCCATGCATTTGTGATAAAAATAGATAATTCCATGCATATATTTGATTTATTCAAGAAAAAGGTCTTTTCAATGCAACAGAACTTCTTTTTCTCTGAAAAGCTTTGAGTTCCAATTTTAGAGAATAATTCAATTTAATTGCTTTTATGATTTCAAGTTCTAAATTTAGAAAAAGAAATAATATCTCAAGTTTGATTTCTCTCTCAATTCACTTCTTTTTGTTTAATTTCAATTCAACTCTTGCTTTGTAATTAATTCCTCTTTTGTAATAAATTAATTCTTTTTGCATGATTAAATGACAACTTTATTAATTAATTAAATATGTAAGGATATTTAATAAATTAAAATAGGATAATTGATCAAAATGATATTCTTCAAAATGATTCAATTAATTAAATGAATATTTAATTTATTTTGAGTAATTGATTTGTCATGTGATTTTTGATGATTGAAGAATTAATAATGTGCTCAAGGTTGATTTAATTGCCTTTGGTTAGGACCTTGGTCATGTTGTTGAGATTAGGGGCCCATGGTTTAGATGACCATTTTTAGGGTATTACAATGATGTCTTGGGTGCGGAGTGAGTGTTGGCTATTTGTCAGGATAGTACATGTTATTGATTAGTACCTCCCATATTAGTTGATGAGGCAGTTTGGGTATCGACAGGACATAGTGGGTCATGAGTGGACACACCCATGTATCACTAGGGAGACAACCACTTGGGGGATATGATTGGACCATTTCTAGTGTATCTCAGGTGGACAAGAGCAACACAAGTGTTCTGGTATGAGAGACCCAATATTGACAATGTAAGATGCACTAGGGCTTACACGACATGGTGGGAGGCCCATAGGCCTATTCAACTCAACAAATTCAAAGTTTTGGAGGAGGATGAGCACACACCCTTTGTGGATGAGATAGTTGGGGGAGGGTGATGCAGGAGCATCCTTGGTCTGTGAGCAATCTTGCATCAACCAAAAATATTTCCTTTCAATTTTGTTCTTGTTCAGTTCAGTGTGCAGTTTTATGTGTTCTTACCAGTAGGTAAAGGTAGTTGTTTGCTTTTCATTGCAAATCCTATTTTTGGTTTCTAGGCTAGTTCATGTGCTTAATTCTATATGTTTAGTTCATTTGGATTCTTTTTTGGTTAGTTATCGCTCTTAGTTGACTGTTTCTGGGTTCCTGGACAGTTCTTGTGCTTACCGGTTAACTTTCCTTCATTACTGGAGCAATTCTTGGCATGTGGATCTATTTGGGGTCTTGTTTGATGTTCTTGGGCACATGGCCAACCTTCCTGCTAATCCAATCTTCTTGGTTGTTAGTTTTTGGGAGGATTTATTTCAATCTTAGGGTCAACCTAGTTACAAATTTCATTTTCCTACATTGGTAAATGTAATCTTTTGTGGCGGACCCAGTTATATTTCAAAGGGTATATATATCGTACTATGTAATCATTTTTAGGACAGAGGAAGTAGAAATAAGAATAAGGATTGAGATTGGTAATTAGTGATTTGGTTGATTCTGAGAGTCCCGGTTGGATTGTATCTAGCTTGTAGCATGCAGGTAACCGGTTAACTACCAGATGTTCTATGATGATTGTATGATGATAACCGGTTGGTTGCCGGAATTTCTAAGGCAATAATATGATCTATTTTTGTAATCTTGCTATGTTTTCTTGTTGCTTTCATTGTGTTACTCTTGTTGCATAAGTTGACTAATTCTCTTTTGAGGGTTTTACCAGTTATGGCTGCATTAATTGGTATCAGAGTTGGTTATGAACCATTTAGTGGAAGAGTTGTTTGTGAACCTTAAGGCATTCCTTTGGGTGGATAGATTGTCGATTGGAGGCAAGTTGCTTGTGTGTTCAATAGATCATTGAGGAGAGGCAATTGAAACCGGTAGTCAGATCGTCGAGTTGAGGCAATTCACTAGAGCGAAAGAGGAGATGCCGCCTAGAAGGACAAACCCCCAAAGTGTAGAGAATATGATGGAGGATTTGAAGAATAAAGTGAGGAACTAAATTCAAAATGCATTGGCTAGTTTGCAGAGGAACCCTAAATCTGAGGATGAGTATGAAGAAGTCGGTGAAGATCTTGAGGTGGAAGAGGCTAAAGGACTGAAAGATGGAAGAGAGGAAATATTCCTGAGAGAAGTGGTGCTAGTGAATAAAGTTCATAAAGTGGAAGTTTCAAACTTTTTTGAAATGCTGAACCCGAAGGATCTGATTGATTGGATCGAAGAGTTGGAGGATTACTTTAAGTTTGAGGATGTCAAGGACCCACAAAGAGTCTAGTTGGCATAGACTAAGTTGAAAGGGAATGTTGCTTTATGGTGGAAAGAATTGCAGAAAGACAAAGTAGAGAATGGTGAGGTGAAGATCACCCGGTGGAAACAGATGGTTGCAAGATTAAAGGCGAAGTTCATACCGGGAGACTATGAGTTGGAATTGTTCAAGAAGTTGCAGAACCTGAAATAGAGAAACATGACTATGAAATAGTACACTAAGGAATTCTACAAGGTGGTGATTGGATCTATACATAAAGAGATGGATAGAGAAAGGTGGCAAAGTACATAAATAGACTTCCATTTAACATTCAGGATGAGATGAGCATGTTGAGGGTTTCCACAGTTGAAGAATCCTACTAGTATGCTTTGAAGGCTAAGGAGAAGTTGAGAAGACGATAGTCGAATAACCATATAGGGAAGGAGAGATTCAAGGGGCAGATGAGTACAGAGAAGCAGAAAGTTGAGGAAGAATCAAAACCTAAGTGGAGTAAAAAACTAGAATAAAAAACACATAGAAAAGGCAGTAGCAGTATCGGTAGAGAATTCACCACAAATATTTCAAGTATGGAGAAACCAGACATAGATTTTAAATGTAAGCAGTGAATGGAAAGAAGTTGTGTGGCAAATGATGAACCAAAAGGTGAAGTTACTGAAACTGACTGTACACTGGAGCAAGGAGAATCCCTTAGGTTCAGAAGAGTCATGATGGAGCAGAGCAATAAGGATACTGGATCTACTTAGAGAAAGAGTCTTTTCTGGACTTTGTTCAAATCAGGTGGTAAGTGTTGCAAGGTTATTTTGGATAGTGGAAGTACTGATAATTTGGTATCTGAAGAGATGGTAGTGAAGCTTGGGTTGAAGAGGCTTGAGCATCCTTGTCCTTACAAGGTAAGTTGGTTAAAAGATGATCAAACAATAGAAGTAAAGGAGCAACGTTTGGTGAATTTTAATATTGGGCCTTTCAAAGATGAGGTTTTGTATGATGTTATATCTATGAGTGCTTGTCATGTCTTGTTGGAGAGACCTCAGTAGTTTGATAGAGGAGATATTTATGATTGTAGAAAAAACCTTAGAATCACTATTGATAAGGATGGTCAAAATTTCACATTAACTTCTTTGAAGGAGAAAGAGAAGGAGGTGAAGAATTTGAGTCTTGTGAAAATTTGCAGTACTGAGAAACCATTTGCAGAGGTTATACTGGAAGGTGACATGAGTTCGCAAAAGGATCTGATAAATAAGCCTGATGGAAAAATAGAACCGGGTGACAAAATGATAATGGTGACAAACCGGATGAATTCTTGTGGAAAAAATAAATAAGAGCTGCAAAAGAAAGAGAGCAGTAAACAAAGATAATGTGTAGATCTAAAGCAAAGGAAGAGAAACAAAGAGAGTGAGGAGTTAGAGAATCTGGTTGAGATCTCGGAGGAGCTAAATAAGAGGTTTGTAGATAAGGAAGATGTTTGGATCATAAATGAGCATCAGGTCTTTATCTTGAATCCTTTGAGATGTTCATGAGTTTCCTCTCATGGAACATCTCTTTTTACCTGGGGTGTGTGATGAAAGAGCATCCTCAGTCTATGAGCAATCTTGCATCAACCTGAAATATTTCCTTTTAGTTTTGTTCTTGTTTAGTTCAGTGTGCAGTTTTTTGCATTCTTATTGATAAGTACCGATAGTTGTTTTCTTTTCATTGCAAATCCTATTTTCAATTTCTAGGCTAGTTCATGTGCTTAATTCCATATTTTTAGTTGATTTGGATTCCTTTCCGGCTAGTTATCGCTCCCGGTTGACTCTTTCTGGGTTCTGGGACAGTTCTTGTGTTTATCGGTTAACTTTGCTTCATTATCAGAGCGCTTCTTGGCTTGTGGATATATTTGGGGTCTTGTATGATGTTCTTGGGCATGTGGTCAACCCCTCCTACTAATCTGGTATTCTTTCCTTTTAGTTTCTAGGAGGATTTCTTTCAATCTTAGGGTTGGCCTCGTTACACATTTCATTTTCCTGCATTGGTAAATGTAATATTTTGTGGCCGACCCGGATATGTTCTGGAGGGTATATATGGTACTATGTAATCATTTGTAGGACAGAGGAAGTAGAAATAAGAATAAGAATTGAGATTGGTAATTAGTGATCCGGTTGATTCTGAGAGTCCCAGTTGGATTGTATCTAGCTTGTAGCCTGTAGGTAACCGGTTAACTACCAGATGGTCTATGATGATTGTATGATGATAACTAGTTGGATGCCAAAAGTTTTAAGGCAATAATATGATTTGTTTCTATAATCTTTCTATGTTTTCTTGTTGCTTTCATTGTGTTACTCTTGTTGCATAAGCTGGTTAATTATCTTTTGAGGGTTTTACCGGTTATGGCTGCATCAGAGGGGGAGATGAAGCTAGAGAGGGGGAGGTGGTAGGAGGAGCTAGGGTTTGGAAATAGGTTCCTAAGGGAGGTAGGAGGTGACAAGTACCACAAACATAGGTACCATTATAGGTTCAGAAATCAATGTTGGAATGATTGGCATAACTGGTGCAGATGAGTTGATGACTGTATCGGTAGAAGAATGATGATGACATGATCAGTTATTTGTGTTGTCATTGATTGCAACATATGTCAATTAATGTTTGACTTGTTGGATAAGTAATTTGGTCTACCAAAATTAGAATTTCTAAGTATGATAGGGTTTACCAACAAGACTGAGAATTAGGATTCCAACTGGTAAAAGAAAAGATTTTGATGGAATCGGTAAATCGGTGATGATTGGAGACTTGTGGTTTGAGACATAAGATTTTATGATGGATTTGTGTATGTGACTGGAACCGCATCCTATGATGATTACCAGAAGGCATGTTTTGAATTTCTGATGGAGTTGTGCTAAGGTTTTAGTAGGGTTTTAGTAATGGTGATGAATTCACTCAACCTGTAATGATTTTTGATATGACGATGATTGGCGGAAAGTCTACATGAAGTTGGTAACATGGCACAACCTGCATGAAAGATTTAATTGTTGTTTTGGCATGATTTAAGGAAGATTTTCTTGGGAATTAGTGAAATACTTAGTAGAGTGTTTTGAGGATACAGATCATATTTCCGTGATGGGTTATGATCAACCAATGGTTGATATTGCATTGCAATTTGTTGTAATGATCTGGATAGCGATCTATGATGATCTCTTGTGATATAATTGTAAATTCATGATGTAATTAGGTTTTATGGACTACTTAGTTGTTATGGCTATATAGGGTGACACAATTAATGTTTCATGTGTCAGTGGCATTAGGAGAATGAGTTAAGGAATCCTAGAGAAGATATAGATCTTCCCAAGTGTTGCAGATTGTGAAGCATAACTGGATCTGATCTAGCAAGTTGAAGTGCAAAGTAAGAGATCATTTTTCACTTTTGTTCTCTAACTATTACAACAGCATAAATTCCTTAACCGAGTTGGTCCTAACAAGCATTTTCCATCTAAGTCCCCTAACAGGGAAGCGCACAAAAGAGTGTTTAAATCCTCTAACCAGGTTGATCCTAATAGATCATTAAGCTCCTAGCTGAAGTGATAGGCAAATCCCTTAACTGGGTGACTCCTAATAGGGTCTGCTCCTAACTGGGTGTATTTTAAGCTCCTAACAGGGCATACTTCGAAAGAGTACAAATTATTGTGGGTACCAATGCCCACCGTGGTTTTTCCAATTTGGGTTTCCACATTAAAAATCTTGGTGTTCGTGTGTGGAATGACTTTTCGTAGTGTTTATATTTTCATGCATTATTTTTGATTACCGGTTATGTTAAGTTTATTTACCAAAGATTTGATAATGGTTATCAGTAACGCTAATGAATTGATAGACAAAGTATTTTGATCTGATAATAAGTCAGTATGAGTATGTGTTGATCAGATATCTAGTTGGTAAATATTCTAATCAATAAGATTGCATAAACAAGTGTATAAGATCTAGTAAAGGGGTAGTTTCATGTATTAAATGATTCACCCCCCCTTTCAGTATGAATCGGATCCTCATAGGATTAACAATTAGTAGGTCAGATAGGGGCACCTCGTTAGGAGGAGCCGACAGGAGGGGGAGCAAAAATGGTGGACATACCCACGAGAGAGAAAGGACAGGAAACAAGACAAGTTCCTCAGGTTATTTTGGATGAAGCCATTTTGGATAGGGACACAAAGAGATCCCATGCGCAGAGCTTGGAGGAGCAACTAGTGGTCGAGAGATAGAGGGCTGATTAGGAGAGGGCTAGGGTCAACAACCTGCAAGGGGAGTTAGACTAGATCAAGGAGGAAGGGGATGCTCTATGGAGAGACTTAGAGGTTATCTTAAAGAGAGATAGCTATAAGACCAAGGCAAAGACCACCTCCGAGATTCTAGAGGTGGTCAAGAGTGGGGAAGGAGATCCAGTAGATGGATGGAGAATTAGATACTCTCAGGGCCAAGTTGAGTAGGGTGAAGGTAGAGGATATCAAACTACAAGGAGAGAGAGAGATGTGGCTCAATAGTTACTTGTTCCAGGGGGCTTGGGTCTCACTTTTGCAGAGGTGATAGGTGCCCGCTAGTGGGTATAAAGGATGGCCCGAGAGATACAATACAACAGAGACCTCTACTATCATATGGTACCAGGAGATCAGAGAGCTCCCTCCTATGTAGAGAGTAATCAGTCACACTGAGCCCAAAGCCAACAATCAGGTGGGTCAGTAAGGATGAGAGTGCCACGACCACCTACAAGAGGACCATCTAGTGCAATAGATAGAAAGGGCATGGAATAGCTCTTGCACATGTATATGTATTATATTTTGACCCTTTGAAGGTATAATTGTATTATGACTAGACACATTATGATTTTTGAGATATATGAGTCATGATTTTGGCAGCGACATGCATGTGTACTTTATTATGGACTATTTATGGACCTTATTATGGATATGTGGTCAATAATTCATGATTTTTTATTTATGATTATGATGATGTATATTATCTAACATGTTTGTGATGCAAGATGTATGCCTATATGATGTGGACGCACATGTTTTATTGATATGATGTTGCTAACATACTATGGATGCAGGATGGATGCATGTGACTTATGTGATGTGTGTGATTATTTAATATGTCATGATTATGCCTAACCGATGATGTACATAGACTATTATGACATGTTGGTGTAATGTATGAAACTATATGATATGTAGAAATGGATATTTATGTTGTGTATGCAATGGTTATAATGATGTATAGTTTTAATAGAACTCTTTTAATTTCAAATCATGCCTTTATTGCATTGGAGTTGAACTATACCTTGTAATATACTTGTGAGAAATCCCTGTGTAATTATGCAAATGATATTACTTATGTACATGAATACAATGTAATCATGGAAGTACAACTAGAAAGGTTACGATGGTAATAAAAATAATAATAAAAATATGATGCCTAAATGAGAATGAATTTGAATATGATAATGAAAATGCAATTGCAATGATAATGCAAAAATGATAAATAAATGAGAATGAATTGTATATGCAAGATGTCTAAATGATAATAAATGCATCTATATCATATCCTATATTAAAATACACAATTTTTTATAATGACCCAACCATAATACCATGATATAGGACTAGACAAAAGAAAGATAAAGGTGAGGGTCAATAAATTGAAGTCTCGGAGATAAGGGGATAAATTGAAAAATGGAATGACTAGGTGGGGGGGGGGGGGGGGGATTTGTTGTTGTGTATATGTGGAGAGAAAACCTAGTTTAATATTGCCAAGGATGATCTACATCACTTATTATGGGAATTAGGATGTTGTGAGGATCTGAGGCATGGACTAGACTCTCAAACAATAGCTATCTCTATGCACATGGGCCAGCAAACATTGCGATGATGTAAATGTGGGACTGCATGATCGTACAAGAGAAACCTTCAAACACACCATATCGCAAAAAGATGCCCCAATATACACCCACCTAGTACATACCAAGATATAGAATGATCCAAGTAGCCCTTAGATAGGAGTAGCTATAGGACACAAAAATGCAAATCAAAGCAAAAAGATCAAATCATGCAAATGACATAGACATGGCCAACTGACATCTCTTGCCAAGAATATGACTAGGATTGTAGTGATAGTGTCAATCATGGAAAGGATGCATCCCAATGGGGAAAGGTAGCTACGAGGATTGATTAGGCAATAGTAGCAGATGACATGCATAAGTAAATGTATATTTGAAACTGACTGTTAGGATTTGATTAAGCTCATGTGGATGTTTGTTTGGGTGGCACACAAGTCAAGAAGAAGCTCAGTTTGATGGGATAAGCTCAAAAAATGGGAGGGAAGCTTAGTGTGATGGGAAAAAGCTTAGTTTACTTAGACAATCCTTATTCAAGGTCTGAATAAAAGCTCATCATCTCATGAGGGGCATGTGAGTGTGGGAAATGTAGGCAAGTGACCAAGATGGAAGCGACCTGCATAGATAAGGGAAACAAATGGATGTAGAGGGGAATGCATGATGTGATCCAAAATCATTGTCATATTCTCATATGCGCAAACTTAGTAGAGAATTTTCCAAGTCTGAATGATTTATGCGTAGTTCTTCCATGTTTGGACAAGTTGTCTAATTTTATTTTATTTTATTTTTTTTATAGTTTTTTATTTTTTTAATTTTTTCTAATTTTTCAAAACTGGAAAAACCTTTGAAGACTAGGTATAGAATCTCTTCAAATGCATGATGTTCATAGGCTCATCTAGGGGATCTCCTTCTGGTGTAGCCAATTGATAGGCTCTTGATCCATATTTTGTAGTGATCACATAAGGTCCAAGCCAATTAGGCTCAAACTTACCTTTCTTCTCATGGTCTTAGAGATTCTCTGATTTTCCATAAGCACTAGGTCGCCAATGTCAAATTCTCAAGTTCTGAATTTCTTGTTGTAGCTTAGCCGAAGGCAATTTTGACATACTTGGAGATGATTCAAGGCCTTGAGATGCCTTTCATCCAGCAATTCTAGCTCTTGTAATCTGGCCACTTTATATTCTTCATCAAGTAGAATATTATGTAGCGATACTCAAAGTGAATTAATCTTGATCTCAAAGGGAAGGATGGTTACAAAATCAAAGACTAGGGAATATGGAGTGGCTCTTGTGGGGGTGTGATTCTTGTGCCATAGGCTCAAAGGACGGGATGGAGTTGCAAGTGCCAATATGACCATCTTCATTGATTGTTTTCTTAAGGATTTTAATAAAGGTTTTATTCGAAGCCTCAGCTTGACCATTACCTTGCAATTAATATGGGGTAAAGAAGCGATGTTGGATGGAAAACTCTTGACATAATTATTCAACATCTTAATTTTTGAAAGGTTTGTCATTATCTGTGATGATAACCTTGGAAATTCCATACTGATAGATAAGATAATTCAGGATGAACTTAAAAATTTTTTTGACAATGGTGAAAGTGAGTGGTATAGCCTCCACCCACTTGGTAAATTACTTTGTAGCACTTATTATGAATTTATGTTCATTGGATGAGGCACAGTGAATTTTTCCTATGAGATCGAGTCCCCACTGAGAAAAGGGCCAAGGTGTAATAAATGGTTGTAGATCCTATGAAGGTGCATGGATCTTGTCACCATGTTTTTGACAAGGAATATATTTCTTTACATAATGATAGGCATCTTCTTCCATTGTTGGCCAATAATATCCTATGCAAAAGAGCTTCTTAGCCAAACTAAGGTTGCTTGAGTGTGCTCCACAAATACCTTTGTGCACTTCACTAATGCCCATTCAGCCTCCTATTTGTCTAAAAACCTTAGTAAGGTTTTATTGAAGTGCCTTCGAAAGAGGATATCATTGAGGATAGTATAGTGAGAGGATCGACGGATGAAGGTTTTTTGTTGGATTTTAGTGAGGTGAGGGGGGGTTATGTTGTCTCAAAGGTAGGCAAATGTCTCTTGGTGCCAAGGGGAATTAGGACCAACGAGGACACATACCATTTCAGACTTGGGGACATTGTATGTCAGTACTAAAAGATACTTGACCAAGAATTCACACCTTTGACTATTTGTAGGCATTTGCAGGAGGGAACTAATTGTAGCCATTGCATTAGAAGCTCTATTCTTAGTTATAGGAACTTGGTCAAACTGAATAAAGGTAAAGTGTTGCTTGAACTCCTCCACCATATGATGATATGGAAGAATCTTTTCATCCTTTTTTTGGTATTCATCATTGACTTTCTTTATGATAAGTTTGGAATCACTATAGACTTGCAGTTCTATGATCTTCCATTGGATAGCCAAGCGGAGTTCAGTGATGAGTGCCTCATACTTTGCAATATTGTTTGTGCATGGAAAGGCTATCTTGTAGGACTTAGGGATGTATTCTCCTTGAGGTGTAATTAGAAATATTCCTACCCTTGATCCATGTTGCATGCAAGAACCATAAAATTATAATTGTCATTTGGTGGATGTGGTGACAATCATGATGGCATCATCAAGAAACTCTATTATGAGGGGAGTGTCACCTTGAAGAGTAGTATCAACCAATTGGTCAACTATGATTTGTCCTTTTATTGCCTTTCTATCTACATACTCAATGTAAAATTCACTTAGGACCATAACCCATTTTGTTGTGCAACATGTGAGGGCATCTTTGGATAACAATATTTGAGAAGATCAATCTTTGCTATCAGTTTATTCTTATTGATGAGAATATAATGACATAATTTTTGTGCGCTAAAAACCACTGCAAGGCAAGCTCTTTCTATAGGAGTATAGCTGAGTTCATACCCTATGAGAGTGCGACTGATGTAGTAAATTGCATGCTCTTTACCTTTGTCAACTATTTGTGCTAATAATGCCCCTAGTGTCACTATGCTTGTTGATGTGTACAAGAGGAGGAGTTGTCCTCGAATGGGTGGCATCAAAACTAGAGAGGGAAAATACTCTTTGAATTTTTTGAAGGCCTTCTAAAATAGGTGTTCCCACTTAAATTTTGTGTCCTTACACAAGAGGTGTTCAAATGGGTGACACTCATCTCTGAATTGTGTAATGAACTAGCGAATGGATTGAATTTTTCCTTGTAAACTGCAAAGTTGTCTGAGTGTCTTAGAAGGAGGAATTTCCATGATTTTCTTAACCTTTTTTGAATCCACTTCTATTCCTCTGTGAGAAATTATGAACCCTAGGAGCTTTTCTGATGTAACCCCAAAGACACATTTCTTAGAATTTAGACATAACTAATATATCTCAAGTCTTTATAAAATATTTTGTAGGATAGGAATATGTTCCTCTTGTTTTGGAATTGCCTAGGAGATCATCCACATAATCTTTTATTATATTGTGCAAAAAGTCATGTAACATGGTGGCCATTTCTCTTTAATATGTTTCTCTTGTGTTCTTGAGACTAAAAGGCATAACTTTATAGCAAAAGGTACCCCAGGGAGTTGTGAATTTTGTCTTATGTTGGTCTTCTTCTATGATCCTTATTTGATTGTATCTAGATAATTTATCCATTAAAGAGAGAATATCATGTCTTGCTATGAGGTCCACAATCATGTCTATGTTTGTCAAGGAGAAGTCATCCTTTGGGCATTCTTTATTGAGATCTCTGATGTTCATGAAAATTTGGATGCCCCTAGAGGGTTTGCTAATAGGTATAATATTTGAAACCCACTCAGGATAATCTATGCGCTTGATGAATCCAACATCAAGCATCTTTTTAACTTCTGCTTTGACTAGGAGGGCAACCTGTGGATGCATCTTGTGAAGTTTCTGCTTGATAGGTTTAACATCTAGTCAAACAACAAGATTGTGCATTGCTAGTTCCAGGTCAATGTCTGACATGTCAGCATAGGACTAAGAAAAGTTGATTTGTGTCTCTTGTAGTAAACTCATGAAATTTTGTTTCTCTTGAATTGTAAGGGACTTAGAAATAAGCACATACTTTGGATTGTCATTTGTTCCCATGTTAATAGTGTCGATCTCCTCAATAAACAAGGGTCTTTTTTCCTGATATAGGGGAACCATGGTAGGAAAGTCAAGACTCCCATCTTCCAGCACCTAATCCAAGTTTTCACTAGAAGATGCATCATTTATTTTTTATTTTTTTGAGTCTAAAGGTGCCTCAGAGAGGTTTTCACCAAGGGACTTCTGATTTTTCCTGTTATTTCATTTTTTTGATTAAGGGAGTTGACTTGACTACAAAAGTGTGCCTCTCAATTCAGCTGAATTCCATTCACGAGTGTGTTCTCTTTGAGGTCTTGCATGTTAATTAATGCCAAGAGGGCATTGTCATCGACACGATGTCCAGGGTAGGTTGTGTAAGGAAAGCAGAGTGTGGAAATGCCTTCCAAATGTTAAATTTCTTAGAGGAGAGAATCGGGAATGCATTTCAACTTCAAACTATAATTATGAAGATACACAATGCAAGAAAATAGAGCAGCATGAAAAATTCACAATCACACAAAGTGCACCAAATTTCACGTGGGAAAATCATTTTGGGTGAAAAACCCACACACCAAAGAAAGTTACTTGTATTATAATAATTTCAAAATTATATATAAGATACAAATTTCCTTCTCTGATCTAGTCTCATTTCTGGTAGCAATACATACAACAGATCATGGTCTCGGATTTTTCTGCAACTAATCACATTCATCATCTAACAGAATCACCAATCGACCATCACTAACCACAACCATTTTCTATATGTTTATATATTTGTCAAAAAATAGTTCATTTCAGCTCTCATGGCTTCCAACTGTCTGATTCTCAATGTCAAATAGACATAGAGAACTCATAGTGAAATCCCATTTCTCTAGCTTGGATGAATCACTGGCATCCAAGTCAGTAGGTCAAACTGAGCCCATCCTGGTCCCACCTCAGTCTCAACAGTTATTGGCAAGAGTTACTTATTGTGGCAACGTCTCAAACCTCTCTTATAAAACTCCATTACTACATCAAAATCTATAATAGGTCACCAAGACAATCCAATGTCTTACTGATATGGACTTATCAACATGAGGCTCACCTTCGACTTCCATCTTGACAAGTCTCAATGAACACAAATCTCACACCGAAATGCTCTTCACCAAGACTTTCACAACATCTTACTGAAACCTAGCTTGTCGTCTAGAGATATGACTTTAGTTACCAGCTAAGAGAGTCTTCCCAAACTCTATTGTCATATTGAACTCTTGACTTTTCCCAAACCAAACAAAGCTATATCAAAAAGGTGTTATCACTAAGAATAGGAGCTTCAGCTACAGGTTAGTAACATCCTACCAAAAGATAATGTCATACTAAACTTTTCCAAGACCCATCCAATGTGTCACCAATATCAATGAGAAGAATGACTTCGGTTTTCAGCTAGGAGAGTCTTCCCGAAACCTAATCTCACATTGAACTCCTTGATGTCTGCAAGAGCCATCACAGGTGTCTTACTGATATTGCTAAGAGGGATATTTTCTACAAAGTGCTTGAATGGTCTTATTGAACCTAGATATTTAAAAGAAATCCCTTATCACCCAAACCACTCCAAGGTCTCACTAAAATAGAAACTCATCAGAGTATATCGAGTTCACCAAGACACTAAACATGTCACACCAAAATTTGAAACTAGTCCTTTATGAGAGGTTTTAAATAGTAAATTTGTGGCACACTTGATTCTCTCACTTGACGAAGAACTTATTGTTACCTCTTAAACACTTCGATACTACTGAGAATCATGGGCTCCAAGGTCCATAGAGTTAGCACACCATTTGAACTTAGTTGTGCTCATACGTTTTGTCAATGCATCTGCAACATTTTCCAGAGTATCCACCTCTTCTAGATTGACCTTTCAATCTTCCATCATGTCATGGACAAAATGAAACTACACATCAACATGTTTCATTGTGGAATGGAAAGTGGGATTCTTTGCCAAACAAATGACACTCCAAGTGTCACAACAAATATAAATCTCCCCTACATTAAACCCAAAATTATAATACAAATGCTTAAGCCAAACAACCTCTTGACAAAGCATGAGTTTTTGCCATGTACTCTACCTCTATAGTGGATAAAGTGACTATAGCTTGTCGCTTTCTCATTCAACTGATTGCACCACCATTCAATGTGAATACATATCCATTGGTGGATCTTTTGATTTCAATATCCCCTGCCCATTCCGCATCTACATATCCTTGAATGTTGATATTTCTCCATGACCCAACCAAATTCCCATGGTAACATAGAGCATACTGAGAAGTACATCTTAGATATATAAACACTCTCTTCACAACATCCAAATGCAATATTCTTGGATTTTCTATAAAACGGCTTAATACTCCCACTACTTGGACAATATCTGGACTAGTACAGTCTATTGCATAAGGAACCTTGGCCATGTCCTCAATCTCAAAAGAAGATTTTGGACAATCTTCAATAGAAAGCTTCATTCCCTCCAACACTGGAACAAGTAACTGTTGATAGTCTGACATGTTAAATCCCTCTAGGATAGTACTAATGTACTTGCTCTGACTGAGCCAAAGCTTTCTATTCTTCCTATCCCTACTAATTTCCATCCCCAAAATATACCTAGGTGTATGTAAGTCTTTCATTTTAAAACATCTTTACATCTGAGACTTCAAATCAAAAATCATACTCTTATCATTCCCAATGAATAACATGTCATCCACATATAGAGAAATAATAAGTAGATAACCATTCTCAGTCTTGTAATACACACAATGATTAGATTTTGATCTTACAAATTTCAATGACAATACAAAGGTATCAAATTTCTGGTACCACATTCTAGGTGACTATTTTAAATGATAAAGAGACTTTTTCAACTTGTAAACTAAGGATTCTTTACCTTTTACTACAAAATGCTTAGGATGGGATATATAGATTCCTTCCTCCAATTCTTCATGAAGGAATGTTGTCTTCACATCCATTTGCTCAATCTCAAAGTCATATGTTGCTACAAGTGATAGAAGAAATCTAATAGATGTCATCTTTTCTATAGGAGAAAAAAATTCTCCATAATCAATTCCCTCTACCTGGGAATAACCTTTCACGACCAACCTATCTTTGTACTTTTCAACACTGCCATCTAGACCAAATTTCTTCTTAAATACCCATTTGCAACCAACTAGTTTTCTACCTTCAGGAAAGGTCACTATATACTAGGTTTCGTTCTTCTTTAGTGAAGCCATTTCTTCATTCATAGCCTCCAACTAGGAATCTAAATCAGGCATTTTGATTGTCTCGTTCACAATCCTAGGCTCATTAGCATTAGTAAACAAAGCATCGACAAAATTAGAATCTAGCATTGAAAAATCATACCTATCAGGTTGTCTCCTCTTCCGTGTAGAACTCCTCAATGGCTGAGGTGGAGGTTCTTGTTCTTCTTGATAAAAAATCTTAGAGCTACTTGAGCTCTCCTCTCTTTCAAGTCCACATAGGGTTCGAAGCTCCTCATTTCCTAAAGTTAGAGGAATTCCAACTTTAGCTTCCTCTTTCTTTGAATTTTTAGGCTGCAAATCAACTAAGGAAGGTTTCAATTCATGAAAGATCACATTTCTATCGTAAAACACCTTCTCAATCACAAGATTCCAAAGTGTGTATCCCTTCAATCCTAGGCCATAGTCAATGAAGACACACTTAACAACTTTGTTTTCCAATTTAGATCTATTAATACTAGGCACATAAACATATGCCTCGTATCTAAAGACATGAATATGTTTCAGAGAGGGATGCTTACCAAACCATGCTTCCATAGGTGTCTTGTATTCCAATGCTGAAGTGGGAGATTGGTTTGGTAGATAACATGTTGTGGATACAACCTCAGCCGAGAACTTCTTCTCCAGGCCAGCACCACTCAACATGCTTCTCGCCTTTTCCATTAGAGTTCGAATCAATATTTTTGCAACTCAATTTTGTTATGGAGTGTAAGGTATGGTCTTATGACTTTTAATTCCATGTTCTTTGCAATATTGATCAAATTATGTAGAACAGAACTCGCCACCATTATAAGTCCTTAACCATTTTATTTTCCTACCAATCTGATTTTCTACCAAGTTTTTAAGCTCTTTAAATTGGCTGAACACATCCGATTTATATTTAAGAAAATACACAAATTCCCTTCTCAAATAATCATCTATAAAAGAAGAATATCTATAATTTGATAACGAAGGAACGAAGGAACATTAACTAGACCAAATGCATCAGAGTGATTACAATCCAGAAAACAGAAGATCTATGAGGACTAGAGTAAAATAAACACTGTGTTGCTTTCCATATATGCAATGTTCACAAAATTAGACTTCAAAGTTACAATAGACAAGCCCCTCAACAAGATTTCTATTTTTCAGAGCTTTTAAGCCCTTCTCTCCTATGTGACCAGTTTTATGATGCCATAACATTTTTTACTTTGCATGAAGTTTAACCTCTGTTGAGCTTGCAATGTTCTCCTTCTAGGTAGCTTTTTTTAATTTTTTAGAGGCACTGTTGCATTGAATAGACTGTGCATCCAAATTGAATAGATTACCAAATTGTGCACCCTTAGCTAGTACTATGGAGCCTCTTGTCATCTTACAACCACCACCAAATAATGTAACCTTTCTACCAACATCATTCAACATAAGTTGTCAGAAAGCGAATTTCAAGCCAATCCCGGTATGTGCATTAAGCCATCAATTCCCTTAACTCTTCTATCAGGAAACTAAATTCAAACTCTACCTCAGCCAACAATCTCAAGAGATGAGTCACTATCTAGGTAGACCTTTCCACCATCATATTCCACATACTTTGATAACCATTCTCTATGAGATGTCATGTGGAATGATGTACCTAAATCAATTAATGAGATATTATCATTTGTTTGAGTCGACAAGGTAGTAATGAAGGCATCTACATCACTCTAAGAAGATTCGCTATCAAAAAATATCTTCTTCTACTTCTTTTTCTCCTCCTTGCAATCCTTTCAAATGTGGCTAGACTACCCACAATTCCAGCAATTCACCTTGGACTTCTTCCCAAGAGACTTTGATCTCTCCTTTTATTTGGATATGTATTTCTTGTCCTTCTACTTGCCCTTTTCTTTTGACTTGCCTCAAACAACAAGAGCCTCCTTGATCATTTCATGACTTCCTTAGTGCCTCTTCTAAAAGCAACGAAGCAACCACATCTTCCATTTTGAAAGTGATGGTTGTACTTCCAATAGCCATGATCAGATGGTCCCAAGTGTCAAGCAAGGAACACAACAAAAGCATACAACAATCCTCATTCTAAATATTCACTCCCACAAAAGTTAATTGTGCAATGATCATGTTGAACATATTTAGATGGGGTGCAATAGATGTCCCTTCACTCATATTTTCCTTAGGAACAAGTTGTTTACCTGAGAGTTTCCTTGATAAATATCACCAAGTTTCTTCCACAAAGAAGTTGTTGTCTTCTCCTCGTGAACATTCAAGAGAACAAAATTTCTAAGGCATAACCTTATCAACCCTTTGTCTTTCCTATCTATGGAGTCCTAATCTTATTGTTTCATGATGGTTGGTTTAGTTCCAGACACTGCAACCTAAAGATCCCTATCTACCAAAAATTCTTCCATCTTGAGTTTCCATAACTCATAGTTGTCACCATTGAACTTCTCAATATCTACTCTCTCAGATTTTATCGCCATCTTGAATTTGAAATTTCACACACATGTCCTCTGCAAAACTCCCACTATAGAATTAACCCAAAAAACCCATCCAACCCACAAGGATAGCACAACTGGCCAGGATCTGATATGACTTGTAAGGAAAGAAAAGTGCGAACTCACCTTCCAAATGTTAAATTTCCTAGAGAAGAGAAGTAGGAATGTATTTCAATTTCAAACTACAGTTGTGAATAGATGAGCATGAAAAATTCACAATCACACAATGTACACTACATTTCATGTGGCAAAACACTTTTGGGTGAAAAACCCACACACCAAAGAAAGTCACTTGTATTACAGTAATTTCAAAATTACATATAAGATACAAATTTCCTACTCTGATCTAGTCTCAATTCTAGAAGCAATACATACAACATATCATGGTCTCAAATTGTTTTGCAACTGATCACATTGAATATCTAATAGAATCACCAATCAACCATCACTAACCACAATCATTTTCCAGATGTTTATATATCTGTCAAAAAATAGTTTGTTTCAGTTCTCATGGCTTCCAACTATTTGATTCTCAAGTTGTCGAATAGACACAGAGAACTCACATTGAATTCCCATTGCTCCAACTTGGATGAATAATTGGCATCCAACTCAGTAGGCCAAACTGATCCCATCGTGGTCCCACCTTAGTCTCAATAGTTATCGGCAAGAATTCCTTACTATGGCAACGTCTCAAGCTTCTCTTACCAAACTCCATTATGACATTGAAATCCATAATAGGTTACCAAGACAATCCAATGTCTTACTAATATGGAATTATCAACATGAGGATCACCTTCATCTTCCACCTTGACAAGTCTCAATAAACACAAATCTCACACCGAATTGCTCGTCACCAAGACTTTGGCAACGACCTACTAAAACCTAGCTTGTCGGCCAGAGATATGACTTCAGCTATCGGCTAAGAGAGTCTTCCCGAATGCTAATGTTATATCAAACTCTTGAATTTTCCCAATCTGAACAAAGCTATATCGAAAAGGTCTTATCACTAAGAACAGGAGCTTCGTTTATGGGTTAAAAATGTGTTATCGAAAGCTAATGTCACGCCAAAATTTGCCAAAACCCATCCAATGTGTCATTGATATTGGTAAGAAGAATGACTTTGGATTTCAACTAGTAGAGTCTTCATGAAACCAAATCTCACATTGAACTCCTTGATGTCGGCAAGACCCATCAACTATCTTACTGATATTGGTAAGAGGGGTGTTTTTTGCAAACCACTTGAAGGGTCTTATCAAAACTAGATGTTTCACGAAAATCCCTTGTCACCCAAACCACTCCAAATTATTATCGAAATAGAATCTCATCGGAGTATATCAAGCCTTGCTCGACTTCGCCAAGACACTAAACAGGTCACACCAAAACATGAAACTACTCCTTATGAGAGATTTCAACCAGTATATTTTAGACACACTTTCTCAATATTCTCCCACTTGACGAAGAACTTACTGGTACCTCTTGAACACTTAGAGACTACTGAGAATCATGGGTTCCAAGGCCCATAGAGTTAGCACAACTTTTAAACTTACTTATGCTGATTGGTTTTGCCAATGCATCTGCAACATTTTCTAGAGTATCCACCTTTTCCAAATTGACCTTTCCATCTTCCACCATGTCACGAACAAAATGATACTACACAGAGACATGTTTCATCGTGGCATGGAAAGTGGAATTCTTAGCCAAACAAATGACACTCCGACTGTCACAATAAACAGAAATTTGCCCTACATCAAACCCAACATTAGAACACAAATGCTTAAGCCAAATAGCCTCTTAATAGGCATGAGTTTTTGCCATGTACTATGCCTCTATAGTGGACAAAGTGACTACAACTTGCCTCTTTCTCATTCATCTAATTTCACCGCCATTCAACGTGAATACATATCCACTAGCGGATCTTCTAATGTTAATGTCCCCTGCCCATTCAGAATCTACATATCCTTGAATGCTAATAGTTCTCCATCACCCAACCAAATTCCCACGGTAACATAGAGAATATTGAGAAGTAGCTCTTGGATATTTGAACAATCTCTTCACAACATCCCAATGCAGCCTTCCTAGATTTGCCATAAACTGACTTAATACTCCCACTTCTTGGGAAATATCTGGCCTAGTATAGACCATTGCATACATTAGGTTGTCATCTACACTTGCATAAGGAACCTTGGCCATGTCCTCCATCTCAGAAGAAGATTTTGGACAATCTTCGATAGAAAGCTTTGTTCCCTACAATACTAGAACAACTAAATGCTTACACTCTGACATGTTAAATATCTCAAGGACAGTACTAATGTACTTGCTTTAATTGAGTCAAAGCTTTCTATTCTTCCTATTCCTACTGATTTCCATCCCCAAAATATACCTAGTTGTACGCAAGTCTTTCATTTCAAAACATGTTGACATCTGAGACTTCAAATAAAAAATCATACTCTTATCATTCCCAATGAATAACATGTCATCCACATATAGAGAAATGATAAGAAAATGACTATTCTCAGTCTTGTAATACACACAATGTTCTAATTTTGTTCTTACAAATTCCAATGATAACACAAAGGTATCAAATTTCTAGTACCATATTCTAGGTGACTGTTTTAAACCATAAAGAGACTTTTTCAGCTTACAAAGTAAGGATTCTTTGCCTTTTACCACAAAATGCTCAAGCTGGGACATATAGATTTCTTCCTTCAAGTCTCCATGAAGTAATGTTGTCTTCACATCCATTTGCTCGATCTCAAAGTTATATGTTTCTTCAAGTGACATAAGAAATCTAATAGATGTCAGCTTTGCTACAGGAGAAAAAATTTCTCCATAATCAATTCCCTCTACCTGGGAATTACCTTTTGCAACCAACCTAGCTTTGTAATTTTCAACACTGCCATCCATACCAAATTTCTTCTTAAATACCCATTTCTAGCCAATTGGTTTTCTACCCTAAAGCAAGGTCACTAGATACTAGGTTTCATTATTCTTTAGTGAAGCTATTTCTTCATTTATAGCCTCCAACCAAGAATATGAATCAAACATTTTGATTGCCTCCTTCACAATCCTAGGATTATCAGCATTAGTAACCAAACCATAGGCACAATTCAAATCTAGCATTGAAAAACCGTGTACCTATCAGCTTTATCCTCTCCTGTGTATACTTCCTCAATGGCTGACGTGGAGATTCTTGTTCTTCTTCTTGATCAAAACTCATAGAGTTGCTTGAGCTCTCTTCTCTTTTAGATCCACATGGGGTTCAAAGTTCCTTCTTTCCTAGAATTAGAGGAATTCCAACCTTAGCTTCCTCTTTCTTTGTCTTTTAAGGTTGCAAATCATTTGAGGAAGGTTTCAATTCATGAAAGATCAATTTTTTGTTGTACAAAACCTTCTTAGTCATAGGATTCCAATTTTTTTATCCCTTCACTCCCAAGCTATAGCCAATCAAAACACACTTAACAGCTTTGTTTCCCAATTGATATCTATTAACATAAAGCACATAAGCATATGCCTCATAGCCAAAGACACAAATATGTCTTCAAAAGGGCTTCTTACCAAACCATGCTTCCATAGGAATCTTATCTACCAATGCTGAAGTGGGAAATCTATTCATAAGATAACGTGTTGTGGACATAGCCTCAGCCCAGAACTTTTGCTCCAGGCCAACACCAATCAAAATGCTTCTCACCTTTTCCATTAGAGTTCAATTCAATATTTTTGCAACTCCATATTGTTGTAGATTGTAAGGTGTGGTTTTATGCCTTTTATTTCCATGGTCTTCACAATATTGATCAAATTATGTAGAACAAAACCTGTCACCATTATCAGTCCTTAAGCATTTTATTTTCCTACAAAATCTGTTTTTCTACCAAGTTTTTAAACTCTTTAAACTAACTAAACACTTCTGATTTATTTTACAAAAAATACAAAAATTCCCTTCTTGAATAATCATCTATAAAAGAAGCATAATATCTAAAATTCAATAATGAAGAAACATTAACTAGACCAAATACATTAGAATGAATATAATCTAGAAAACCAGAATATTTATGAGGAATAGAGTAAAAAGAAACATGGTGTTGCTTTCCATATATGCAATGTTCACAAAATTGGAATTCAAAGTTACAATCAACAAGCCCCTCAACAAGATTTCTATTTTTCAAAGCTTTTAAGCCCTTCTCTCCTATGTGACCAAGTCTATGATAGCATAACATTTTTTTCTTTGCATGAAGTTTAACCTCCATTGAGCTTGCAAATTTCTCCTTCCAAATAGAATTTTCTGATTTTTCATAGTCACTATTGCATTGAACATAGTGAGTGTCCAACTTGAACAAACTACCAACACGTGCACCCTTAGCCAACACTATGGAGCCTCTTGTCATCTTACAAGCACCACTAGAGAACTTAACCTTTACACCAACATCATTTAGCTTAAGTTGATAGAAAGAAAATTTTAATCCAGACCTAGTATGTGCATTACACCATCAATTCCCTTAAATCTTTCATCAAAAATTTGAATTCAAACTCTTCCTCGACAAACAATCTCAAGAGATGAATCACTAGCTAGGTAGACCTTCCCACTATCATGTTCCTCATACTTCAAGAACCATTCTCTATGCAATGTCATGTGGAATGATGCATCTGAATAAATTAACCAGACATTATCAGTTGTCTGAGTCGCCAAGGCAGAAATTAAGGCATCTACATCACTCTAAGAAGATTTTGTATCAGAAAATCTCTTCTTCTTCTTCTTCTCCTCCTTGCAATCCTTTCAAATGTGGCCAGACTGCCCACAATTCCAACAATTCAACTTGGCTTTCTTCCCAAGAGACTTTGATCTCTCCTTTTATTTGGATTTGGATTTCTTGTCCTTCTACTTGTCATTTTCCTTTGATCTTCCTCAAACAGAAAGAGCCTCCTTGGCCATTTCATAAGACTTCCTCAGTGCCTCTTCTGAAAGAAACAAAGCAACCACATCTTCCATTTTAAAAGTGGTGGTTCTACTTTGAATAGCCATCACCAAATGGTCCCAAGTGTCAGGCAAGGAACACAAAAAAAGCATAAAACAATCCTAATTTTCAATCTTCACTCCCATAGAAGTTAATTATGCAATGATCATGTTGAACATATTTAGATGGTTTGCAATAGATGTCCCTTCACTCATCTTCAATGAGTACAACTTCTTCCTTAGGAACACCCTATTTACCTAATACTTTCCTTGATGAATATCACCAAGTTTCTTCCAAAAATAAGTTATTGTCTTCTCCTCATGAACATTCAAGAGAACCAAATCTTTGAGACATAACCTTATCAGCCCTTTGTCTTTCCTATTTGTGGAGTCCCAATCTTCTCATTTCATGCTTGTTAGTTTAGTTCCAGACACTACAACCCAAAGATCCCTATCTACCAACAAGTCTTCCATCTTGAGTTTCCATAGCTCGTAGTTGCCACTATTGAACTTCTCAATATCTTCTCTCTATGATTTATTAACCATCTTGAATCTGCAATTTCACACACGTGTCCTCTGCAAAACTCCCACCATAGAGTTAACACAAAAAAATTATCCCACCTACCATGATAGCACAACTGGCCAGGATCTGATACCACTTGTAAGGAAAGAAGAGTGTGCAAATGCCTTTCAAATGTTAAATTTCTTAGAGGAGAGAAGTAGAAATGTATTTCAATTACAAACTATAGTTATGAAGATACACAATGCAAGAAAATAGAGCAGGATGAAAAATTCACAATAACACAGAGTACACCATATTTCACATGGGAAAACCCTTACGAGTGAAAACCCACATACCAAAGGAAGTCACTTGTATTATAGTAATTTCAAAATTACATAAAAGATACATATTTTCTACTTTGATCTAGTCTTAGTTTTGACAGCAATACATAGAACAGATCGCGGTCTTAGATTGTTTTGCAACTGATCACATTCAACATCTAATAGAATCACCAATTGACCATCACTAATCACAACCATTTTCCAAATGTTTATATCTCTGTCAAAAAATAGTTCATTTCACTTCCCATGGCTTCCAACCATTTGATTCTCAAGTTGTCAATCAAACACAGAGAACTCACAACAAATTCCCATTGATCCATCTTGGATGAATCATTGGCATCCAACTTGGCAGGTCAAGTTGAGCCCATCGTGGTCCCACCTTAGTCTCAAAAGTTATAGGCAAGAGATCCTTATTACAAAAATGTCTCAAACTTCTCTTATCGAACTCCATTATCACATCAAAATCCATAATAGGTCACCAAGACAATCCAATATCTTACCAATATGGACTTATCTGCATGAGACTCACCTTTTGACTTTTGCTTGACAAGTCGCATAGAAAACAAAACTCACACCAAACTACTCTTTGCTAAGACTTCAACAACATCTTACTGAAACCTAGCTTGTCACATAGAGACATGACTTCATCTATCAGCTAAGAGAGTCTTCCCAAACTCTAATATCATATTGAAGTCCTAACTTCACCCAGACCAAACAAAGCTATACCAAAAAGGTCTTAACACTAAGAAAATGAGCTTCACCTATGGGTTAGAAACATCCAATTGAAAGCTAATGTCACACTGAGCATTACCAAGACCCGTCCAATGTGTCACTGATATCGGTAAGAAGATTGACTTCGACTTTCTACTAGGAGGGTCTTCCTGAAACCGAATCTCACGCTGAACTCCTTGATGTCAACAAGACCAATCACCTATCTTACTGATATTGGCAAGAATGATGTTTTTTGTAAACCACTTAAAGGGTCCTATTGAACCAAGGTGTTTCATCAAAATCCCTTGTCACCCTGACTACTCCACGGTCTCACTGAAATAGAATCTCATTAGAGTATATCAAACCTTGCTCGACTTCGCCAAGACACTATACAAGTCACACCAAAATTTGAAAGTAGTCCTTTATGAGAGGTTTCAACCAGTAAATTTGAGGCACACTTTATCAACAGGTTGTCCTCATTGTTCCCAATCAATAAGCTCAGGATGGACAAGTTGAATCTCATATGCAGTGGAAGGGATGATGGGTGTGATAGTTTTTATGTACATGCATCGTCAAATTTCTCATCAAGGTACTTTAAAGGAACTTCATGGAATTCATATTTGTCAGAGTCTTTGACTTCAGTAGGAGGGTCTATCAAGGCACTAGTAATAGTGGTCTTCAGTACAAGTGAAAACCTAATCCCTTGTTATGCTTGCAGGAGATTGGAGAGATGGGTTCTTTTCTTCCTTTCTCTTGCAGTCCAAGACCATGTCCTTTGTAACCCATCTTGTCTATTATAGCATATTCCTTAGGATACATTTGTTTAGGTACGTTTGTTGGTGCTTCATCTTCTTCTCGGTACAATCAAGAAGTGACATCGATCTCCAGGACCTCTTTATCAAGTGGGCCCCACTATTTAAAGGTGGTCTTTTTGCACTTAATAGTGGATTTGTTGTGGTTCTTCATTTCCTTTGGCTTACCATATGACTTAGGAGAGGGTGGGAGTTGACCCACGTAGATAGAATTTTGAAGAGTATTCTACAACCATTATCAATGATCTTGATCTTAATCTCAAGTTTGGGTGAATTAGATGCGACAATGGATGGATCGGATGGAGGAGGCGGAATGAGTGAGTTAAGCGGGCAATGGTAGGGGTGCTTCCCTTCAAGAATTTTCCAATATTGGAAGGGTTGTGGATCGGTGGGAATGGTAATCTCTCTACCATTGTAGGGGAATTTGAGGCATTGGTGATCAAGGGAGGGAACAAATTGAATGGATTGAATCCATGGACAACCAAGGAGAATGTTATATGGGAGATAAAGGTCTAAGACTTGGCATGTATTCTCCACTACTGTAGGGCCCACTTGAAGAGGTAAAGTTATAGTGCCTTTGGAAACTATTTATCTATCATCATAGGATTTAATTGTGATCTTCTCAGATGTGTCGACCAAATCTTTAGAGATTCCCAACTATTTAATTAACTTTTATGTATAAAGGTTTAAGCCAAATCCACCATCTATAAGGAACCTCTTGATTTTATGCTTTTGTAAAATAGCTTCAATATGGAGGGGTTTGTTGTGACATGGATCATCAGAGGGTGTGTCCTTGAATGTGAAAACAAGGTGATATTACACAATGATGTTGTTGATAAGGGCTTGGAACTGGGCTGCATTGATATTATCCAGGACATGAGACTCTAAAAGGGCTTGTTTGAGGATCTCTTTATAGATGGTTGAAGTCTTGAGGAGTTCTAGGATAGAGATATGTGAAGGCATCTTGCAAAGATGATTGATTATATCCTAGTGATGGGCGGACACCATGGGGGGTTACAAAGGAGGGGAAGGATCTCCTTGAATGGTTACTCTCCCTCTTTAGGTGGTGACATTACAATCATTTCAGGGATAGAAAGTGGAAGGTGCTACACCTTGAATGACTATTTTTATTTGAGAGGATTGGTTTGATTATTGCAAGGGAGGGACACCTTAGATGTTTGTTGTCAAATAATGCTCATCCGGTGACTTTTGATGGTTGACTTATGGTCTAGGGTTGTCATTGATGGCAACTCTTCTTGGAGATTTGATCTAGTGGTCATGATTCATCTTATCTGGAACCTGGAGTTAATCGATAAAATAGGGTACCTTGGTAATGTTTTGGTCCGAAATGATTTTTGATGATTGTGGTAATTTTGGTGGTTGATTTCATGTTCTTGGTGAATGAGAAGATCCTTAGGAAGCATGTGATTACACTCTTTTGGTCTGGTTCTATGTTTTGTTTGAGATTAAAGTCGACTTGGAGCTACACGTTACACTTCTTGAAGCCGACTTGAAAGAGATTACTTTTGTGTTAAGACAGGACATATAAGATAGAATTGGCGATTATTTTTTAGTGTATTATTAGTGTGGTGATTTGTTTTGGTGCAATTGAGCCCAGTTTCACGTGTGTATTTAGTTGTCAGACAATCCAATAGCTAATTGATACAAAGAGAGTATTTGTGGAGCAAAGACACTCAGAGATTCAGTGCTTAACCAAACCTCAATTTTGCATTATCAAATGCTACTTGAGAGTTCATTTCATTGTATTTTCTCATTGTAATCATATTGTAAGTTAGTGAGACTTCTCTGAAGTTTGTAGCCTTTCGGGCAACAATATTTGAGCAGTGAGTTCTAGGCAGTGAGCCTGAATGCAAGTGCATTCCAGATCTATGTAATATTTGTGTACTCCTAGCCATAGTATATGAATATTATGGGTTCCACCCCCACCATGGTTTTTCCCTTTTTGGTTTTCCACATAAAAATTCTAGTGTTGTAGATCTGTGGTTTATTTGTTGCATGTTTATGTTCTTTTTTGTTATGTATTGCTAACCAGTGGATAAAGATTAAGTTTTTGGATTTGATTTCTGGTAGATCATCAATTCACCTGCCCCACTCTTAGTGATCTTTGATTCTAACAATTAGTATCAGATCCTAGTTCCTTTGAGGAAGATTAACTGCTTGAGGAAGATTTGGGAGATTGATTCTATGGATTCTAGTTTTCAGAGACAACTCAATGTGGTACTTGAGGATCTTGATGCGGGTAGAAATGAGATTTGTACCTTGAAAAAGAACCTGAATTTTGTCGATGAATTCATTAGTGAGATGAAGGATCAAGAAATTGTCTATAGAGAAAAGAGGAAGGAATTAATGGACAAGTTGAAGGAGAAAGAAGATCAGATCATGAAATTCCAAGACAAAGTTAATGAAGTTAATAAGATTGAGAGAGAAAATGTTGCTTTGAAGAATGATATGCAATCTATTGTGACGAGGTTGACTAAGGAGATTGAGGACCGGAAGAAGAATAAAGAGTATCTGGCACAATCATTGAAGGAAAGAGTTGATGAATGCTTCAAGATTACCTATGAGAATGATCAGTTGAAGCTTGAGTTGACACAATCAAGGAATAATGTTCAAGAACTTGAAAGATAGATTGCTACCTTGAGGTATGAACTTGCTACTGATAATGAATACAAAGACAAATTCAAAGCTAGTTAAGAAAGGCTTCATGAGATGCTGGAAACTCACAGACATGGGAAGGACATGTAAGGTCTAGGATTTGAGAAAGGTGAATCCTCTGGACCTGGACAAGGCAATGCAAAACATGATCAAAAGAAGAGCAAGAATCCTTCGGTAAGACAACCTAATGCGCAAAAATTCAATGGTAGATGTTTTACTTGCAATAAGTTTGGTCATATGGCAAGTCAGTGCAGAAGTAGGATGAATAATGGAGTAAACAACATGAACAATATTCTTACCTTTATCGGTCGGTGTTTCATATGCCATAATTTTGGACACAAATCAAATGTGTGTAGAGCAGTAATGAATAAATTTCAAAACAAGAGATGCTATGCTTGTGGAATGTTTGGATACATCTCTAACCAGTGCAGGACAATACCAAATCAGATGAACTTCATAACTATGTAGCATAATGTTGTTTGTCAAGCATGCAACAAAACCAATCACATTGTAATGTACTACTGAAGTAAGAACAGTGCTCCAGTAGACAAGAACAAATCAAATGAGGGAGGAAAAGCAAAATTAGAAGAGATCAAGGAAAAGCATAAGAAGATGTGTGTGAGAAAGGATGAAACTAGAGCTGACAATGAATCTCCACTTGAATCTGGTGTAGGATCTTCAACTGGTAACCAGGGATTTATGCCTTAGGGTGAGCTTTTCATGCAGATTCTAAGAATCCCCTGTTCGATGGTCTGCAATCAATTCTAGAATATTGCAGAAGGACTACATCATATGTGTTGATTATTGGCATTATGGATGAATTGATTATGTGTTACATTGATGTTTTGTCATTGATGTCAACACCAGTTGTTATGGTTGGTTACCAGCAGACAGGTTTTGGTTACCGGTAGAAGATCTAGTGTTACCGGCAGAAGAGACTATCTATTGGACACTTCCGGCATGTTTGGATCTATGGAATATGTTTTATTTCATGTGTTACGTACTTAATGAGCATGTCTTGGTCAGATGGTATGGACTTGGTAATCGGATGCTATCATACACTCTGGTAAACCCTTATCATCACTAGTTTATGGCTCTACCGGTAGAGCTTTCACTAAGGAATCTTGATAGGATGCATAAGTGGTGTTGGTCTAGCTTCTAGATAGATTTCAGGATGCTGAAGAAGTTTTTTGATCTTTCTTCAACTGCTTGAAGACATTGCTTTGGTGTGGTGGACCCAGAATAGGTCCGATACCTATCTAGGTTATGGACTGGTATCATGATAACGTGTTCTCTACATGTTACCAGGATGTTTTATGGATTGGTTATTATTGTTTTGGTCTTGAGCTGACATTGCATATCATTGTAAATGGATTTATGTATTGATCTTATTGTAATAACTTTTAGGTGGCTGATCTAATTGGTTTAGGCCTTAGGGTTTGTATAAATAAGATGTAAGATCGCATTGTAGATCACCATGGTTATTGGAAAGGTCATGGTCAAGGATTGTAATGTGTGAATATTGTAATATCATTCAGGAAGAGGATTTGGTCGATCATTGGTGATCGAATTGGGATTAAGGAAGAGGATTTAGTCCTCCAGTATTGAGCTTAACCGGAACTATAATCAGGCATGGTAGATGCTATCTCTGGCAATTCACTCTATTGGATTGTTGTCCATTTATCTTGAGAAGGTTGTAACCTCTCTTTAGTCAGTGAGACTCTTTTTGTAATGAGCAGTACGCTCTAGGCAGTGTGCCTTCCTGCATGTGGAGGCCCCTCATTGTAACACATACTTTCTACAGAAGTATCATCTGACTATGGGTAGGCTTCTCATCATCATTTTTCCCTTTCAGGGTTTTCCACATACAAATCATGGTGTTATGTGGTATGGTTTCTTTGCATTGATTATTTGTTTATTTGTTAAGTTATAGTGTTTACCATTATCTATTTCTACTTTACCGATACTTAATTTGGTTAAAGGTTATTGAGTGGATTAAATGTTATAATCTGTTAACAACTGATTCACCCCCTCCCCCCTCTTAGTTGTTCACCGGTTATCCTAACAATTGGTATCAGATCTTTGGTCCTCTTTTGCGAAAGCTTAATTGCTTGAGGTAGATCTTATGGTAGCTAACACTTCTAATCCACCGACAACTATTTTCAGAAGAGAAATCCCTAGGCTTGATGGAAAAAATTATGGAATATGGAAGATCAAGATGGAGACTCATCTTAGATATCTTGGTAAGGATATTTGGGGGATCACTAAGAAAGGATATACACCTTATGATCCGGCATCTAGTAATCCTACTCCTGCAAACTTGGATAAGAATTTTGAAAATGATTGTAGAGCTAGAGAAGCCCTCTTGTGTGCACTTACTGATCAGCAGATTATGGGATTAACTGATAAATCATCAACAAAGGTTATGTGGGACAAATTGAAAACTCTGAATGAAGGTGACCCTATTGTGAAAATTTCCAAACTTGATGGTTATTGGGTAAGATATGAGAACTTGAAGATGGAAGATAATGAAAGAATTGCTATGTTTATGGAAAGGGTAAATGAGATAGTTATGGGAATTCAATGTTGTGGAGGATCTTTGAGTGAAGATGAAATAGTTTCCAAAGTCTTGAGAGCCCTTCCACCAGCTTACAAGATGAAGGCAACTACAATTAATGAGTTGAGAACAATGACAAACTCTTCAGTTAACAGAGACATTTTGATTGGGAAATTATCTACGTTTGAGCTTGAAGAATTTGGATCTTCTAGAGTTGTAAAATTTGAGACTACTTTTCATGCATCATCATAATCATCAACTGGAAAAAGTGATTGGAAAGTATTATATGCAAAATAATTAGAAGACATGAGAAAAGAAGATGAAGAATTTGAGCAACTTGAAGCCTTATTTGCTAGAAGAGTACCTAAAGGTCCGACGGGAAATTCAAGAAATATAAAAAATGCTACATAGCAGATGAGGAAGGAGTGAGTGATGACTCTAGAGATGAACTGGTAGAAGACTCTGCTATTGGATCCAGTAATGGAAAGGAATGGGTGTTCTATGCTTTAAAGGAAGATGAACCAGAACCGTCTATCAAAAATGAAGAAAAGGCCCTGGCCGCAAAAGTTGAAGATAAGCATGAATGGGTAATTGATAGTGGATGCTCACACCATATGACTGGAGATAAAAGAAAATTTTTGTCAGCACAAGAATCCAATGGTGGTCAAGTCAGATTTGGAGATGACAAAGCATGTATGATCAGAGGTAGAGGTATTATTTCTTTGGATGGAAAGAATAACACTGATAATGTCTATTATGTAGAAGGTTTAAAGCATAATATTTTGAGTGTTGGTCAATTGGTTGATAAGGGTTTCCAACTTCAGTTGAAAGATAGAAAATGTAAAATCATTAACAAGATTGGTTTGGAGATTGCAACGGGTATTCAGACTGGAGGTAATATCTTTCACTTGAACACTGGTAATAAGACATATTTGATTGTTCATATTGATGAGAGTTGGTTATGGCATAAAAGGTTGTGTCATGTTAATTTTGATTGTATTGTTAAGATCATTTCAACTAAGGCAGTTAGAGATATACCTAGGATTGTGAAGCCTCATAATCCGGTATGTAAGGAATGTCAATTGAGAAAACAAGTTAGAAGTTCTTTTAAGAGCATACATGATAAATCTAATGATGTGCTTGATTCGATTCACAATGACTTATGTGGTCCAGCAAGGACTAGAAGCTTTCAAGGTGATAGGTTTTCCATGTTGATTATTGATGACTATTCTAGAATGATGTGGGTGACTTTTCTTAGGGAGAAGTCTGAAGCCTTTGAGAAATTCAAGATTTTTAAAGAAAATGTTGAAATAGAAACTAGATTGAAAATCAAATGTCTAAGATCAAATCATGGCAGTGAGTTCACTTCTCATGAATTTAACAATTACTATGAGACAAATGGTATCAGGAGACAGTTATTTGCACCTAAAACTCCTCAGCAAAATGGAGTAGTAGAAAGAAAGAACATAACCATTTTGGATGCAACAAGATCTATGATGATGGAAGCAAACTTGCCTCATATCTACTGGAGAGAAGTAGTGAGTACACATTCAACAAAGTTCATATCAAATGTGAAACTGATAAGACCCTTTATGAATTATGGTTTGGACATACACCTACTATTAAAATTTTTTGAATTTTTGGAAGTAAATGCTATATAAAAAGAGATTATTCTATTGGAAATTTTGATACTATATGTGATGGAGGAATATTTCTTGGTTATTCAATTCAAAGCAAAGCATATAGATGTTATAACAAAAGATTGCAAAAAATTGTGGAAAGTGTTAATGTGAAAGTGGATGAGCAATACATAAATCAAACTATATCATATGATAGGGAACCAGTAGTTGAAATGATCATAACAAAACTGACAATGCCTCAATCGGTACAAGAATCTGAGACAGTTACACCGGCACTCTCAAACAATTCAACTGTGACTGATGATCAGAGCAGTGAATCTGAAGTTCAGAAGACACCAAGGTATGTAAGATTAAATCATTCTAAAGATAAAATTATTGGAGATAGGAATAAGGGAGTCATGACAATAAGAAGACTAGCAAATGATGAGGTATATCTTATTTCTCAAGTTGAACCGGAAACTGTTATTGACGCTTGCAAGGATAAACATTGGTTAAAGGCTATGGAAGATGAATTAGATCAGATAGAAAAGAATGAAACTTGGACTTTATTTCCCTGGCCTAAAAATAAGAATTTTATTGGAACTAAATGGGTTTTTAGGAATAAACTGAATGAGGATGGTAAAGTTATAAGAAAAAAGGCTATACTAGTTTGTAAAGGATATTCTCAAATGGAAGGAATTGATTATGGTGAAACATTTGCACCTGTAGCTAGAATTGAAGTTGTTAGACTATTTCTTGCCTATGCAGCTTATAAGAACTATAAGGTTTATCAAATGGATGTTAAATGTGCATTTTTGAATGGTGAACTTGAGGAAGAAGTATACATTGAGAAACCTGATGGTTTTTCACTGACAGATGATAAAGATATGGTTTGCAGATTGAAGAAAACTTTATATGGATTGAAACAAGCTCTTAGAGCTTGGTATGGAAGGTTGGATAAATATCTTATGAAGGTTGGTTATACTAAAGGAAGTGCTGATAGTAATTTATATTATAAGATCACTGATGATGACATTCTGATTATTGAAGAATTTGTTGATGATATCATTTTTGGAGGAGAAGATAAATTGTGCATGGAATTTGCTAACAATATGAAGAATGAATTTGAAATGTTCATGATTGGTGAAATAAGGTTTTTCTTAGGTTTGCAAATCACTCAAACTAACAAAGGCATTTTTATCTATCAAAATAAGTACTTGAAGGAATTGTTGAAGAAGTTTGGTATGGATAATTCCAAACTGGTAAGTACTCCTATGGTGACAAGTGAGAAATTATATATCAAGGATACTTATACACCGGTAAATCTGACAAGGTATAAATCTATGATTGGTGGTCTGTTATATTTGACTCAGACTAGATCAGATATTTTGAATGCAGTAAGTATTGTTTCAAGATATCAAACTAATATGAAAGAAAATCATGAATTTGCAGTAAAGACCTGATATTTCGGTATTTGCAAGGAACAACAGAGTATGGTTTATGGTATTCTACAAATGATGATTTCACTTTATGTGCATATACTGATTCAGATTGGACAGGAGATACTGAAGATAAGAAGAGCACTTCTGGTGGAGCTTTCTTTCTTAGAAAGAAAACTGCTTTCATGGATCAACAAAAAATAATCATGCATTTCTTTATCTATTGCAGAAGCTAAGTATGTTGTAGCAGCAACTAATTGCACTCAGGTCTTGTGGATGAAGCAAATGTTGAAGGATATCAGGGTAAATTGTAGTGAACCAGTAGTTATCTACTATGATAACTCTATAGCTATTGACATGTCTAAGAATCCGGTATTTCACTCTAAGACTAAGCATATATCAATAAAGTATAACTTTTTGAAGGACAAGGTAGAAGCAAAGGAAGTCAAATTGGTTTATGTGAACACTAAAAAATAGATTGCTAACATATTCACTAAACCGTTGTCTAAGGAATCATTTGAGTTTTTAAGAGATAGGTTAGGGGTTTCTGCCCCTCTAGTAGAGACTTGATTGATGCAGTGTGTCATCAGTCTGGCATGCATTATCAGAGATATTATTCATTCTAGTACTGATGAGTGGTGCTACTACTCAGGGGGAGTAGTCAGCTTTAAGATACAGAGGTTTATATTCTTTCTTTGATATTTTTGTCATATTTCTGGCATTGATGTCAAAGGGGGAAAGATAGTGATGTGAAAAATAAATTCAGAGATATCATTCACAAGGGGAGAATTACTGATATTCAGGAGATTGCTGGTTGTCTTCCATAGGGGGAGACTTATTTGGCATTTCCTGGTACTTAGATGTTTTTTCACATCTAGTGTTGCCATCAATGCCAAAGGGGGAGATTGTTAGCATTATGGATGAATTGATTATGTGTTTCATTGATGTTTTATCATTGATGTCAATGCTAGATATTATGGTTGGTTACCGAAAGACAAGTTTTCATTACCAGTAGAAGATCTAGTGTTACCGGTAGAAGAGACTATCTGTTGGACACTTCTGGCATGTTTGGATCTATAGAATATGTTTTATTTCATGTGTTATGTGCTTCATGAGCATGTCTTGGTAAGATGGTATGGACTTGGTAATCAGATGCTATCATAGACTTCGGTAAACCCTTACCAGCACTAGTTTATGGCTCTACCAGCAGAGCTTTCACTGAGGAATCTTGACACGATGCATAAGTGGTGTTGGTGTACCTTCTAAATAGATTTTAGGATGCTGAAGCAATTCTTTGATCATGCTTCAACTACTTGAAGACATTTCTTTGATGTGGTGGACCTAGAATAGGTCTGGTACCTATCTAGGTTATGGACTGGTATCATGATAACGTGTTCTCTACATGTTACCAGGATGTTTTATGGATTGGTTATTATTGTTTTGGTCTTGAGCCAACATGGCATATCATTGTAAATAGATTTATGTATTGATCTTATTGTAATATCTTTTAGGTGGTCGACCTAATGGGTTTAGGCCTTAGGGTTTGTATAAATAAGATGTAAGATCTCATTGTAGATCATAATGGTTATTGGAAAGGTCATGGTCAAGGATTGTAATGTGTGAATATTGTAATATCATTCAGGTAGAGGATTTGGTTGATCATTGGTGATCGAATTGGTATTAAGGAAGAGGATTTAGTCCTCTGGTATTTAGCTTAACCGAGACTGTAATCAGGCATGGTAGATGTTATCTCTGGCAATTCACTCTATTGGATTGTTGTCCATTTATCTTGAGAAGGTTGTAGCCTCTCTTTAGTTAGTGAGACTCTTTTTGTAATGAGCAGTACGCTCTAGGCAGTGTGCCTTCCTGCATGTGCAGGCCCCTCATTGTAACACATACTTTCTACAGAAGTATCATCTAACTATGGGTAGGCTTCTCATCATCATTTTTCCCTTTTCGGGTTTTCCACGTACAAATCATGGTGTTATGTCATATGGTTGCTTTGCATTGATTATTTATTTATTTGTTAAGTTGCAGTGTTTACCGGTATTTGTTTCTTCTTTACCGGTACTTAATTTGGTTAAAGATTATTGAGTGGATTAAATGTTATAATCTATGAAAAAGTGATTCAACCCCCCCCTCTCAGTTGTTCACTAGTTATGCTAACACTTATGATATTCAGAATTTTCTGAAGGATCTTGTGCTCCGATATGAAATTTCATGAAGATCATGATAACTGGTTGCTGCATTTATTACAGTGGAAAATTAGGTTTTCAAAGGATAAAAGTGTATTTCAAGACTTCATTTGTCACAATGCAATCAAGTGAGTAAGAGAAAAGGAGAGAGAAAAGCAACTTGGCGATCTAAACAACAATTTCAGTAACTTCTAAGTGAATTTTAGTGCCTGGTTGTAAAGTAAGGTATTTATCTATTCAGATTTTCAGTTTTTCACAAACCCTAGGATTTGAAATGGCTTAAATTTTTGGTATTGCGATCCTTTGGAGGTTGAAATTAAGGATAGGGCTCATCCAATCTTTAATGAACATCCATTTAAATAGGTCAAGGATGATCAGGAAGGTGCATTCTCATCTGTACCCTGCGACGTGCTGCACAATGAATATATCAGGGCCTACATTCATTGTGACCTTGAAGACCTTGGGAATGCAGACATGTTGGACCTATACAATAAGCATTTGGCTGATGGTTTGGGAAATCTCAAACCTGAATATAAGGTGTTGTAGGATAAAGGTTTTTCATTGTTCATGCATTTTCTATTGTTTGATGAGACAAAATGGATCCGCTACATCCTTAGCCACATGCATGATGAGTTTATATGGCTTGATAGGCCTTACAAAATCACCAATCAACTAATTCATGTTGTAACTGGTTTAGCTGAAACTGGTGATATGCCCAGTTTAAGAAAAGTATCAAATGACATAGTCATAGCTACCACTGGATCCAAATTTGACAGCAGATCCATGACTGTGATTGACATTTTGGAGAATGATGTGAAGTTTTCTTCAATGGTAGTTAGATAGAAGGTTTACCATTCCAGCCAGTACAATTTTGTCTCCGATACTAATATCTACTCTGTGAACCAAATGCACAAGGAAGATAAGAGGTATGATCTATCCACTGCACTTCTGAATGAATTATTGAGCAATCTGAAGAAGGTTAAGCAGGATAAAAATCATACTTTTAAATATGGTACACTCCTTATTTTCCTGGCATTGTACTTCTTGAATGAGATACCCGGTATCAACAACAAGGTCCAAAAGGCCTATGATAGACTAGTGGCCACGCAGATCAAGGAAGGTCTATGTGGAGCTGGTGATACAACCATGAGGATATCTTCCCTCTGGGGATATTTTAAAACCTTCCAAGACACAATGAAGAATAGGGAGAGGATTCCTAAGGAGGTAGTTCAGAAATATCAGCAAACCATTTTCTTCATGGTCAATAAGGATCAGTGTTTGATGGAAGTAGTGGAACCTTGGATAGTCTCGATCATGCCCATGGGGAATTAAGTTGAATATGGAATACTTGAGGCATATGCACAACACCTTCTAAGTTAATCGATGGATCCCAAGGGAGATTTGGTACATTCAAGGAGAAGGACCTTAGTTTACATATGCAGTTCACTACCCCTTCTCAGAAGAGAAAAGTCACTAAGATGGCAGAAGAAGTAGTTGCTTAGATGGGTTTCACCAAGGAGGAGGTGAAGAAAGTAAGAGAAAAATATTCACAAAAGGAGGCCAAAGAGGAAACCAAGAAATCCAAGGTTGATTTGGTTTCCTCCAGGGAAAAACATAAGGAAACTAACTCTGCTCCTACTCCAGTGGCACAACCTGGAAAACCTAGCCCATCCAGAAAAGGTGTGCTACAGCAGAAAGAAAAACCAAAAAGAACCTATATTGCAGTATCTTTGGTGGCCTCAGAAACTGAATCTGAGGAAGAGGCAGGAAGAGCTAAGAAAAAGGGAGAGTTTGTCAGATTAGTGAGGAAGCCTCAATCTGGTGGAGCACAACAAAGAAAAAAGACTAAGTTAGATCCTACTCCTACTGGAAGATCCCAAAGAGGTAGACAAGTTAAAAGTCAACTCAACAAAGACCTTGAGTCTAGAAACATGCAAGGTAAGTACACAATCATTCCTCCACTATCAGTAGATCAATTGATAGATGAAATATTAGTGGATGGCAATTTGAAGAATCTTGAAGCAAATTTTGAGCATTTTGATGATGGCGACCAAAGGAAAGTTGAGGAAGTAGTTGTATTATACTTACATAATTTTGGCAAGACATTAATTGAATTAGAAAAGTCCATTCCAAAAGACTTGTACAATTTAATAAATGCTAGAAGAATGAGTGCAAGCAAAATTGATAGAGAAATGAAGGAGAGAGAGATAGTAAATGTATGTACTTGTATTACTCATGATGAAGCAAAGAGGCTAATTGAAGAGGCAAATAAAAGGGAATTCAAAAGTGAGAATAAAATCAACAAATTAATGATTGGGAATGTAGAGGAGGTGAGGAAAGAGATAGAGGAGATATGGAGAAAGATTATTTAGAATGACCCTTTGTACAAAGATGCATTTAGACCATCTTAGTCAGAAGATAAGCAAGGTGTCTCTAGAAGTCAAAAGGTTGAGACTCAGTCTGAAGATTAACCAGAAGAATAAGGTAATACCACACTTGATGCTAAGACCAGTGACAATCCTCTGGTGATAGATAGCTCTACAACCCATGTGACTCAACAGGATGATATTGCACCAAGTGGTGACACTGGTGCAATAGATAAAGGGGACATGGGAGACAAGAAGGATGTTGTTCCAGGAGAAGTCGAGGTAGCTAAGGTTGACAAAGGAGAAGGAATAGCTGATCCAACAATTGCCACTCCTTCGGCTACAAGGATCTCGCCTCAAATTTTGATCAATCTTGATGGCTCAGTTGATCTTGGGAAGATGTATCCTACCGAGAAGCTTATGCTTGTTGTTGCAGTGCAAGCCCAAGCCAGTCAAGATCTGGTGAAATTGGAAAATGAAGACAAAAAGATAATTTTGATGTCTATAGATGTTTTGCAGAAGGTGGCTTCCAATGTACAGTTAGATTCAAATAACGGCCCCTCCGGTAAATTATTGTAGTTGATTAACAGTATAAATACCAATTTTGATTCTTTGGAGAAGACAGCTACTCAGAAAGTTAGAAAACAAACATTCCTAAAAATGATTGAAGATGATAGGGTAACATTGAATAAGAGATTGCAAACTATTATTGACACATTGTTGAAAGCCGGTAAATTGTATAAATCTTGCCTTACTTTGCCTAAGTTCACTATTGATATTGATTAGCGGATAGGTGTCTGTCAGGGAAAGCTTGCTAGTATTTCTCAGTCTTTTGACCCTAATGTAACATTAACCATAATTATTGAAGGAAAAATTATAGCCTTAATTGATAAGATCTCAATCCTTCAAGTAGATAAGGAGAAAGTTTTGAGGAAAGTGGGTGAACTCTGGAACCTGATTGCCATCCGGTTACATACTATGCTAAGTAATAAGGTGGACTATATAAAGGAAATGGCCCAACCTGTATCATCAGATTTGAGAGAGTTAGAAATTCATGCTATTGTATTTAATGCATTTATCACATTTTTTTATAACCTCAAGAATGGGTGGGATACTCACCTGTGATTTTTTAAGACTGTTTATGCTAACCTCTTCAAGTATTTATAAAATGTTTCTCATCTGTATATCAATTTTGGTCAGCACCCCATCTTTGTCATTGTTGTCAAAGGGGGAGAGATAAGGTGAAAAATGTATAGACGAATTGTATATAGAGTGTACAGTTGGGTGATGCATATTTTTAGGTTATTGATCTAAGGGGGAGTCTTTAGAATTATTTCATTCTTGATCTAGTGTACAGGTTTCAACACAACCATTTTTCACAGGTGTTTCCATCAATGCCAAGGGGGGAGATTGTTCTCAATTGACACTCATCTAGTGACTTTCGATACTTGATTTATGGTCTAGGGTTTCCGTTGATGGAAACTCTTCTTGGAGATTTGATCTAGTGGTCATGATTCATCCTATCCTGAAATTGGGGTTAACCTGTAGGTAGTTAACTAGTAAAACAGGGTCCCTCGGTAATGTTTTGGTCGGGAATGATTTCCGATGATTGCGGTAATTTTGGTGGTTAGTTTTTTGTTCTTGGTGAATGGGAAGATCCTTAGTAAGTGCATGATTACACTCTTTTGGTCTGGTGCTATGTTTTGTTTGAGATTAAAGTCGACTTGGAGCTACGCATTACCATTCTTGAAGCCGACTTGAAGGAGATTACTTTTGTGTTAAGACCAAATATATAAGATTGAATTGGTGATGTACTATTAGTGTTGTAATCTATTTTGGTGTGATTGAGAATAGTTTCACGTGCACATTTGGTTGTTGGACAATCTGGTAGCTGACTGAGACAAAGATAGAGTATTTGCAGAGCAAAGACAGTAAAAAATTTAGTGCTTAACTGGAACTCATTTTTGCATTATCAGATGCTACTTGAGAGTTAATTTCATTGTATTTTATCATTGTAATCATATTTTAAGTTAATGAGACTTCCCTGAAGATTATAGCCTTCTGGGAAACTATATTTGAGCAGTGAGCTCTAGGCAGTGAGACTGAATGCAAGTGCATTCCCCATCTATGTAGTATTTATGTACTCCTGGCCATAATATATGAACATTGTGGATTCTAGCCCCACCATGGTTTTTCTCTTTCCGGGTTTACACATAAAAATTTTGGTGTTGTGGATTTATTGTTTATTTGTTGCATGTTTATGTTCTTTTTTGTTATGTATTGCTAACCGATGGATAAAGATTAAGTTTGTGGATTTGATTTCCGATAGATCACTGATTCACCCCCCCTCTTAGTGATCTCTAATTCTAACAATGGTAACCTTGGGTCTATGAGAGGTGGGAGGGGGATCAACTCCTTAGATTGTGATGATGTTAACATGGGTATCAGTAGGTTCTATGCGGCCTACCAAGGAGTCAAGGTCAAAGACTTAACTGGTGTAGTCATAATGAATTGCATGAGATGATGAGGCTTTGTCCTTACCATGCTTAGGAAAAAGATCTTGGTACATTTTTATTTTGTCGTTCGAGTTACCAGGCTTAGTGGTTGCAACCTCAATATCACCCTTGTCAATTATGTCTTGGATGTAGTTCTTCAATTTTATACACATACATGTATCATGACCATTGACATGATGGTAATCTCAATATTCATTCTCATTATACCACCAGGATTGTGACTGATTTGCATCAAAATGGCATGTCATCAGAAAGACAACAACGCCGACCTTAACAATATTTTGGAAGATGACCTCAATGGGTTTGGCGAGCAAGGTATACTCACATGGGGGTTGATTCTTGGAGCAAGGAGGTCGACCTTGGATAGAGACATTGTTACGAGGTTGGGATTGATTGCAGGAGTTGGATTGGGTGTTGAATAGATTGTTGGTGGTAGTGGGTTTGGGAGAGACAGTCATGGTCTGGACATGCTTGATGTCAGTAACTCCATCATGGACAATATTTTTGGTTTTGGACCAATGCTTGGGCTTGTCATTATATGAGAAAGAACATTGAATAGATTTTTTATAATGTTTTAATGTTCCTTCCTCTAGGAGGACATGTTCTAAGGCTAGGCCTTTCTTAGTGATTTGTTCAAAAGTGTCCAAGCACTAACAAGTCAAGGGTTTAGATAGTTCTGGTACCATATTATGTTGGAATAACTCAATTTGATATGATAGTGGTATGTCCCAAGGAAACTTCTTGATAAGATGTCGCCATCTTCGAAGGAATTTGGTGAAGGTTTCCCCAAACCTTTTCTTTGTGTTGTATAAGTCCATCATAGAAGCATCATTATTGATTTTGTAAGCATATTGGGACATGAAATTCTCTACTAGGTGTGGGAAGGACTTGATGGAGCCATGCGGTAAGGCATAAAACCAAGCAAGGGGATCCCCACAAAAGATTTTAGGGAAAAGTCTTCTAAGGTAGACATCACTATACAAGACCTCCTGACAAAGAATGAAAAATATGTGGACCTCGTCTGTAGGGTCACCTTTACCTTTGCATTTATCAAACTTGGGTATTTCAAAACCATGGGGTAAGGTGAAACTGAAATGAAAGGGTCATATAGACAGGGACATATTTCTTCAAAGGTGTAAGGTCTTTTATTAGTCCCATCCTTGAAATTTTTGATAAGGTCCTTCATGTCCTGGATTTCTTTCAAGAGATCTGGTTGTTGATTGTGGACATTAGGGATAAATGACCCATGTCAGACCCTTGGATTTGGTTGGACATAAATGGGATACCACCACCACCAATGTATTAATAAGAAGAACTGAAGGTTGCGAAGTGTTTTGAGGATGCGACCCACGGATGGTGCTAGCGGGAGGCAAGATGGTGTTGATGCAATAGGTTGAGCCATGAGGATGTATGGATGACCTTGAAGGATTAGAGATATTTGGAGGGATAGAGGTCAGGGGTATAGTGGTCATGGGTGCGGATGTCGCAGGTGGTGGGTGAAGAAAGGGATCAAGAATGGAGTTGTCTATGAGTTCGCCTTCTGGTGGCTTGTAAAGGATAAATCGATCAAAATCAAGGGGCAAATGTGCCCCTTGGGTGATGAGTTGAGCCACAAGATCATTAGGATTGTGTTTGAAGAATCTTTCTATCATTTTGTGATTATAAGGATCAAATATTAAGGATTACACATGTGGGAAAAGATCAGGTTGATCAATGAGTTGTTCCTCTTTTTGTTGGGGGTCTTGATTAAAGGGGTGACTAGTCTCAGACATCTCATTGTCCTCGACAATCATCTTCTCTTTTTGTGAGCAAGTCAAGACCATAAATAGGTAACCTTAAAGATGAAAGTGACGAAAAGGAATTTGGAAATGATTTGGATTTGATGAGAAAATGTGATAAAATAACCTAGCAAGATTTGGATTTGATTTGATTTGGGTTGGATTGAAATTGATTTGGATGGTCCTTAGGTTAGGACAAGATTGATTTGATTAAAATGACACCTTATCCCTTGGATTAGGACTTAGATGAGGATTGATTGCATAAGGGTTAGACCTTTGGATTACGTACAATTGATCAAACCTTCTTCTACTTAGGATAGACTTAAGTTACTAAGCAAAATAGGGCAAAATGGTTAGGGTTTTGATCAACCCAAATGATTAAGAAAAGGTACTTGGAAGAGATTATTTACCAAGCACAAAATCCAATTTATGATTAATTAAAGATAAAAGGTATAAATCTAACTTTCACATAGTATTAACCTTAGGATGAGGTTGATTGATTGATTTGATGATTTGATGGATTGGATTGACTTGATTGATTAAGGTTGATAATTGATTATGCAAAGTCCTTAGGAGAGATGACAATGATCATGGAAGGAAGGAATTGATTGAAGAAAAGAAAATGTGAGAATAAGGTTACCTTAAATGGACAAGTGACTCAATAAGTGATTTGAGGATGGGGCAAGTTGGACAAAGAAATGTGACCACTCCTATTGATGCTTTGTGATAAACCTAATCTTTGATGGAAAGCACGGGTTATTAAAGGTTCCTCATCAAAACCATTTCCATAACCATGTAAATAATCATGGAAATGATGCAAAAAGGTTCTATGATTCAATAAGAGTTTAAGGTTGATGTATAAAAATTTATGACGCTTGAGGAGTTGCTTTTAGATAGGCTTCTTCTTCTTGACTTGGCAGTAAATGGACTTCTTGGGATGTTTAAGGGAAATTATTTTATGGTGCATGAATGAAAATAATTGTAAACTTAACTAAGGTGGAGATGTTGAAGGATGGTTTCGACAGGGCGGAGAGATTGAAGGACAATTTTGATAGTTTTAAGTGAAAAATTTGAGTGAAGTTTGGTCAAATCTGGTCAATTTCAGAAAATGTTGTCTTTTCTACTCTTGGCAAGAAAAAAATTAGACAATGAAGACACATTGGCCAAGGAAAATGCTTTATACCAAGCATGAGAGTGAAGGGGGGCCTATATTACCCTAATCAAAATTACCAGTTTGTAAAATTGAAGATACACATAAAACATACATCCTAAGCTAAAAAAATGGAAACCATTAAGTGGGGCCTCTCGCACAAAGTGATACCTCAAACAAGAAGACATATAGAGATTTTGGTAGCTCTAGCTCCCCTCCACGATACTCACTTCTCAGGCATACCAAATTCTCTTACACCAAAGATCCGAAGATATTTTAACCAAGGGATTCCTGTCTCATCTTGAGTGGGTACATGAGAGGTTACTTTGGAGTACAATCTACACTCCCTGCATCACTAATGTGGTATTTTGGCAACTAAAACAAGGTTATTAATTTGGGACTCTCTTTTGGACATCCATATACGCTCTCTCCCTTAAGAGGATTCCTTCTTGTAGAACACAAATACTGGGGAAGTTGGTGTAAGTAGGCAATTACCACCCATTGTGAAGTCTTTTGTCCCACATATTTTATATAGAAGCTAAGAGGTGAATTAGCCTTAGCCCATTACCACTTGGTTCGTTATCCCCTCACTAGCCTTATGGGATTCTTGGGAGGACAAACCCTCTACCTAAAAAAATAAAAATTGAGCGTCACTAACACTTTTCTTATGCACCTAGGATCATGAAGACCAAGGGGAGAGGATAGTGTGTGTTAGTAATGGGACCACTCTACACATGTACAATCACACAAAAACATGAAAAACAAGGTTCTTTTTAATCCCATAAAAATATGTGATTTAGTCTAAAAATGCAATGAAAATACATTAAACTAGTGAAAAATTATTAATCTTTGGCAAGCATGCTGCAACAACAACGTTAGTAGTCAGACAAAAATGGTCTTGGACACACGAAAAACCCTACAAAACTCCAAATCATATTAGTAACCAAAATTCCTAATCACTCCATCACAGATGTCAAAGTGCAAGCGAAAACATCAAACGTGCATGCAAACGTTGAGCATCTGCACAGGAATTGAAATAAGGCTTGAACTTAAAATGCAAGAATAGAAACTAGAAAAACATAAATTTCAAATTTGAAAAACATGATGGAAAATTTCACCTGTGGAAATGCCAAAGTATAGTGTAGACGTTGATCGTCTACACAAATGCTGTAAATGTGCTTTGTAGAAAACGATTAGCCTAGAAAATTTGAAATTTGAAATTTGAATAGAGGCGGGAAAATGGTTCAATGAAGACGTTGTTCCAAAGTACAGATGTTGAATGTCTATGCAGATGCCAAAACACTAATTCCCTAAAAATTCTTCTAATCAGCCTAAACAAAATCTAAGTTACTGCTTAAAAACCGAATAATATAAAAATACTAACTACTAATTTAATTTTTTTATGATTTTTAATAATTTATTACAATTTTTTTTGTTTTTGAGTCGATTTAAAGATGAAATAAATAGAAAATGAGCTAAAAATTAAATGAAGTAGAGACATTGATGTAGAATGTGTAGAAGTCGATCCAGAGACCTATAAAAAAGATACTTAGCTGGAAATTTCAAATTCAAATGGAGACGTTGATTCTCTTGAGGTGCATACACTGAAACAGGGGTGCGGAGACACTAAAGTGTAGTCTCAGATGCCAAATCAGGAACCTACAAGCAAAATCCTTCAAAATCCACAAAAATGATTAGTGACAAGAGACATGGGTCCCACCAGGCATGCCAAAATGAACCAAGGGAAAACCTATGATGGTGACAATGGATAGTATCAAATCAAACAAATACATAAACCTACATGAGAATAACCATTATACCTTCACATGTATTATCTTGCTCCTCAGATTAGACCTTTGATGAAGTGAAGACATGCCATTTCTCCACTTATTTGGACGGGTCCTTGATTTAGGATGTGGAATTCTCTCCACTACGCAACAATAAGGTGGATTGATAGCATGATGGGTGAAGGATGGATGAAAATGGCTAAGTGTGGAGAGATTTGACTATCTAGTATGGATACTAGAAGTAGATTTCTAAGCTCAAAAGGGCAACATAAGATTCAAGCACAAAGATGAGATATGGAAATGAGGGGAGGAGACTCCAATTTATAGATTGGAGGAGACTAAAATGGAGGGCCAAGATCAATTTGAAATAAAGGGTGGAGATTGAATGAAAGTGATGGGAAGGATTGAGAGGACAAGGTGTGGAGACCAGGAGATTTTCCATAAAGGAATTTCTTGTCTCCACACTCCTTGAGGTGTATGGGGAAGAGATCCCTAGACACGAGAAGAATAAAAGGAATTAAAAATTCTTTGGGAAGGCACAAGGGAATTAAAAATTCCCAAATAGAAGAATTCATGGGAAGAATAAAGGAGAAAAGGAATTAAAAATTCCTTGGGAAGAGAAAGCATGGGAATGTGCAAAGGATTTGAAATCCTTTGACATGACTAAAGTAGGTGTATTTAAGGTTTGGAAGGTGAAGGGGACAAACCATTTATGGAAAATGTTTGACTTTCTCATAATCATGGTGATTAGGATTGTGAAAATGATTAAAACAGGAGATTAGGTGAGTTAAAGAGAGACTAGAGTGCAAGTGGAAAAGTTAGGAAAATTTGACAAGAGGAGAGAGAATGAGTGGAGAAACATAAAATTGAGGGATATCATTAATCATGCTTCTAGAAGAATTAATTAGGCTAAGTGTAGATTAGAAGAAGTGATTTGTAGGAAACATGTGATTAGGGTTAATTAATTAAATAATAAGAATTTAGTAGAATTAATGATTTTGAAGAGACATTAGAAGAATGTGAAAAATAATTAATTTATTGACACATTAATTATTGGACTATAGAGACAAAATTAATTGAATTTGATTTAAGAAATTTTAGGAAGAATTTAATGAAAAAAATAATTAAATAAATTAATTATGTATAAAGGCTAAATTAATTCAAATAAATAATTAATTAATTTTAGACATTTACAGATCGATCTTCTTCTTGTGCATCCCTTTATGGGTCCTTCTTAGATCAATTTGTTCGAGTCCTTTGTGGTTAGTAAAAAAGTATCTTGGGAAAATCTTTAAGGTATCCAAATTGAGAAAAGGAGGAGAGATTGGTGAGAGGGTTTTTGGATGGTGAGAATACATCCAACAAGTGATGGCATCAAATCCCTCTCAATCAGATCATCTTTTTCCTTAGATCCCTCTCAATTTATAAACAATATTAGGAGTGGTGAGAGGGTTTTTCTTTCACACACTTTCCAGAAACTATGTTACCCTCTCAGACAAAGTTTTTGATACGATGTGGAAGAAAAATTCGAGGGAGACATTGGTGCAGGAGCACCTGAGCACCTGAATGCTCAAATCCTAGCAGGTATAGCATTTTGTTGCAAATTAAGCATGTGTGTTTATTTTATGCTTCTAGTAGGTTTAATAGGTTTTTTTTGTGGTGTAATAAGGTTTGGAACTCATTTGTGTTTAAGAGTTTCCAAGATTTTTGTTTTTTTTCTCAGTGGGCCAAAAACTGTCAATTTGGGTCCAAATGAGCATTTTTGAATTTTTGATGTTGTAAAGCCTTGAAAGGAATTGGAGCATGTTTATTTAGTTTTTCTAATGATTTTTATTCATTGGTTTGAGTGCCAAGTCACCGGGAGTCAAAATGCAACTTTTTGAGCAACAAAAGTTGTCAAAAGTTGTCAAAAAGCTGTCAAAAAGTGCAAAAAAGTGACTTTTGGTGGTTTTGGTTAGTTCCAGCCTGTACCTGTCCATACAAAGGCTTAAATAAGTTGGAACATGTATAAAAACCATGTTCCCATCATTGTATGTGTGGTTCATGTTGGAAAAATAAAAGAAATACTTGTTTGTTCTTGTATTTTGTGAGTTTTAACTAGTTTTCTGCACTTTTGAGAGTACAGTCCGTACCATGGCTCCATGAGTCCGTACTACTCCTATTTTTGATTGGTGTGAACTCATTTGATGTTTGATTAGTGGTTTGGAACAAGTTTTGTTTGAAGTGCTCTTGAGAAAGGCATTGTTTTGGGGTTCCAATGGAAGATCATTCATGGTCCAACTGATTTCTTCAAAGTCTCTTCATCCATGGCTTTGAGGAAATTTGTTGGATCCTTTGTACATACTGTATCATACATCTATTTTCCTTTTCTAGTAATGCACAAGTGTTTGTAAGCCCATGGCAAGTATGTGAAGTGAACAACTTGGCTTGGGTATTCTTAAAGTTGTGTGAATGGTACTTTGTTGTTCATAGCACTGTACTTTGAAATGTTGAAGAAGAATTAAGTTGGCAAGAGTCATAATTGCATTTCACCATCCTTGTCTCTCTCATGACTTGGTTGGATGCAAGAAGAAAAGGTGTAAACAGGCTGTAAGATAGTGTGTCACTGTTTCATTGATAAAACCTCATTGCCAACCTTCCTAGAAGACAGTATGGAATGATGGATTCCTCTTTTATGCATCATGGAAATGTATTTGCAAGTGTTTTAAATGTTAAGAAGACAAGGTACACAATTTGGTTGTAAAGGACCTAAATAAGGATCCTAGAAAGGTGTATCCTTTGTCACAGTCTTATAATGTTGTCATGCTTGTGTGGCATCTTTTAAGTGTTCAACTTACAAAGATCCTTGAAGAGGGTATATGTATTGTTTACCTTGCCATTAACACCTTTTTGCAGGCCAGGGACAGAGTGAAGAAGTAAACAAAGCAAAGCAAGAAAGTTGTAACAGCCTTAATACTATCAAAGTGCAGTGATGGCGGTGAATGACCAACAGTCATAAAAAAAATCCTTTCCTACTTGTTTGCAGGTTGTTCCAGATTCTGTTAAGACATTATTGCATCTATTTTTGATAGACCTTCATTGTATTTGGTTTACAAATGTTCAAATTATATGCAAAACCTTAAAAACATTGTTGTCCCAGTCCTCTAGACTATTATTTCTGTGTAATGCAGCAGTATGACATTTGTTTGATATAATGACAGTAGTAGAAGATAAATTTTGGATCCTTGGAAGGGTTTGGTAGATTTCATAGCAATGTTTGAACATTTAAATTGGGTCTAGTTTCAGGGAGAAGACCTTTAATTTACAAACCCTCACTAAAACCTTCAAAAACCCTTGAAAAGTGCCTATTTTGTGGGGCAGTCCCCAAACAGTCTGTACAGTACTTGCCATAGCAAAAATCCTTGAGATTTCATCATCAAATGACCACATCTCCAAGGGTTTGTCATGAAGTTTAACAGATTGAGCAGGGTGAACAATTTTCACGAGAAACTAGGGCTAATTCTAGTAGCCTTTTTGGAGCAAATTTGACAATTTCATGAAATCGGTAAGGGAGGAGAAGTAAATGATTGCTTCAAATCATCAAAATTGATGAGTTAAGCCCTGAGACACCCTAATACAAGCTCCATAGCATTTCATTAAGTCATTTGATCAAAATGACCATTTGAACCTAGAAGTTGCCTTGAGTAGAACAACGCTCTTTGCACCCAACTTGGAAATTTTCATTCTTGAAAGGTGAGGGACAGTCATCATACCTTGCAGAACTATCCAGATGCTCAGTCAACACATTAATATGATTGAAATCCTTAAAGGTGCAAACAAGGTTAGGTAAACCATGGTTCTCCAATAGTTGCCCATTCCTGGAAGAGAGGAGATTCAGCCAGTTGGACAACCAAACTTGTTCATTTTTGGTGACACACAAGAGGACCTCATTTCAGACTTGAATGCTTTAGCATGGAAGATAAGGAGGAGTGATGTAAAATACAATAGGGTGCAAGAAGTGTTGAATAGAGAGGAGGAGATAGGAGAAAGGTTTAGAAGAATCCCATTTGTGCCTAGGGATTGATTTGGGAAGCACATTGAGAACAAAAGCCCACCAACCTTAGAGAAGACCAACTTCTATTCTACCTCCTCATCAGACATCCCCTAAGGATAGATAGGTTGGAGAATAATTATCCATCATTCCCCTAAGAGGGGGTTCTTCCATCACTACGTTGCGCCTCAACATGTCAATAAAGTCATTGTCCCCTTCCCCTGTTGTTCCACTTGCTATAGAAATGAAATTGTGAAGCTCTAAAGAGCCCAATATAAGAACCATCAACAATCAACTTACTAGTGGATTCACTTTTTAGACATTCATGTTTTAGACATGTGAATGCTTCACACAAATTTTAATATTATTTCTTTGAGTCATTTTGTCAAGCAAATCCTTCTATGCTTGCAATTTTAGTATTCATAAAAACTTTTCCAAACATAAATTTTTCTTCATACAACAAATACAATCAGTGATTCCATTGATAAATGACTCATATTCATCTAAAAAATCCAAGAAAGTCCATTCAAATGGTTGTACTTTTTGAAGATATGGTAAGAAATGTTTCTTTTTATACTATATTTTTAGTAGTATATATTTGGGTTAGGGTTAGACTTAAGATTAAATTAGGTTTGTGATTCAATAAGGGTTCAATTGGAGTTAAGATTAAGATTAGGGTTCAAATAGGGTTAGGGTTGGAGTTAGGGTTCAACTAAGGTAAAGGTTTGTATTAGGGTTAGAGTTAGCATTCAATTATAGTTATGATTCAATTAGGTTTTATCCATGGTTAAATTTTAATTAGGGTTAAGATCCAATTATATTTAGGTATAGGCTTAAATTCATATTACTTTTAGGGTTAGGGTTAGAGTATAATTAGGGTTAGTGTTAGGGTTCAATTAGGGTCAGGGTTAGGATTTTAGAATGAGTTATAATCAAGACTAAATTGAGATTTCTATCAAATTAGGGTTAAGGATTAGGGTTGGGGTTAAGGTTGAGGTTAAACTAGGGTAAGGGTTTAACAAGGATTATAGTTCAATTAGACCTAGAGTTAAGGTTAGGTTAGGGTTAGGGCTCAGTTTGGGTTAACACTATTCTTAGGATTCATGGTAGGGTTTTGGCTCAATTACCTAGGGTAAGGGTTAGGATTTTAGGATATAAAAAAAATTGAGTTATGGTTAGGTTTTAGGGTTAGATTAGGGTCAGGGTTAAGGTTAATCTAGGGTTTAAATTTAAGTATGGATAGAGTTAGTGTCAGGATTTAAATAGGAAAATTTGATTAGGGTTAGTGTTAGGATTCAATAGGACTAAAGTTCAAATATGTTTAGTGTTAGAATTCAATTAAGGTTAGGGTTAGGGTTTTAAGATAAATATTTAAGCTGGGATTAAGGTTAGGTTTAGGCTTAGGGCTAGAAACAGGGTTTAATTAAGGTTAGGATTAGTTCAATTAGAGTTAGGGTAAGGCTTCAATTATTGTTAGGATTCAATTGGAACCTTATGGTTCAATTATAGTTCAGGTAAGTGGTAGGTTTCAATTGGGATTAAGGTTCAAGGATATATTTTGGAGTAAGGGTTAGGATTAGTTTAAGTTATGATTAGGGTTTAATTAAGGTTAGGATTTTGATTCAATTAGGGTTATAGTTCAATTAAGGTTTAATTGAGCTTGGGGTTAGAATTATAAGTAGGGTTAAAGATAAGTAATATTTAGAGCTCAATTAAGGTTAGGGTTCAATTAGGGTTAGGATTCAATTAAGGTTAGGATTAAGGTTTAACTGAGGTTATGTTGGAAAATAGATTTGTCCCTTTCTTGAAACCTTAACAATTATATTCTTTAAGCAAAATATGACTCAATTTCACCCATTTAAAAGAAACAAACTACCAATAGTTGGACGAATTAATAAAAAAATTCAACCTCTGCATTAGAGGGAAGCTCCTCGAATGATTTGCAATGAATTTATTATACAAATGATATGCTAATACTTTTTACCAGAAAGCATTGAAAGGCTTCAGCATTCATTCATCAACACAAATAAATGCCTTCAAAACTATAAACATAGGAATTTTTTTGAAAGAATGCTCAAAGAGAGTTCACAGACTCTGATTTACAAACATACTTGTTGTATAAATTCAAAACAAAATAGAGGCTCAACAAATATTGATGGCTGACCGATACTCTCTCATGCCTCACAGGGCAAGGGCGATCAAGCAAATCAATACAATGTGAAACGTCCAATAACTAATAATAACCATGAACTGAGAGAAAAATTAAAGATAGCTAATCACAAAATTATATCATGCCCATAATAAATTTCTCAAGAAAGATTACAAATCTTGGAACACACAGATTCAAAGATTGCATAACATGATATTTCATTGATAATCAGTCATTGTATTTTCCAAATAATTCATTTGAGAAATCAAAATATTATCTACTGCTCCTGAAAATCATATTTTTCAGAACTCCTACAAAGACAAGCTTTCCAGCTTAAATAGCCACCAAGCTCATAGTTCTTACATAATCAAATTACATTTACTTTCATCCAAATGAAAGAAACTGTTTGAAACAACATAAAAGAAAACTAAATTAACAACCACTAAGAGGCTGAGATTTCATCTTTGGATCACCTAGGCTTCCACTGTGGTAGAGGAGGTTACGAATCTATCCTGCTTTACCGCAGAACCACGCCATTCTAGGTGCGTTGCCAAGAAGTTTAGGTTGACTTGGAAATAAGGCAGACCAATGTGCAGGATTCTCTGCTTCCACACTTCTTTGTGCATGTTTACATGTGCAACTTTCACCTTGTGAACCGCTAAATGGTCTGAACAGATGATGAGCATCGATTCAATCCTTGCCACCTTTGAAAATTCATCCATGGTCAAGGATTTTGTCATCTAAATGAACTGGATCCTCTCTTGAAAAATCTTGGTCATGTCTGCAGCCTCTTCAATTGTCTTGGCACCCTCCTTCATGAGCTGGATATCGATACACTTGAGGTCTTTCTGCATCGTATTGATCAAGTTAGTCGATTCTTTGAGAAGCTTGGTGCATTCTTCATGACCTTGTTTGATGATCGAATTGCGCCATTCCACTTTTTTTTTGACACATAAAATACATTAGCATCCAAATTCTCCACCGGTTTTTCAGCCAGGAATCTCATCACTCCATATTTCTTAATATCATTCATCTATGCAAGGACTGCTACCCACTTGGCCCTTTCTTTCTCCCAGGCGAGCGTTTATAGTTCTAGCTCTTTACTCACGGTTTCAACATCTTTATAAACTTTAACCAAATTAATAATATAATCTGACCCCTATTGTATTATCAGGTCCAACCATTTATTGAACATCTTTGTCACTACCCTATTCCTTTGAACCTAATCTAGCATTTTCTAGTTAGCTGGAGATTTAGGGTCAAATGACACTGGTATCTATGAAAAAGGTTGAGGGTTTGGATCATGGATGGCATTGATATACTCAGCCATCAAAGTAACAACTTGTTTCAATTCTCTTTTGTCTTTTTCATCCTTCCACGTTCTTGAAATTAACTTTTTCGTGGATAATTCCAAATGCCTAACATCTACAGCCCCTGAAGCAACCCCCAAATCTATCTTTTCCACAACAAAATCCTCCTCAGTAGCTTTGTCTACATCCTTTCCTGGGATTGGTTTGGCTACTTTGGTCATCCAGTGACCTATTGTTTCATTGATGTCAGGCATTGCCTGTGTCTTGAGTTTCTTTGGCTTTGATGCCTTTCCCAAACATTTGCTAACCATGTCCTCCATTGGGATTGTAACCCATCACAACACTTTGTTTCTTTCCAATGGCAGCTTCCAAACATCTAGGTGCGTTTGCAAGTCCCTTAGGTGGTGGGGTTGTTTGTACGTCTGGTGAAGTGACAATGACCATCATGTTCATGGGGTCCTATTGGCTTTCTTCTCCTTTGCTCATGTCCATTTCTTGTATCTCGAGCTCATCTTGATCCTGTGGATCCATTGTTTCCTCAAGATCCTCACTAGGGTCCAAGTCTATAATAACCTATCTCAAGATGGGCTCCCTACTCTTCTTTTTATTCCTAGACCAAGTTACTCGAGCAAATGTGAGATTGGATGGTGACCTCTTTGATCTCCTCGGTTGAATTTTCTCAACAATGAGTCTGGAAACACCTGCAACATTAGCAATTTTGTTAGTGGAAGAAATAGGAGATTGAGTCACAATGTATGAATCAATTCTTAGTTCATGCGAGGGTATGTGAGGTCCCTCCTTAAACTTTTTGTTCCTCAACCATCTTTCTGTTCTCCACACAATGTTGAAGGTTCTAGTTTGAATACTGTCATCCTCCTTCTTGCTCCAATCAATTTTTGGAATCGGCTTTCCTTGAATCTTTGTGTCAAACTCAGGATCTAGAACATCCTCTCTTGTATCCTCTGATACTCTGGATATATTAATTGGAAGCCTCATGGTAGTTATTTGTTGCAAAGTGAACCTAGGCAATAGTCTCCTCCTTACCTCATACTCATCACTGCAGTTCTCCCAGTAATCCTCTAATTGAGGTTCATGACAAAAATGCCTATCTTCATTCAAGTTTTACATTGCATAACCCCTGCTATCAAACTTAGGCCTTGCCACATATGGTTGTAGGTTCATCCTTTTGAACTCTAGTTCCAGGTTCATCATTTTGAACTCTAGTTCCAGGTTCAACCTTTTGAACTCTAGTTCCAAGTTCATCATTTTGAACTCTAGTTCCATGTTCATCCTTTTGAACTCTAGTTCTAGGTTCAAGGCGTCTGATACAGACGTACAACTATAGTATTTGAGTTCAATTAGGAATACAACTCCAGACTAGTCCTTCACTCCTAATCTTTTATCAATGTGCTTCAACTACCTGCTCACCTCTATAAGCACGTAGCTGTCAAAAGCATACCTGGGCAGCTTGAATGGTTGGCCCTCAAAGCCACCTACCCATATGTAAGTAAACCAGGGAAATTGAATAAAGAAACTTCCATATATACTCACAAATTCCATAGCTTCAACAGACATCCTCTTGTGCACATTCCCCTGAATCTCAGAAATAAGTCTTCCCATGAAGACTCCATTCCATCTATCAAACTACTCAACATGTCTTTGTTGTTGTAATAGAGGATAAAAATTATACACCCTCATCCCATCTATCCAAGGTTCATTAGGTAGACCCGACCAATCGCTTGTACAAGCTAGTATGTAGAAAAGATAAGAAGACATATAAAAACCTGTCATTCCCTCAAAATTAGTCAACCCTTCATGAAGTCTCTCTGCAATTAACTGAGGCCAATAAAGATACCTATCACCAGGTAACACCACTTGGATGAAAAAGTACATCCAATCTTCCCAATAGAAATAATGTGAGTTTCCCTTCACTCTATTCAGAAGTATCACAATATCTCGCACTTCTGTGATGAAATGCTCTCTGGTCAGGGGTTTTGGTAGCCGTGACCCTCCTTTTTGAACTTTTAGGAGCCAATTCCTAGCAACCACACTCCTGCACTTATTCTTCTTTTTTGAGAAGTAGGTATACGAGTTCCCAATAGTCCAATCCCCATATTCGTCCTTGTGTGGAATACCCATTGTCGGCATTACTGTTTCTCAATTGATTTTGACCAGTAGCTCACCATTACTAGTTCTAATGCATCTATTCTTTGTGTCATATTGGTTCATGCAAGCCATCACTAAATCTGGACACGGTGCGGCAAGCGAGAATGCAACAACTTCCACATGACCGCTTTTCAGTATTTTTTCCATTAATGAACCGGTCTGAGGGTTCTTGGCTCTTTCTAGGAAATCCCCTAAATCTACATGAATCGGGGAGGTATCTTCTACTTCTGGTAAAATACTCACTAGACATGAGGTCTAACCAAGCTTTGGCAGCATTGGCCTCATACTGCCTATCTATACCCTCAACCAAGAAACTCTAAAACAAGGTAGTATCCTACTCCAACAATTTAGAGATTTCCTTTTCTATACTGATAAATTCTCAAAACTTAAAGAAACACAACTTAGGAAGGATCAACTGAGCTTGCCAATTATCACCATGAAAATTGGAAATTCCTCAAGAAATCAAAGCTGGTTTTACCTTCGGCACCTCCTATTTTCTCACGTATGGCAGCTACAACCTTCTCAAATATGGAAATAAATTCATACACATTTCCTTCAATCAAACAGGAAAATATCTATAAAGTCACACATGCTCCATCATTATTTACCTGAGCGTGCGAAGTAACGATGAAATGACCAAAATTTGACACCTTCTTAATTATCCATCACTTCCGCACAAGTAATTCGATGCACTCATGATTACTTTCCACATTAGAATTTTAAATGGCTGAAAAGGGAATATTCTCTCTTGTCGCGCCGCTTTCATTTTCATCACACCTGCCGAAAGGTACTCGGCAGGTGTGATTTGAAGAGGATTCATTCACAAAGAAATGATAAATAAGCATAAAAGATTTATGCCAAAATAAACATTACACTCTTTAATCAAATTTTCTTTCTTTCCTTCTAAACAAATTTAGTAAATAAAAAGGAAATCTACATATTCATATTTGAACAAATTTTATATGTGTGTGTGTGTGTGTGTGTGTGTGTGTGTGTGTGTGTGTGTGTGTGTGTGTGTGTGTGTGTATTTAAAAACAATAGAATTTCCTTTGATTAACCTTTCTAAAAAACTAAGATGATGTTTTCTCAAGCATAGATATTTTATATGAAATAAAATTTGAGAGAGGCATAAAAGTATTTCCTTTTGCAAAATACAAAGTTTTACATATGTAAATAAAAGAATGCGAAGACAGGAGAACCTGGATTATTGAAGCTTGATCTAGAATCCTCTCCAAATTTTCTAGCTATCCTTGTTAGATCCTTCCTTGAAACTTGGTGAGAATCCTTCAAGGGTAACTTAACAAATCTACAAAATAAATGTGACTACTAGAAAGATCCTATTACTATTAGCAAGAAACTTGAGAAAATTTTCTTCCCATCCAAAAACAATCAACCTCCCCTTTTCGAAAGCTTGCATACACTATATAGAAAAGAGTCTTCAATTCCACTATCAAGAGAGATAATTGAAAATAAGATTATTTTTCCTAAATTATCCTCATGCAAAATTGATTGATCACTTAATGGAGGAGTAACATGCAAGAAAATGGAAATTGAAGATTCCCTCTAGAAGCTTCCAATATCTCCTACGACATGTGCTCAATTGAATTTGAGTAATTAAATAATTTTCCATTTAAATTATATTTTCAAGTGTGTGTATGTGTGTGCCCACTATTTAATCCTCTTTTATTATAATATCTTTTTCAACCTTATTCAATAAATCATTTCTAACAAAACCACAAAATGATAATAATATTAATAATAACAACAATAGTAGTACAAAGTTTTTATCAAAAATGGAGAAAGAGGGTTATGACACTTAGAGTCAATTTTGAAATGAACTCATGAACCTTGAACCTTTGAACAAAAAAGTTCAACGGTTCAAGTTCATTTAAAAAAAAATGTAATAGTGAGTGAGTGGCACACACGACAACACTGGGAACGAGTGACAACAAGGATTATTAAACATGAACCTTGAACCTTTTGAACCACTTGAGATTTGGTTTAAGGTTCAAGACCGCTTATCAACTTAAAACATATGGACCCATGCTCGTTATATAACGATACATTGTCGCGACTCACAAAAGGCATTTTGAACCTTGAACCTTTGGACAAAAAGTTCAACAGGTTCAAAACTTCAAAGACCACAAATAAAGTGCACTTGTTCACATGATGACAAAGACCACAAATGACTCTTTTACAAAATGTTCTTTGAACCTTGAACCTATTGAAATTTTTAGAAAGAGTTCAACGGTTCAAGTACAAAGGAAAACAAACGACCTGATGAAAGAGAAAGGCACAAAAGGAAACCCGTGAGTATGAACATTCAAAGGAAAATAATTGCGAGGGAACTAAGTTCGGCTTTGATTGGGGACTAGAACTATGAAGGAACTAGAAACGAACTCCAGAATCCCTGGTTTCGCAAGCAGACTTTATTTAAAGACTCAAACAGAAACAAAACAAAAAAAGACACACAACTACAAAACAATCAAACACTATATACAAAACCATGAGGGACTCTTGTTTACAGTCGGTATAATTTTAAATCTTGACCATTTTAGGTCAAAGGAAGAAGAGTACCATCCAGATATGCAATTTTGAAAGAATTTGGTCCTTTTACCTCATGAATCAAGAATGGTCCTTTCCAGAGTGATTCGAACTTGGCATGCTCTCCCTTGGACTCTTTTATTTTTTCCCAGAGCAGTACCTGATCACCTAGCATGAACTTTCATGGCCTTTCTCGCTTGTCAAATATCCTTTTTACCCTCATCTGGTGTTCTGTTATCCGGTCCACTAGTTTATCCCTTTCTTCATCCATTCTGGTCAAGTGCATAATCCGCTTTTCAAGAGAATTCTAGAAATAAGTGTCTTCAATGATAGTTTGTAGCTTAGTAGCTGCCAACTCCAAAGGAAGTGCTACTTGAGTACCTACACCATAGACCAGTTCAAACAGAGACATCTCAATTGCCCTCTTTGGCAATGTACGGTCAGCCCAAAGGGCTTCATACAGTTTCTTATGCCAATCCTTAAAATTTTCACTCACTAATTTTCTCATGATATTAATGAGGTTTTTATTAATGGATTCAGCCTAGCTGTTTCCCTGGGGATAATAGTCAGATGAGTGAGCAAGAGAGATTCCATGGTCATAGCAGAATAAAGAGATTTCGGCAGAGGAGAAATTGGTAGTGTTGTCAGCTACAATTTTAAAAGGAACCCCAAATCGAACTACAATGTTCTCTTTTAAAAAATTACAAACAATCTCTGAGGATGTCTTTCGTGCCGGAATGGCCTCAACCCATTTAGTGAAATAATCTGTAGCTATCAATATATGGGTGTTTCCTGCACTAGAGGTAGGTGTCAAGGGACCAATGAAATCCAGACCCCATTGCTTGAAGGGTTCATCCACAACCACGGGTCAGAGTGGTAATGCTGCAAGTTGTGGTTTACCTATAAACAACTTACATTTTTCACACCTGGCCACCCATGCATATGCATCCCTAAACATTCCTGGCCAATAATAACAGTTCCTTAAGATCTTGTAGGTAGTCACCATCGAAGAGAAATGACAGCCACAGGATTCGTCATGAAATGTTTTCAAAAGAGACTCCTAGAGTGATTTATCAACACAATGTAAGAAGTTCTCATCTAGTCCCCTCTTATATAGTACATCATTAAAAATGACATACTTAGCAGCTTTCAGCCTTAAGTTCCTCTTCTCTTTTGCAGAAATATGTTCTGGGCAATCTCCATATGTCAAATAATAATCTACATCTACAAACCAGGAATCTTGCAGACCAACAAATAGGACTAAAGGCAATTCCTCTATCACTTCCTACTTACTCTCAGCAATCAACATGCACAAACCCTTCCCCCTTACCAACTTTGTGGGCCTAATGTCTAAATTGAACTCCTGAATTTTTGACACCCAAGAGGCTCTTTCATTCATTCCTATCTTTTTGTGTCAATATTATCTTGACTGCTGAATGAGGCACATAAACAATAGCGTGTGAATGGAGAATATAATACCTAAATTGTTTTACTGCCTTCACAACTGCATATGCTTTCTTTTCCATTATTGAATACTTCAATTCATTCTTTTTCAGCGGTATGCTCATGATTGATATTGGGAATTCATCATTATCCTCATTCTTCTATAATTAAATCCCTGACATAGTGTTCTTTGAGGCATAGAAGTAAATAACAAAATCTTTACTAAAATCAGGATTAACCAGAACAGGTGCCTGACTAATAACATTCTTTATTGAGGTGAACTCTTTCTTCCCTTCCTCACTCCATTTGAAAACTTGTTTCTCACTCATCAAATTCACAATGTATCTGGTAGTCTCTGCAAAATCCGGGATGAACCTCCTTAAAAAAATTACCTATCCGAAGAAGGATCTAACATGCATTCCTACTTGATAGTAGAGTTAGCTGTTGAATTTCTCTTACCCTTTCAGGATCTATTTTCACCCCTTCCTTAGAAACAATATGACCGAGCAACTTACCCACTGTGACTCCAAATACCGACTTCTTTGGGTTCAAGGATACACCATTCTTGTGGCACCTCTATAACACTTGTCTTAGGTCCCGCATGTGATGCTTTCTTCTTTTTGAGAATATTATCAAGTCATCCAGATATACAACAATGATCTTATCCTTTAAGTGGCCAAAGGACAAGTCCATAGCTCGCTGAAATGTCGCTCCTGCATTGATCAAACCGAAGGGCATTCGGTTATATGCAAATGTACCCCATGGAGTAATAAAGGTAGTTTTATGTTGATCATCTTCCTAAACGCTGATCTGATTATATCCCAAAAATCCATCGAGCATGGACATCATCTTTGATGCTAAAACTATTTGTAGAATTTGGTCCATGGCTTTTAATGGATAATTATCTTTTAAGCTAGCCTGATTTAGATTTCTGAAATCTACACAGATCCTTATTTGTCGGTTCTTCTTTCTAATAGGTATGATATTAGCTATCCATGTAGAATGATGGATGGGGTATATAATTCAGGCTTTTAACATCTTATCCACTTCTTGGAATATATCCTGAGCTACTTTTGGATTGAAGCTTCTAAGATTTTGCCAGAAAGGACTTACTCCAAGTTTTAGGGGAATTTGATGTTGGAATTTTCCCTCTCTGAAATTTTTAAGATCGTCATAGAACCAAGCAAACATGTCCTTGAACTCCACCAGGAGACTAACGAACCTCTCCTTTTCTGTCAGCGTACAACACTTTTCCAGATTGATATATTTAGGTTCATTCTCAGTACCAATGTTGACCTTTTCGTAACCTCTAATATCTTTCACCTTCGGGGACTTTTCACCTGTATTGTTCTTGTAGGCGTCATGATGGTCAAACAGATGCTCCAAAGAAACCAGCCCTTTGGGGATCTTGTTTCCTTTCAACTGCATGATTCCATCAGGCAACTCCTTGACTCGTTCTGGTGAAAATTCTTTGCACTCTGCATCTAAACCTTCAAAATACATGGCAGAAAACATATCTATACTTTGCATAAAATTATTGATTTGTTTATCACTTTCAAATACCTGCCAAGAATTAGAATTGTCTAGGACACTAGGCCGATATATCAACTCTACCCTGTAAATGTCATCAACAAACTCAGGGTGTGGGACAAGCAAAGAAGCTGAAACTGCTAATGAATCTGCTTTTGAATTCAGTTCTGTGGGTATTGCTTCAATGGAAAATGCATGAAAACCTTCAATTTCATCCCAAACTCTATTCTGATAGTGTTTCAACCTTTCATTTTTAACACTAAACAACCCTCTGACCTGCTTTACAATTATTTTAGTATCTCCTTTAACCCGCAGTAGTTTCACTCCCAATTTCTTAGCTTCGGCTAAATCTAACAACAAAGCCTCATACTCAATTGTATTGTTGGTATTTTTGAATTTTAATTTGAAAGAAAAAAGAATATGATTGCCAGAAGGTGGGATTAACACTACCCTTGCACCATAACCTGACACTGCACAACTACCATCAAACTCCATTAGCCACAAAATTTCTTTTCCCTCAGGTTGAGCTGAATCTTTCATTACCTCAATTTCAGACAAAATCATGTAGTTTCCAAATTGATAATCATGATACAAAATCTAGGCTCTAGGGTCATTAGATGGAAAAACAATGAATTTGGACTTTGGTTCAGGTTGTAAGATGACTCGTTGTTTTCCAACAGGAATTGTGGCTTGGGACCAATCCATTTTAATTTCACCACCTAAATCCCTATAGAAATTATGACTTAGCAGCATGCCATAGCTAGCTAGAATGTCAGCTATCAGAATAGTCAACTTAATTCTTTTATCCGGGTAAGAGGCAAGAACTACTTGAGCATCCTTAATTTGGCCTAGTAGAGGAATTTGTTTTGAATCCATAGAATAGCAACTGCCAAAGGTTTTAGTCAAGGATAGCCCTAATGCTTTGGCTACCGTAGAGGGCATTATATTGTCAGATGCACCTGAATCTATAATACAATTATTCAACCTATGACCATTAATGAATAATGATATGTAAAAGGGTTCTGGTTTTGACTCGAGGGGAGGTGTAGAATCATCTATTTGAAGAGCAATTATTTCAAACATTTTTGCATAAGCCACAGGGTGAACCAATTCATTACTATGTGAGGGAAATATGACATATATTGATTGTTGTGTCCCATTGGCCCGTTGTACATTATTCCCTTTTACAAAATGTACAAGCCTGTCTAGTTCTTTAGGATTTAGCTTAAGGTACTTGGCAGGTGTGATTTGAATTTGGGAACTTTCTTTTTCAGGCTTAAAAAATGAAGGTTCCTGCAACTTTTGATCATTGTTACAAAAATTTGGGTCAAGCCCCTTACCTTTGAAAGACACAGCAGATGATGAAGAAGCACCCTAAGGTTTTACATTTTGTTGATTTCTTGTGAGCAAAACACATGAAGGATCTTCTAAAGTAACCAAAATATCACCTCCTCTTTTCGAATCTGACTCATACTCAAGAAAATGAATCTCAGAGTCGCCAAGTTGCTTTAAAGATTCTTCTTCACCCCACTCATTTGAGGTTATCTTTAGAATTTGTCAATTGTGCGTAACACACCATCTCAGGATAAGAACTACCATCATGTTCATCAGTGAGATGAAAAACACACATACTCCCTTTAGGTGGAGGTGCTTCAATTGCTAATCTTTGTTGAGTAGGGGGTAATTGCAGAGTCTTGTTCCCATAGCCCAAAGACTAGTTTGCATTCCTCCTAGGTACATCTTGATATGGAGAAGGGTATGAGGTACTAGCTTTAGGCAATTGTCTTTTAAGGGTAATTACATCATTCATTAGTCATTGGATTATAGGGTTAGAGGAAGTTGAAGGTTGGGTAACGGGTGTCTGTACTTCTCTTTTCCATTTACCTACCATGATTAAATCATCTTCCAACTCAATTGCGAGTGTTTTGGTTGCATTTAAATCTGCAACTCTTTGCCTGCGAATTAGGAAACCTATTTTTTAAGGCATAGAATTGATAAAGAAACACTTAAGTTTTTCATCTGAGGGCTTTTGATTTACTGGGATTTTGTGCACAATCTTATCAAATTTTACCACAAAGTCCCTCGTAGATTCTGGAATTTCTTTCTTTAACTGGGCCAATTGAGCGAGGAGAGAATGTTCATCCTTAGCCACTTTGAACCTTGCCTCAAACCTTGTTTTCAGATCTTGCCAGGTTGTTATCACACTATTTGGTAAGTGATAAAACCAATCAGCTGCTACTCTATTTAGTGTCTGGACAAACAATCTCATGGCAACATCTTCATGTTGAACCGCTATTATCCCACAAGCCACATTGAATACATTCAGGTGTCCATCAACGATGATTTTTCCATCTCCACTAAATTTTGGCAATTGATCTCTAGCACCTTTGGGTAAGGGATTAAGATTCAAACTTAAGTTCAATGGACCTATAGCAGCCCCCCAAGGATTATTTACTGCCATTAGAAGTATGATATTCAGTGGAGTTGGGTTGATTATATTTGGTAAAGCAATACCATGCAAGGTCAGAGCTTGGCAAATTGAGGACACAGAAGGTGATGGTGATGGTGAAGGATGTCTACTTCTTCCCCTTCTTTGAGGTGAAAAAGTAGGTTGAAAATTTAGGTTTTGTAACTCCTGAAAGATAGAATCAACTACCCCCTCCCTTCTCTGGGACCTAGTATATATCTTTGACTCCAGTCTTGCAATTAGGTGACCAGTCTTATAACTCAACTCCCCAACAGAGTTACCAAAATTTTGTTGGTAAACAGATTTGTCCCTTTCTTGAAACCTTAACAATTATCTTCTTTAAGCAAAATATAACTTTGTTTCACCCTTTTAAAGGAAACAAACTACCAATAGTTAGATGAATTAATAAAAAAATTCAACCTCTACATTAGAGGGCAGCTCCTCGAATGATTTGCAATGAATTTATTATACAAATGATATGCTAATACTTTTTACCAGAAAGCATTGAAAGGCTCAGCATTTATTCATCAACACAAATAAACGCCATCAAAATTGTAAACATAGGAAATTTTCTGAAAGAATACTCAAAGAGAGTTCACAGACTCTGATTTACAAACATACTTGTTGTATAAATTCAAAATAAAACAGAAACAAATATTGATGGCTGGCTGATACTCTCTCATGCCTTAGAGGGAAAGGGGGATCAAGCAAATCAATACAATCTGAGTCATCCAACAACTAATAATAACCATGAACTGATGGAAAATTAAGAGATAACTAATCACAAAATTATATCATGCCCATAATAACTTTCTCAAGAAAGATTACGAATCTCAGAACACACAGATTCAAATATTGCATAGCACGATATTTTATTGATAATCAATCATTGTATTTTCTAAACAATTCATTTAAGAAATCAAAATATTGTCTACTGCTACTGAAAATCACAGTTTTCGGAACCCCTACAAAGACAAGCTTTCCAGCTTAAATAGCCACCAGGTTCATAATTCTTACATAATCAAATTACATTTACTTTTATCCAAGTGAAAGAAATTGTTTGAAACCACATAAAACAAAATTAAATTAACAACCACTAAGAGGCTGACATTTAATCTTCGGATCAGCTAGGCTTCCACCATGGTAGAGGAGGTTACGGATCTGTCTTTCTTTGCCGCAAAACCACGCTATTCCAGGTGCGTTGTTGAGAAGTTTAGGATGACATGAAAATAAGGCAGACCAATGTGCAGGATTCTCTTCTTCCACACTTCTTTGTCCATGTCTACCTGTGCAACTTTCACCTTGTGAACCTCTAAATGGTTTGAACAGACGATGAGCATCAATTCAATCCTTTCCACCTTTGAAAAGTCATCTGTGGTCAAGGATTTTGTCATCTAAATGAACTAGATCCTCTCTTGAAAAATCTTGGTCATGTCTACAGCCTCTTCAATTGTGTTGGCACCCTCCTTCACGAGATGGATATCGATACACTTGAGGTCTTTCTACACCGTATCGATCAAGTCAGTCAATTCTTTGAACAACTTGGTGGATTCTTCATGACCTTGTTTGAGGATCGAATTGCACCATTCCACATTTTTCTTTGACACGTACAATACATTAGCATCTAAATTCTCCACTAGTTTTTCAGCCAGGAATCTCATCACTCCATATTTTTTAACATTGTTCATCTATGCAAGGACTGCTAACCACTTGGTCATTACTTTCTCCCAGGCGAACATTTCTAATTCTAGTTCTTTACTCATGGTTTCAGCATCTTTATAAACTTTAACCAGATTAATAATATAATCTTACCCCTATTATATTATCAGGTCCAACCATTTATTGAACATCTCTATCACTACCCTGTTCCTTTGAACCTAATCTGGCATTTTCTGGTTGGCTAGAGATTTAGGGTCGAATGACACGGGTATCTATGAAAAAGGTTGGGGGTTTGGATCATGGATGTCATTGATATACTTGACCATCAAAGTAACAGCTTGTTTCAATTCTCTTTTGTCTTTTTCATCCTTCCACATTCTTGAAATTATCCTTTTCGTGGATGATTCCAAATTCCTAACATCTACAGCCTATAAAGCAACCCCCAAATCTATCTTTTCCATAGCAAAATCCTCCTCAGAAGCTTTGTCTACATCCTTTCCTGGGATTGGTTTGGCTAGTTTGGCCGTCCAATGACCTGTTGTTTCATCTACATCGAGCATTGCCTATGTCTTGAGTTTATTTGGCTTTAATTCCTTTCCCAAACATTTGCTAACCATGTCCTCCATTAGGATTGTAATCGGCACCACACTTTGTTTCTTTCCAATGGAAGCTTCCAACCATCTTGGTGTGTTTGTAGGTCCCTTAGGTGGTGGGGTTGTCTGTACGTCTAGTGAAGGGACAATGACCATGGTGTTCATGGGGTCTTGTTGGCTTTCTTCTCCTTTGCTCATGTCCATTTCCTGCATCTTGGGCTCATCTTGATCCTGTGGATCCATTGTTTCCTCGAGCTCCTCACTAGGGTCCAAGTCTACAATAACCTATCTCAAGATGGGCTCCCTACTCTTGGTTTTACTCCTCAACCAATTTACTCGAGCAACTGTGAGACTGGATGGTGACCTCTTTGATTTCCTTGGTTGAATTTTCTCAACAATGGGTCTGGAAACACCTGCAACATTAGCAATTTCATTAGTGGAAGAAATAGGAGATTCAGTCACAATGTGTGAATCAATTCTTAGTTCATGTGAGGGCATGTGAGGTCCCTCCTTAAACTTTTGGTTCCTCAACCATCTTTCTGTTCTCCTCACAACGTTGAAGGTTCTAGTTTGAATATTGCCATCCTCCTTCTTGCTCCAATCAATTTCTGGAATAGATTTTCCTTGAATCTTTGTGTCAAACTCAGGATCTAGAACACCCTCCCCTATATCCTCTGATACTCTGGATATATTGATTGGAAGCCTCATGGTAGTTATTTGTTGCAAAGTGAACCTGGACCATAGTCTCCTCCTTACCTCATACTCATCACTGTAGTTCTCCCAGTAATCTCTAATTGAGGTTCATGACAAAAATGGCTATCTTCATTCAGGTTTTCCATTGCATAACCCCTGCTGTCAAACTTTTGCTATGCCACATATGGCTGCAGGTTCATCCTTTTGAACTCTAGTTCCAGGTTCAAGGTGTCTGACATAGACTTACAGCTATAGTATCCGATTTCAACTGGGAATACAACTCTAGACTCGCCCTTCGCTCCTAATCTTTTATCAATGTGGTCCAACTGCCTACTCGCCTCTATAAGCACGTAGCTTTCAAAAGCATACCTGGGTATCTTGAATGGTTGTCCCTCAAAGCCACCTACCCATATGTAAGTAAACCGGGGAAATTGAATAAAGAAACTTCCATATATACTCACAAATTCCATAGCTTCAGCAAACATCCTCTTGTTCACATTCCCTTGAAGATCAAAAACAAGTCTTCCCACGAAGACTCCATTCCATCTATCAAACTCCTCAATGTGTATTTGTTATTGTAATAGAGGATAAAAATTATACACCCTCATCCCATCTATCCAAGGTTCATTAGGCAGACCTGACCAATCCCTTGTACAAGCTAGTATGTAGAAAAGATAAGAAGACATATAAAAACCTATCATTCCCTCAAAATTAGTCAACCCTTCATGAAGTCTCTCTGCAATTACCTGAAACCAATCAAGATACCTGTCACCAGATAACACCACTTGGATGAAAAAGTACATCCAATCTTCCCAATAGAAAGAATGTGAGTTTCCCTTCACCCTGTTCAGAAGTATCACAATGTCTCGCACTTTTCTGATGAAGTACCCTCTGGTCAGGGGTTTTGGTAGTCGTGACCCTCCTTTTTGAAACTTTAGGAGCCAATTCCTAGCAACCACACTCTTGTACTTATTCTTCTTTTCTAAGAAATAGGCATACAAGTTCCCAATAGTCTAGTCCGCATATTCATCCTTGTGTGGAATTCCTATTGTTGCCATTACTATTTCTCTATTGATTTTGACCAGTAGCTCAGCATTACTAGTTTTGATGCATCTATTCTCTATTTCATATTGGTTCATGCAAGCCATCACTAAATCCGGACACAGTGTGGCAAGCGAGAATGCAACAACTTCCACAAGACCGCTTTTCACTATTTTTTCCATTAATGAACCGGTCTAAGGGTTCTTGGCTCTTTCTAGGAAATCCCCTAAACCTACATGAACCAGGAAGGTATCTTCTAATTTTGGTAAAATACTCACTAGACACGAGGTATGACCAAGCTTTGGTAGCATTGGCCTCATACTGCCTATCTATACCCTCAACCAAGAAACTCTAAAACAAGGCAGTATCCTACTCCAACAATTTAGAGATTTTCCTTTTCTGTACTGATAAATCCTCAGAACTTAAAGAAACACAACTTAGGAAGGATCAACTAAACTTACCCGTTACCACCATGAAAACTAGAAATTCCTCAGGAAATCAGAGCTGGTTTTACCTTCGGTGCCTTTTATTTGCTCAAGTATGATAGCTGCAACCTTCTCAAATATGGAAATAAATTCATACACATTTCCTTCAATTAGATGGGAAAATATATATAAAGTCACACATGCTTCATCATGATTTACCCAAGTATACGAAGTAACAGTGAAATGACCAAAATCTGACACCTTCTTAATTATCCATCACTTCCGCACAAGTAATTTGATGCACTCATGATTACTTTCCACATTAAAATTTTAAACTGGTGAAAAGGGAATATTCCTTCTTGTTGTGCGGCTTTCATTTTCATCTAAAAGGGCTTAGAGTTAGTTTTGAAATGAACTCATGAACCTTGAACCTTTGGACAAAAAAGTTCAGTGGTTCAAGTTCATTAAAAAAAAATGTAACAGTGAGTGAGTGGCACACACAACAACACCGAGAACGATTGACAACAAGGATTATGAAACATGAACCTATAACCTTTTGAACCTCTTGAGATTTGGTTCAAGTTTCAAGACCACTTATCAACTTAAAACATATGGACCCACGCTCGTTATATAATGATACATTGCCGCGACTCACAAAAGGCATTTTGAACCTTGAACCTTTGGACAAAAAGTTCAATGGGTTCAAAACTTCAAAGACCACAAACAAAGCGTACTTGTTCACATGATGACAAAGACCACAAATGACTCTTTTACAAAACGTGCTTTGAACCTTGAACCTATTGAACTTTTTAGAAAGAGCTCAACGGTTCAAGTACAAAGGAAAACAAACGACCCGACGAAAGAGAAAGGCACAAAAGGCAACCCGCGAGTATGAACATTCAAAGGAAAATAATTGTGGGGGAACTGATAGGTTACAATTACTATTTTAATATAAATATTGGAGTTGGGGTTAAGATTAGATTGCAACATTTATATGGTTTTGCCTTCCCTCAAGCCTACTTATAATAGTTTGGCTCCCTTTTACTATCCTTAAATTGCTTTATTTAAACAACATCATTAAATCATTCTACATTTGATGCAAAGATAATTTTCTAGTGTAACATATGTTATTTTTCAAACATATATGATAGTTTATACTTTCAATATAGTCATCTACAGATATCTTTGAAATTGCTTAGTAGAGGTTAAGTGTTCAAAGGGAACTCTTTTTATTTATAACAAAAACCCTTTCGATTCAAGGATTTTAGGTAACTTTTCAAATTTTAAAGTTTACACAAAATTGAAAAAATTAGTAGATTTTAAATGCTTAGCAAAAAGAGGCATACCTAACAAACAATGAGGAAAAAATGCATGGATTTAACAACATGATGGAAACATATGCAAACTACTAAAACTTCCTTAATGTCTTGACAATGTGTCATATCTCTTTCATGATCTTTACAATATGGATAAAGCTTGAGGAAACAACATGTTGTTTACTTTCCAAGCATAGAGATTCCTTCAAGGATAAAGAAACAAAGCCCTAAAAATCTCATATGGTGTGGATACATGCCAAAAAAAAAAAAGCTTTCAAAATGACATAAAACTTTTCCCTTCCATTGGTATGGCTTTTGGGACTTGAAGTTTCATATTTTCTTTCGCTTCTCTTTTGGAATTGAAAAATAGTCAAATCTAAACATTTAAAATTGTTTATTTTATGCTTGGACATGAATTTTGTCTTTTCCTCACCTCTTTTTGGCACCTAAGGCAAATTTTGCATCAAAATTATGCCCCTTCTAAAACATGATTCAAAATATTTTTATCAAAGCTTAAAAAGACCTTCCTAATAGAGGTTTATGGTGTAATACCCGCCAAGAATACCCTATAGAAACTAACCAACTAGCTAGAAAATAAGTATTATTTTTTATTTTTTTTAAGATTACATTACAACACATTAATTAAACATGATCTCATGAAACATAAATGCACAAGTGGAATTAAATTATAACATATAAATTCACATTCTCTAGGGTAACCCTACATCATTACTTAACATAACATTAAGATATGAAAAACATCCAATATCAATAAATATGATTTCTTTTATTCCTTAACCTAACATATATTTCATCACATAACACATAGGAAAGTAGTCATTAACCAAATCATCATTTACCCATACATGAAATGAAACCCATTATCACTTCTAAATCCCTAGGATCATTTTAATGCACCAATTCTAAATGTTCCTAACCTTTATTTCCAACAATTAGGTATTTCATGTGATTCTAACACATAATCATTCCTTTTTTAATAGAAATAACCAATCAAGTTATCAATATTCCTCCAAGAATCCAAACACAAGTTGAAGAGATAAAGAATCCTCAATCATACGCATGAACATCCAGTGAAGATAAATCCCAATGGAAGAAGGCATCAAACCACCCGACCATGTGGAACCAAAAAGATCCACCCCCATGCTCTAGAGAATGACATAAGGTCCCACACACACTCTAAACCTAGGCTAACACCTAACAACCAAGGAACATAAATATAGACAACCTCAACCGAAGACTAGTCACAAGGGACATAAACAAAAAGCACAAAGCAAGGCTTAATCATAAATCACAAAACCACAAAAGTCCATCATAAAAATACAAGGCTAAGGTAGTAGGACACATATAGGGAAATAATGTCATCACATACTATCAACTAGGGTTATCCTAGTAGTCCTAGGCCCTGGCACCCATCAACAAGGGATCTCCTAGAAATCTCTGTCTTGACCCCGATACCCAAGTGATACTCATGTGGAACCAACTCAACCTTTCATGAAGAAAAGGGAGTATATTAATCCCAATAAAACCTTCCCAACTCATCCTAATCTTGAACTACCCACATTTTCATTATCTTATTTAATGTGAGAACTACCCAAACCCATAAATCAATTAATTTAAGGTTATCACATGCTTATAAATAAACTCCCAAAGAGATTTACTGGTGGTCTCTAGGCCCCAACACCCATCCACAAGGGTTCTCCTAACAGACCCTTCCTAGACCCCGATACTCACTTGGAAGCCACTCCCCCTATCATGTTCCTTGACCTATGAGTATAAAGAATAAAATACAAGAAACTGAAAGAACCACATAATACATCCATCCAAATGTTCCTTATATAAAATTGATTTATAAACACAATTAAATTCATATTGCCAATATCCAACAACCTCATGCATTAATCCAAATCATGGAACCAATAATCTTAACATCAAGATACATCCACAATGAGATTCCATCAATTCAATAACATGGCATATCCAACTTCCAAAAGCTATATTGCATCACATAAGCAAAATATTCAAACCAATTAAATTGAAAACTAGAAAACATCACAGGGAATCACTGAAAATCCCCAAAACAAGCCTCCGGCCTGAGAGACTATAGAAATTGACATATAAAATTAACTTGTAAAATCAAAATAGAAGAACTACATTTTTGAACAAAACTCTAGCACATTCATACATTTCTCTGGCAACTTTATCAAATAATATGGTTCTTTTGCAACTCAATATAGCACATATAAAATAGAAAATGGTGCTTATGCAAAACATAATGGTGCATACAAAGAAAACTCTAGTGCATATACAGAAAAAAAAAAAAAAAAAAAAAAAATAGCACATTCACGAAATAGACTAGTGCATTCATTAATCAGACCAACACATCCAAGCAACAAACTAGTGCATACATTAACTAGTTTAGTGCATTTACGAAACAAGATGGCACATACAACACAAAGAGCAATTTAGGAATCTAGCGCAACAAAAATTAATTTAATAAGTCTAGAATATATAATTCTCAACTCAAAAATAACACGGAAAGACATTTTACAACCAAGTATAGAACTTCAACCATAAAGTGGAAAGAATAAATGTGTTATTTCAAATGAACAAATATCCTTTGGCATCACTTGGAACTTCATTTCCTGCAAGCTCAATGTTGGAAATCAAAACATATAAACATAATACTAATAAGGCCTCCCAAGGAGACACCGACAACAAAATTCCTCCGCCCAAACAATGGATACAAAAAGGGGTAAACTTAGAGCTAAAATCTTTTAGACATAGTCCCTTCCAGAAGATAGTAATCAAATCCTTCCTTCAACAATAAATATGAAGAAGATAATACCAAAAAAATCTAGAATACAAAGGATTTTTCCCCAAGCACACAACAAGCAATCCTTTGAAAACAATCTTTTCTTAAAGCAAAATGCATAAAGAAAGTTTAGAACCATCGATTTGGTAAATGAAGAAATGGACAAAGAAATTCATAGGAGAGAAAGCACAGCCAAGCCAAATAATCCACAACCAGCCAATCCTTCCAATGCAATCACAGCCAAAATCTTAGTTTTGGTCTTCAATCTCCAAGCATTCACTAAAAATCCATTCCAAGATCAAAATCTATAAATCCCAAAATTCACTAGCCAGAAGGAACCTCGGGACAATGACATTCTCCCTCTTAAAAATTACCCCCAAAATCATACATCATCACACCCAAAAATAATAAATAATAAAATAAAAATAAAATTACCAACTCTTGATAAAAATTGAGAGAAAATAATATTAAATAATATTATTGACCAAATGCAACTCCCAAAGGCCAATAGTAAGAAAAGGGTAAGTAAATAAATAATAAAACAAATAAGTAGAAAGGCTAAACAATAAAATAAACCAACAAATAAATAACCAATTAAATCAAATGCACAAGTAATATAAATACTCAACTAAATATGATTTCCATAAAATATACATTAATTTATTATAAATTCTCAATAATTAAATATATTTATATTTAACCAACCACTTTAACTAATTGAACACCAATAAAATATATATATATATATATCAATTAATTAATAACCACATCTCCACAAAACATCCCAATATAGGAATAAATAAAATACCTCATAACACCTAACAAGGCAACTCTAGCCAAACCACTAAGACTAACAAGAGCAACTAAGCCTAAAGTGTGATAAGACCTCATGTTACCTTTGATCAACTTGTCATTGGGATTAGAGACACGCTCAGACCTTGAAGCAATCACCGATTAGGAGGGACCTCCAAGAGATCAATCTGGACCGGTCAGCCAAAGTAAACACAATGGAAACACAAATATATGATAGAGGCAATACAAAATAGATTTAATTATAATATGAAAATAAATTACAACCATCTGGTAACAACCGAGTTACAGAAACCAGCTCACAGGCTTGCTAAACATGCTCAAAGTACAAAATAGGCCACAACCGAGAATATTCTATGCTCAGTCTAACCATTTGATGTTGCATTCTAATGCTCAATACAATGATTTATACGATCCAAGGGGATCTGGTTGGCCCAAAAAGGGATCAAAACCCGAAGAATGAGACCTAACGTGTGAAACCAACAAGGTCGACCTCCGCCAAGAGATTCCTCTTGAAAATCCAAAGGATGAAGTTTAGATCATGGGAAAAGGTCGACCACATGCCAAGAAACATCGAAATCAACACTCAGGGCTCTGCAATCTATAGAAAGGGTCTAGTAGATCACAAATGCAAATAGGTCCAAGCAACCGGTAACAAGAAATTGTCAACTGGTAATAGGAAACTGTCATGGAAACTGGTAGCGATAACTTGCCAGAAAAAGATCCAAATGCTTTGTGATTTGGGAATAAGGAAGATGATCAAGTCTTCAAGTAAAATCCAACTCCATAGGATCCAGTGAGCCAAATCCAGGACATACAGAAAGAAATGTTGTAACTGCAAACATAAAGAAAAATAAAAAGGAAAATATTTTTGGTTGATGCAAGATTTCTATGAACTAGGGATGATCCTGCATCAGACATCCGAGGTTATTGAAAAAGTGACTCTCTCACTTTGTTGGGATCAGAGGAAATTCAAGCCAATCTACCTCTATCTGAGAAATCCAAGATGAATCTTCAATCGGTTTTTCATTCCACTTCACAAGATACTCCTTATACTCATTGCTCTATGTACTACGCCCAATCCTATTGTCCAAAATTTCTTCAATCTGATCTAGTTCCTTCTGACGCAATTGTTTCTCCAAGTTTGCAATACTGTCCTTACTGAATTTTGGTTCATGATACTCATGAAGATCTGCAATGCTAAACACAGGTGAAATACTCAAACTATCTGATAACTCCACTTCATATGCATTCCCAGAATTGAACTTCCTCAAAATCCTGCAAGGTCCAAACTTTTTCATCTGCAATTTGTTATAAGTTCCAACCAAGAATCTCTCTTTTCTCAATTATACCATCACTTCATCACCAACTTCAAATTCCTTATGTCTCCTCTTCCCATCTGCCTTCTCCTTATACTTGTTGTTCATGTCCTCCAAATGTTGCTTAACCTGAATATGCAAGGTTGTCATTTGATCTGCAAAGTCTTCTTCTTCTAAACTTCTTCAGTCTTCACTATTAATATCTCTTAATACTTATATACCTCTAGCATGCACTCTAGTAACAATCTCAAAATGTGTTCTTTTGGTATTCATGTTTACTGAATTGTTGTAGGCAAACTCTGCTTGTTCAAGGATCAAATCCCAACTTCTGGTTTTATCTCCAATTAAACATCTCAACAAATTTCCCAAGCTCCAGTTAACTACTTTTGTCTGTCCACCAGTCTGTGGATGAAAAATAGAATTGAACTTCAAATTTGTCTTCATCTTCTTCCAAAGTGTTCTCCAAAAATAGCCAACCAACTTTGTGTCTCTATCTAAAACTATGCTCTTAGGTAATCCATGCAATCTCACTACTTTCTTGAAAAATAGGTCTGCTACATGTAATGCATCTAATGTATTCTTACAAAGTATGAAATGAGCCATCTTCAAGAATCTATCCACTACCACAAATATAGAATCATTTCCTCTTGGTGTTTTAGGCAATCCAAGTATGAAATTCATGCTTATATCCTCCCAAGGTCTTACCGGTACTGCCAAAGGTTTATACAATCCCACATTCTAACTACTACCCTTTGCAACTTGACAAACTCTACAACTTTACACATATTTTTTAATATCCTTATGAATCTGGGGCCAAAAGTACTGCTCACTCACCAATGCTATTGTTTTGTCAATACCAAAATGTCTGAGTAATCCTCCACTGTGTTTCTCCTTTATCAGTTTCTCCCTCATAGAACTCTTAGGTATGCACAACTGAACTCCTCTAAATAACATCTCATGAAGTAATCCAACCACTTGCTTCTATCTACCATAACCGATTCTCTACATGCTTTCCAAGGTTCTGCAAAATTTGGGTCATCATCATACAAAGTCTTCAATTCTTCAAATCCATATATTGTCACTATCATCTCTATGAGCAAATTCCTTCTCCTACTCATTGCATCAACAACTTTGTCAGATTTTCTACTTCTATGCTTCAACACAAAGGTGTAACTTTGCAAAAACTCTACCATCTCATATGTCTCTGATTTAACTTACTTTGATTGTTCAAATACTGTAAAGCTTGATGATCTATATACAACACAAACTCCTTAGGCAATAGGTAATGTCTCCACTTCTTCAAGGCATGAACTATGGCATAAACCTCTTGATCATACACTGAATATCTCCTTCGGACATCATTCAATTTCTCACTGAAATAAGCTACTGCTCTCCCTTCCTCACTCAAGACTGCTCCTATTGTTGTTCCACTTGCATCACAATCCACTTGAAATACTTTATTGAAATCTAGTAAAGATAACACAGGCTACTCAGTCACTTTTTGCTTCAATAGTTCAAAACTTTTGTTTGCTCCAGTGGTACACTTGAATTCCTTCCGATCTCCCCTCATGATCTCAGTCATAGAGTTACAAACTGAATTGAAATTTCTGATGAACTTCCAGTAAAAACTAGCCAATCCATGAAATGATCTTACCTCTCCAATACTTTCTAGTGTAGGCTACTCAATATTTTCTTTTACTTTCTCAGGGTCCATCTTAAAACCATCCTCAGATATCACAAATCCCAAATAGACTAACTCATCCTTAATGAAAGTACACTTCTTAATATTTATCATCAACTTTTCTTCACTCAACCTCTGCAAAACTTGTCTTAAATGCAACAAATGCCCCTCTTTTGTCTTACTGAAAATCAAAATGTCATCCAAATATACAATAACAAACTTACACAAGAATTTCTTCAATACCTCATTCATCAGCCTCATGAAAGTAATTGGTGCATTAGTTAACCCAAAATGTATCACCAACCATTCATACAATCCTTCATTTGTCTCGAATGATGTCTTCCACTCATCTCCTTCTTTGATCCTGATCTGATGATATCCACTCTTCAAATCTATCTTTGTAAAGTATTTGGCTCCACTCAAATAGTCCATTACGCCATCCATCCTAGGCAAAGGAAACTGGTATTTCACTATGATCTTGTTTATTGCTCTGGAATTAGTACACATTCTCCACTCTCCATTCTTCTTAGGTGCTAATACTGTTGGTACTACACCAGGGCTTAGACTTTCATTGATCAAAACTTTCTTCAATATCTCTTGCACTTGTCTATTGAGTTCTTCATTCTCTATCAATGTCATCCAATGTGCAACTTTGTTAGGCAAACTAGCTCTGGGAATAGGTCCATGCAATGATTGATACTTTTCACAGGTGGCAATCCATCAGGCACATTATCTGAAATGATGTCTTTATATTCTGTCAGCAATACCTTTTTCTCCTTTGATTGTTCTTCTTTTGGTTCTGGTCTCTCAGTCTTCTTAGGAACCAAGGCAAAACATACATTCTCATGTCTCAATCCATCCAGGAATTTCCTTGCATCTACCAAACAAATTCTAGAATTCTTACAGACTTCATTCTTCAAAGGTTCCTCCAAGGGTAACAAGGTTTGCTTCATCCCATTGGCTACAATAGTGTATGTATTCTTCCTCCCATCATGTACTACCTGTCTATCAAACTGCCAAGGTCTACCCAACAAAAGATGATAAATATCCATAGGCATAATATCACACAACACTTCATCATGATAATTCCCAATTTTCAATTTCACCAAACATTGCTCACTTACTAACAACTTGTGTTCATCCTGAATCCATGCTATCTGATAAGGTTTAGGGTGTTTCAATCTCTCCAAATTCAACTTATTCGCCATCTCTTCTGTAACAAGATTATATGAACTACCACTATCAATAACAACTTTACAACACTTACCAGACACCTTACATCTGGTCTTGAACAAATTCTTCCTCTGCAAGGGCTCTTCATCTCTCCTGGTATGACACATAGCTCTCCTCATTATCAATAGTTCTCCATCTTCTAGTTTATTATCTGATCCAGTGGGGTTTTCTTCCACCACTTCTTCTCTTCTAGTATTCTCTCACTGGTACATTTGGGCCTAATTTCCGATGGCTATTTGTCAGAAGTTCGACGACACCACATCGGAATTTCGACAAATTTAACCATCGAAAACTCGTTGTCGGTCTTCCCGGCAATGCCATTTGCATCAGACGTCCGACGACATCATGAACTCTTCCGACGGTGGATTACCGTCGTAATTCTGACCGATGCTATGTTTTCTCCTCGATGACTATCTGACGTGGAAGTGACGTCGAATATACAACATCCTTGTCAGATGTTTCTTTAGTTGTCGTCAGAATTCTGATAGTGTCAAATGATGTGGGTCAGATGGCTTTGCCGTCGGTGATGAAAGCATTGAACGAGTTCTACTTTTAAAAATTGCATAAAACATTTATTATTTATTTGATTCAGTGTTATTTGGAAAAAAAGATTATCAATGATGTTTCCTTTCTCCAAGAATTGTCTAGGATCTTTCCATCAAATAATATGTAACATCTAATGACTAAATATTTTCTTGACAAATGCTTATTTTATTTAATTATCATCTAATCATGAATTAAAATATATATCTATATGGAAGCATAACATACAAGCTGAAGACTCATGTGCAAGTAAATTTCGTAAAAGAAAGCAAGCAGACATTATCTTGAATGACGTGGAAACAAGCTCATCAACTGCCTAGAAGAGAGCAATTGGAGAAAAGCAGAGGAAAGTGTTAAAGGGTGATAAATACATAGAGAGTATGCAATACAAACAAACAATGTCTGGAGTGTGTGATGTGATGTCTCTAATTTATGTCCAGAGGGACTGATTGGTTTTGGAGTTCCTGCGAAACCTATTGGGCCACGCTTGGAGGAAATCAATGTGTTCATGCAAGGAGCACCTTTTTTTCTATTATGAGAATGATGCTTTTGAACCGAAGGATATTTGGAAGGAAATATCCAAAAATTTCTATAGTGTGGAACCAAAGTTGGCGGACTCGAAGTAATTTTCAGCTTTTAGAAGACCAAGAGGTTATGTACACAATCTCCCAATAGAAGGGTGATTTCAAGCAGTACCTCTCCCCCCCATGACTATTTAGGAAGAACTTCCTCAGACAAAGGACTATTGGCCTCCATGGGATCAAAGAAAAAAATTGAAGCATAGAATCTAGACGATGTGGTGGTGTCCTTCGTGAAGAACTCTATACTATAATTGAAAATTCATGAGGGAAACTGCAAGATAGTGAATAGAAATACATTCTTGAAAAGTGGGAAGAATGGATCTTTGTTTGGGTGGGGCTAGGTCAGGTGGCTCCTCTAGAGGTTGATGAGATAGAAATTATATTAGGATTTGAAAAAGATCACACTCATGGAACTTCGTGTGCGACTGATCGATTGCATTGTTTGGGTAATGCATTCCAAATAGAGACAGTTGCATACCATTTATCTGTCTTGATTAAAGCCTTTTATCCTGATGGCATTAAATTAAAGTTCTTTCTCTATTTTATGGTGATCTCTAGAGCATAGGTTGCTTTGCATCGACCTGGAATACATTTAACTTGTGTTGTATCTGCGGAAATATGTATTTTAGGGCGATGCAATGCAACCTTTTCTCCACCAATACCAGATAGAAGAGAAAGTACTTTAATTTAATGCCATCGGGATAAAAGGATTTAATCAAGACATATAAATGGTATGCAACTATATCTATTTGGAATGCATTACCCAAACAACGCAATAATTAGTCGCACACAAATTTCCATGAATGTGATCTTTTTCAAATCCTAATATTATTTCTATCTCGTCAACCTCTAGAGGATCCACCTGACCTAGCCCCACCCAAACCAAGTTCCATTCTTTGTAAATTTCAAGAATGTATTTATGTTCACTATCTTGCAGTTTCCCTCGTGAATTTTCAATTATAGTGTAGAGTTCTTCACGAAGGATACCACCACATCGTCTAGAGAATATGCTTCAATTTTTTTCTTTGATCCCATGGAGGCTAATTGGTGCAGGAGCACCTAGGCCTCATTTTCAACACAAGTTTGAGAGTAAGTTTGGTTTTTATTAGCTTTGAGTGGGAAAGGTTGATTAAGTTATTTTTGTGTTGCTCTAAGTTGTTTGGATGAGTTTTGAACTCATTGTGTGGTTTTGATTTCTTGTTTTCATCTTTTGCTCAAAATTGCCAGTTTTGGAGTTGCCTGGCAAAATGTTGTAAAAAGTGAGTTTTTAATGTGTTTTTGTTTTGAAAAGATCTAGGCATGTTTTTTGTTTGGTTTGTAGGTGTGAGTAGTGTTCCTAGGTGTTTTGTAGGCTTTGAGATCAACCTTATACCTTCTAGGCATCCAAAAGTGTCATTTTAGGCATCAAAATGTCAAATTTTAGTGTTATTAGACATGTACCTGTCCATACAGGTGGCTAACCAACTTGGAGTGGTATATATTCTCCTATTTGAACTATTCTAAGGGTTGATCTTTCGAAATTATGAAGCATTTTGAGAATTTGCACTAAAAATTCCTTGTTTTTTGTTATGTTTTGATTCCATGTGACCAACAGTCCATACACCTATTGTACTTGTCCATACTAGTTTTGCATTTTCCAGTTCTTCTATGTTTCCTTAATCTTTTCCCTTTGGTGGCATAAAATTTTATTGAGTTTTGAGTTTTGTGCAAAAATATTTGGTTTTGACAGTTTCACTGCCTTGTCTAGGAATTTGGCAAGGATGTTTGACCAACTTGGCTTCTTGAGGCCCTAAAATGCTCATGGCTTCCCAAGAACCAGTTGGTCAACTTGTAAGATGTGTATATACTTGTTTTGAGTTCAAAAATGTAGGTGCAAGGAGTTTTGTGGCCATGGAGCCCTAGGCAAGTGTGCCATTTGGCTAGGGTCTTGTATGAGTTTGATGCTTTGCTCTTCCATATAAACCTGTTTGATGTCCAAGTGATATGTGCAAGAAAAGAGGCTTCCTAAGCCAGGACAACGAGGGTTACATGTTTCAGTTTTGTGAATTGTAAACCAAAACAGTGAGCCACTGTTTGGTAGTAGTGTTTCCTTCCTTTGTTGGCTCTCCACCATTTTTTGGTGTGTGTAAACCTTGTTAGTCTTTGTTTGTTTGAAAACAAGAACAAGGAGTGGTGTAAAACCTGCCCATGGGTATTGTAAATGCCAAGATCAAACAATGATCTCTTTAGGCAAAATGATAAACGCTCAGCAAGCTGTCACAGTCATCTAGGACTGATTTTTACACTTGTTTTGAAGATTGTATATGTAATCTCCCTCTTTAAATTGGTAGGTATGAAGAACACTAAGCATAAGAAGGTAGAATATTGTTAAGAAAGCACAAAGTAGACCTTGAAAAGGAGTTCTAACAGTGTGAAGTGCAGGTCCAATATGGAAAGGTAGTGAGAGGGCAAAATGCAGTTATATTTAGCTTGACAGTGAACTACTTGTTAATTGTAATTGCCTAATGCCTTTTGTGTAGGGCTAATTTGATTCCTTCTTGTCTCTAATGATGACCATGTTCACATGCTTCAATTTGTAATTGGAATTCATGCAAAGTTGTGTTTGTAGAAGGCAAAAAAATGAAAGTTGTCAAATGTTGCACTTTCCTTATGTGCATTTTGTGAAAATCTTGTTCTCCACCCTGTGAGGTTTAAATCTTCTTGTTTATGGCCTAGTTAGTCAGTAGAAAGGTAGAACTAAGTCTTCTTGTGTCATTTGGAGGATCTCAAGTTTGAAATTTGGTTTTTGCCAACAAACCCTACCAAAACCCTCTTTTTATGCCCATTTTTGGGACAGACATGGAGAAGGCCTGAGAGACCTTGAAACTTTATGAATCTTCAAGTTTTCCCAAAAGGGTATCCATAAATGTGAAGCTTTTAGTTTGGAAGTCCATCGCTTGAGCAGGGTGAGCACAAAACCCCAAAAGGAGGGCTAATTCCTTGTAGCCTTTTTAGGCCTCAAAATTGAGTTTTTGTGAAATCGGGTACACAAATGGTGGATGTAAAACAAAAAAGTCATCAATACTAGTTGAAACAAGTTGTCCTCACATGAATTTCACACTTTTTGTGTGGTAGACTCCAAAAACTTAGTTTTAGCACTTGAGGAGGACTTCTACATCTCAAAACGTAGAAGACAAAAGACACCATTGGGAGCAAAACTTGATATCAATGTGTAAACCAATAAAAGGAGACCTTGTGCAGTTAGGGAGCAGGTCAGGGATAGAGGAATGAATGCCAAGAGGGTGAATAAGGAGTTAGTTTACCAAGCCAGAGTGATTATGGGATTGAAGCCCGTGAGTAACCAAGGAGAGAGTTTGACATAGGGAGGTGGAGCATGGTGAATTGCTAGACTACCTTTGATCTATTTGCACTCTGATCAAGTTGTTTACACCTTGAAATAGTAAGGAACTTTTGCCAAGTAAACATACTAAACACCTAATAAACACCTAGCGCTTACCTCCCTATCATAGTGGTATCAGAGCACAGTTACACCTGGGAAGAAGTAGCAATTTGGCAACCATGGTGACAAATGCAGAACTAGCAAAGAAATTGGAAGACCAAGAAGAAGAGAATAGGTTACTCAGAGTGAAGCTAGACCTCTTAGAACATAAGTTGGGTGAAGTAGAAGTGAAGGTAGATGAAGCCAGCAATAAGATAGAGGGAACATAAGGAAAGGGTAAGCTATTAGCTATAGAGGATGAGACCCCTATACCAGACCCTGTGATAGAGAATGAACCCTTTTTGAATGCCTTGAAGGCTATGAGTGGGAGAACACTAGAAGGAGTCCCACTATTCAGTGGTAAAATGGACCCAAAAGTGGTCATGGAGTGGATTGAGGGGCTTGAGAACCATTTTGAGTGTGATGGTGTGACAGAGGCCGAGAAAGTGAAGGTGGCTAAGTCTAGGTTGAGAGGAGCTGCCTTAACATGGTGGAAGTTCATTCAGGATGAACGTGAGAAAGAGGGAAAAAGACCCATAGAAACTTGGAAGGGAATGTTGTCCAAGATTAGAGAGGCTTACATTCCAGAGGACTATGAAATACAGCTCCATAGGAGAAGGCAAAACCTTAGGCAAAAAGAGTTAGATGTCAGCACCTACACCGAGGAGTTTTAGAAGCTATGCCTTAGGTCAAAGATCCAAGAAGATGAGAATTCAAGGTTGCTAGGTATCTCAATGGTTTGAGATGGAACATACAGGAAGAGTTAAGCTTGTTGTGCCCTACAACAGTCCAGAAGTGCTATCAACTTGCACTCAAGGTAGAGGAAAGGAGTAGGAAGAAGCAAGAGCAGCATAACAGAGGTAGAGGAAGAGGCAGAGATGGTCGAGGCCATCGAGGCAATTTTGGGGGAAGACACATAGACCAAAGGTCCCAGGGGGAATCTAAGCTTATAGAGAAAAGCAGGGATTCTCAGAGAAAACCTAATTACAGGGGAAGGGGATCAAGCAACCTAGGAAGGGGTAGGTCTAGTGGCCCAGGTAGAGGGTCTTATTCCTCCACAATGAAATGCTAAAACTATCAGAAATTGGGTCATCCTTCTTATAGGTGTCCTGAAAAGCCTAGTTCTTCCCATGGAGGTGAAAAAAAAGTGAACTATGTTCAGGAGGAAGGGAGTAGTACAAGAACTCCAGCAATGCACTTAGCACCCAAAGATGGTGAAAGTCTAATGATGAGGAGAGTATTGATGCAAGAACCTCATAAGTGTGAAGTGTCTCAGAGAAGAGCATTGTTCAGGATCAAGTGCAAAATCTTGGGCAAGGTATGTAAGGTGGTTATTGATTCAAGCTCCACAGATAATATTATCTCAGAGGAGGCAGTTAGCAAATTGAACCTACCTAGAATGAAGCACAGTGAACCCTACAAGGTAACCTGGTTAAACAAGGGGCAACATGTCCTAGTGAATGAACAAGCATGGGTAGACTTAAATATAGGTGAATACAAGGATAGGATACTATGTGACATCCTTCCCATGGATGCTTGCCATCTACTATTGGGTAGACCTTGGCAATTTGACAGAAGAGCACACCATGATGGTGAAAAAAACACATATTCCTTTCAAAAGAATGGCATTGTCTACTAAATTCAGTCCCTTAGTGAAGAGACAGAGAACAGCAAACCACAGGCACCTAAAGTGCTATTAGTCAATGAAAAAGAGTTCATCCAAACCATGAAAGAGGGAGATGGGATTGGTTATGCACTTGTAGTAAAACCTAAGGAGGACAAGAAAGAAAAACAAGTTGAGATCCCACAAGAAGTGCAGCAACTTCTTGATAACTTTAAGGGAATCATCAGTGATGGACAACCAGCAACATTACCTCCTCCTAGAGCCATTAGTCATCAAATTGACTTTATACCAGGAGCTTCTTTGCCAAACAAAGCAACATACAAGATGACTCCTAAGTAGAACAAAGAGGTAGCTAGACAGATTCAAGATTTATTAGATCAAGGATTAATAAGAAAGAGTATAAGTCCTTGTGCAGTGCCCACTGTGTTAGCACCTAAGAAAGGGGGCACATGGAGATTGTGTACATACTCCAGAGCTATCAACAAGATCACAATAAGATACAAATTCCCTATTCCCAGGATAGAAGATCTGATGGATTGTTTAGGGGGTGCAAGGTATTTCTCCAAAATAGACTTAAAAAGTGGTTACCATCATATAAGAATAAAAGAGGGTGATGAGTGGAAAACTACTTTCAAAACAAATGAGGGTCTTTATGAATGGTTGGTTATGCCTTTTGGACTCTCTAATGCTCCTAGTACCTTTATGAGGTTAATGAATGAAGTATTGTAGGATTTTCTCAGTAAGTTTGTGGTAGTCTACTTAGATGATATACTCATTTTTAGTAAGACTAAAGAGGAGCATTTGAAACACTTAGCTATTATTTTGCAAAGATTATCTGATGAGCAGTTAACCATAAATCTCGAAAAATGTGATTTTATGCAGCAAGAGCTAGTCTATCTTGGTTTTGTTGTGTCCAGTGGAGATCTTAAGATGGATCAATCTAAAGTTGCAGCCATAACAAATTGGCCAACCCCACAATCAGCCAGTGAAGTTAGGAGTTTTCATGGTCTAGCCCAGTTTTACAGGAAGTTTATCAGAGGTTTCAGTGAAATTTGTGCACCCATGTTAGATACAATAAAAGGTGGTCATAAAGTCAAGTTTCAATGGACCGAAGCAGCCAATAAGAGGTTTGAGTTACTCAAAAGTAGAGTTGCTACACAGCCAGTGCTAATCCTTCCTAGTTTTGATAAACTCTTTACCATAGAATGTGATGCCAGTCATCTTGCAGTAGGTGCAGTCTTGAGTCAAGATAATAGACTAGTTGCTTTCTTTAGTGAAAAACTGAATGATGCAAAGAAAAAGTATTCATCTTATGATTTAGAGTTATATGCATTGGTGCAGGCAATCAGGAAGTGGAGGCATTATTTGCTTCCTAAGGAATTTGTTGTGTATACAGACAACCAAGTAGTCAGTTTCTTGAATTCTCAGGATAAACTCAACCATAGACATGTGAAATGGGTAGAGTACCTACAAGCATATACATTTAATCTTAAGCACAAGAAAGGCCAATGTAACAAAGAAGCTGATGCTTTAAGTAGGAGATTGTTAACTATTCAAGAGATCCAAGTAAAGAGTATTGGGATTGATTGCTTTCAAGATTTATATCCTAATGATGATGATTTTGCTGCTGCTTATAAAGTTTGTATTTCTTTTGAGAATCATTTTCATAGTGAGTATGCTGACTATACATTGCAGAATGGTTTGTTATTCAGGGGAGGACAGCTATGTGTTCCTAAAGGTTCCATGAGAGAAAATCTTATTCAAGAGAAACACAATGGGTGTTTGAGTGGCCATTTTGGTCTCAATAAGACCTTAGAGTTGGTTCAACACTTTTATTACTAGCCTAAGATGCAGAGAGATGTTCGGAGGTATGTTGAATAGTGCATGGTATGTCAGAAGGCAAAAGGTCATAGCACAAATGTTGGTTTATATCAGCCACTTCCCATTCCTTCTAGGCCATGGGAGTGCATTAGTATGGATTTTGTTGTAGGTTTACCAAGGAAAAAAACAGGGCATGACAGTATCTTTGTGGTTGTTGACAAATTTAGTAAAATGGCTCACTTTATACCTTGCAAAACTACTAATGATGCTAGTCATATTGCTTTTCTTTTCTTTAAAGAAGTTGTCAGAATACATGGTTTGCCATCTAGCATTGTATCAGATAGAGATGTTAAGTTTTTGGGTCATTTTTGGAAGACTTTGTGGAAGAAATTGGGTATGAACTTATCTTTTGGCTCAGCTTACCATCCACAGACAGATGGCCAAACAAAGGTGATGAATAGAACATTGGGTAATCTCCTCAAATGTCTCACCAAGGAGTATGGACAAAGTTGGGATCAGCTCATCCCACGGGCAGAGTTTGCCTACAATGACAGTGTAAACAGATCCATTGGTAAGAGTCCATTTCAGGTTGTTTATGGTATGCATCCAAGAGGTGTTTTTGAGTTACATGATGTGACTAACTTGTAACATGTTAGTGGGACAGCAAAATATATGGCTCAATCTCTGAAAGAGATACATGAACAGGTTAAGCAGTCTTTGTAGGATACCACAGCAAGAGTCAAGGCAAGGGTGGATGCTTCAAAGAGGGATGTCCAATTCACAGTTGGCGATTTTGTGATGGTACATCTCAACAAGTCTAGATTTCAAAAGGGAGTTCCTACCAAGTTACAAATGAGACGAATTGGACCTTGCAGGATTTTGGCTAAGTATGGTCCAAATGCTTATAAAGTTGATTTACCTGTTGATGTTTCTTTAGCTCCTATCTTTAACGTTGCAAATTTGGTACCTTTCAAAGGGCAACCTCCAGTAGACAATCAAATAGTTTCAGACATTTCAAATTCCCTTTCTGATCTACCTCTCCCCTCTTCTTCTTCTCCCATTCCTGAACAGGTACTCGATTCCAGAATCATCAAGAAGACTAGAAAGCATGACTACTTTGAACATTTGGTCAAGTGGAAAGATCAACCAGCCTCTGAAGCCAATTGGATACCTGAAAGTGACTTCCACAAGGCTGGTATTCCTCTCTCTTTTTTGCCCAAAGGAGTCACTTGACTTCTTTGTCACCGGGGGAGTATGGTGCAAGAGCACCTAGGCCTCATTTTCAAAATAGGTTTGAGAGTAAGTTTGGTTTTTATTATCTTTGAGTGGGAAAGGTTGATTAAGTTATTTTTGTGTTGCTTTAAGTTTTTTGGATGAGTTTTGAACTCATTGTGTGGTTTTGATTTCCTGTTTTCATCTTTTGCTCAAAATTGCCAATTTTGGAGTTGCCTGGCAAAATGTTGTAAAAAGTGAGTTTTTAATGTTTTTTTGTTTTGAAAAGATATATGAATGTTTTTTGTTTGGTTTGTAGGTGTGATTAGTGTTCCTAGGTGTTTTGTAGGCTTTGAAATCAACCTTATACCTTCTAGGCATCCAAAAGTGTCATTTTAGGCATCAAAATGTCAAATTTTAGTGTTATTGGACATGTACCTGTTTGTACAAGTGGTTAACCAACCTAGAGTGGTATATATCCTCCTATTTGAACTATTTTAAGGGTTGATCTTTCGAAATTATGAAGCATTTTGAGAATTTGCACTAAAAATTCCTTGTTTTTTGTTATGTTTTGATTCCAAGTGAGCAGCAGTCCGTACACCTGTTGTACTTGTCCATACTATTTTTACATTTTATAGTTCTTCTATGTTTCCTTAAGCTTTTCCCTTTGGTGGCATTGAATTTTATCAAGTTTTGAGTTTTGTGCAAAAATATTTGGTTTTGACAGTTTCACTGCCTTGTCTAGGAATTTGGCAAGGATGTTTGACCAACTTGGCTTCTTAAGGCCCTAAAATGCTCATGGCTTCCCAATAACCAGTTGGTCAACTTGTAAGATGTTTATATACTTGTTTTGAATTCAAAAATGCAGGTGCAAGGAGTTTTGTGGCCATGGAGCCCTAGGCAAGTGTGCCATTTGGCTAGGGTCTTGTATGAGTTTGATGCTTTGCTCTTCCATAGCAATTGCATTCATTTGGTGGACAGACCTGTTTGATGTCCAAGTGATATGTGTAATCAAAGAGGCTTCCTAAGCTAGGACAAGGAGGGTTACATGTTTCAGTTTTGTGAATTGTAAACCAAAACAGTGAGTCACTGTTTGGTAGTAGTGTTTCCTTCCTTTGTTGGCTCTCCACCATTTATTGGTGTGTGTAAACCTTGTTAGTCTTTGTTTGTTTGAAAACAAGAACAAGGAGTGGTTTAAAACCTACCCATGGGTATTGTAAATGCCAAGATCAAACAATGATCTCTTTAGGCAAAATGATAAACGCCCAGCAGGCTGTCACAGTCATCTAGGACTGATTTTTACACTTGTTTTGAAGATTGTCTATGTAATCTCCCTCTTTAAATTGGTAGGTATGAAGGAAAATAAGTATAAGAAGGCAAATTATTTTTAAGAAAGCACAAAGTAGACCTTGAAAAGGAGTTCTAACAGTGTGAAGTGTAGGTCCAATGTGGAAAGGCAGTGAGAGGGCAAAATGCAGTTATATTTAGCTTGACAGTGAACTACTTGTTAATTGTAATTGCCTAATGCCTTTTGTGCAAGGATAATTTGATTCCTTCTTGTCTCTAATGATGAACATGTTCACATGCTTCAATTTGTAATTGGAATTCATGCAAAGTTGTGTTTGTAGAAGGCAAAAAAATGAAAGTTGTCAAATGTTGCACTTTCCTTATGTGCATTTTGTGAAAATCTTGATCTCCACCCTATGAGGTTTAAATATTCTTTTTTATGGCCTAGTTAGTCAGTAGAAAGGTATAACTAAGTGTTCTTGTGTCATTTGGAGGATCTCAAGTTTGAAACTTGGTTTTTGCCAACAAACCCTACCAAAACCCTCTTTTTATGCCCATTTTTGGGACAGTCATGGAGAAGGCCTGAGAGACCCTAAAACTTTATGAATCTTCAATTTTTTCCAAAAGGGTATCCATAAATGTGAAGCTTTTAGTTTGGAATTCCATCACTTGAGCAGGGTGAGAACAAAACCCCAAAAGGAGGGCTAATTCCTTGTAGCCTTTTTAGGCCTCAAAATTGAGTTTTTGTCAAATCGGGTACACAAATGGTGGATGTAAAACACAAAAGTCATCAATACTAGTTGAAACAAGTTGTCCTCACATTAATTTCACACTTTTTGTGTGGTAGACTCCAAAAACTTAGTTTCAGCACTTGAGGAGGACTTCTACATCTCAAAACGTAGAAGACAAAAGACACCATTGGGAGCAAAACTTGATATCAATGTGTAAACCAATAAAAGGAGACTTTGTGCAGTTAGGGAGCAGGTCAGGGATAGAGGAATGAATTCCAAGAGGGTGAATAAGGAGATAGTTTACCAAGCCAGAGTAATTATGGGATTGAAGCCCTTGAGTAACCAAGGAGAGAGTTTGACATAGGGAGGTGGAGCATGGTGAATTGTTAGACTACCTTTGATCTATTTGCACTCTAATCAAGTTGTTTACACCTTGAAATAGTAAGGAACTTTTTCCAAGTAAACATACTAAACACCTAATAAACACCTAGCACTTACCTCCCTATCACTAATAGTCCTTTGTCTGAGAAAGTGCTTCCTGAATAGTCATGGGGGGGTAATGCTTGAAATCACCCTTCTATTGGGAGATTGTGTAAAAATAGCCAACTCTGGTTCCACAATATAGAAATTTTTGGATATTGCCTTCCAAATATCCTTCGTTGCAAAAGCATCATTCTCATAATAGAAAAAAGGTGCTCCTTGCATGAACACATTGATTTCCTCTAAGGGTGGCCCAATAGGTTTCGCATGAACTCCAAAACCAGTTAGTCCATCCTGACATAAATTAGAGACATCACATCACACACTCCAGACATTGTTTGTTTGTATTGCATACTCTCTGTGTATTTATCACCCTTTAACACTTTCCTCTGCTTTTCTCCAATTGCTCTCTTCTAGGCAGCTGATGAGCTTGTTTCCATGTCATTCAAGATAATGCTTGCTTGCTTTCTTTTACGAAATTTACTTGCACGTGAGTCTTCAGCTTGTATGTTCTACTTCCGTATAGATATAAATTTTAATGCAGGCTTAGATGATAATTTAATAAAATAAGCATTTGTAAAGAAAAGATTTAGTCATTAGATGTTACATATTATCTGACAGAAAGATCCTAGATCCAATTCTTGGAGAAAGGAAACATCATTGATAAACATTTTTTCAAATAACACTGAATCAAATAAATTAAAAATGTTTCATGTAATTTTTAAAAGTAGAACTCATGCAATGCTTTCATGCACCGACGATAAAGTCGTCTGACCCATACCACTATCCATAATAGAACAAATCAATATAATATGCTATTATAAAGAATATATACAAAAATATGAAAGAACATTAAATTACCATTACAAACCCATAAACCATTAAATAGTGAAAATAGATATAAATTTGTAATGTCTCCCTACAAACACCACAACCATAACCAAAACAAAAAAAATTCTTACCAGCAAAAACTAACTAGCTGGTGAGTTGCAAGTCTACAACATCTCTCAGATGATCGAACTGTTTCTTAATTTTGTTCTTCTGATTAGTCAATGGATTTAGTTGCATGTACAAGTTTTCTATTTGAAGCCTTCCGTTTCCCTATATTTGAGACTTAATAAAATTCTTGTGAGTAGAATGGTGAAGTTTATCACCCAAACAAATCATATGCAAGGGACACAATCACTTAAGGTCCATCTGATCTTGAGACATTGATGCCCACTTTAGCATGTCACATTCTAAATTGACAAGACTCATGATTGGGACCCAAAATATGAACCCTCATTTCTTGCCTCATGTGTGAGAAAAAATTCAAACACTTTATGTATGATTAGGTATAAAAGGAATCCCACCCTGTCATTTGAAGGGGTTTACCCTACAATTCAAGAGATCTCTTAATTATAAAATCAATTAAATTCCAAGTGAACAAGCAATCAAGCATTCATCAAGCATTGAAGGAGAATTTAAGTTAAAGCGCAACATTCATGATCAACAGTCTGCATGACATCCTAAAACCTTGTGTGAGGATTCAATAAAGATTCATCAAGGTATCATGTTCAATTTTAAGGATTTTTTAGATTAGATCTAAAGGGATCATTTTAAATAGGGAGGAAGAGATATTTTCCTAAAGATGTCTACCTCCAAAAATAGAGGAGATATTTAATAAAGATATCATCTTTTAAATTAAGAAATGAGCAGGAGATTAAGAATGCAAACCTTCCATATTGCACACTTCAAGGTATATTCAAACCTATTTGACCTAGGAAATCCCCCATCAACAAACCTATTTTCGTCATTTTGTGTGTAGGAAATTGATTCAGGAGTTACGTGTGAAGAATTTGGCAAAGTAAATGATGACAATCAAACTCAAATTTTATCTGTCTTGAAAGCCTTTTAACTTGATGGCATTAAATTAAAGTTCTTTCTCTATTTTCTGGTGATCTCTGGAGCAGAGGTTCCTTTCCTGGGATACATTTAACTTGTGTTGTATCTGCGGAAATATGTATCATAGGTCGATGCAATGCAACCTCTGCTCCACCAATACCAGATAGAAGAGAAAGTACTTTAATTTAATGCCATCAGGATAAAATTCTTTCAAGACATATATTAGGTATAAAAGGAATCCTACCCTGTCATTTGAAGGGGTCTACCTACAATTCAAGTGATCTCTTAATTATAAAATCAATTCCATTCCAAGTGAACAAGCAATCAAGCATTCATCAAGAATTGAAGGAGAATTCAAGTTGGTGCAGGTGCATTTAGAAGACCAAAGGACTCAATGAAGCCATTAAATACTTTTGAAGGTCTTAGGAGTGAAGATCCAATCAATTATGAAAATTGAAATAAGTTTGTAATTTGTCCTAAAGGGCCTGGTAAGGACCTTAGGACCAACAAAAAGATGTAATAGGAATTTATGGCTTAGGGAGTCTAGAAGAGTTTAGGCAAGTTCAATAAATCATTTCATGACCTTGTGTGTTAGAAATTAAGAGTTTTTTATCAAATGGTTGATGTAATGCTTTGTATGGCAGAGAATGCTAGTATACGGACTAGGACAAGCAATAACAACAAATTTTTGTTTTCTTGAATTTTTTTGGTGTTTTGGCTTATGGTAACTTTGTCTTGAGTGTGTATTCGAATTCCTAATGCATTTAAGAGACCTTGAACATCTTATTTGTAGGGAAGATGCACTGATAATCCATTTGTCTTAGACTTTAGACTAGTTGCATTGACTGTTCTAACAGATTTGTGCAATTTGGCATTTGATTTGGTTGATTTACAATGAGAATGGTCATTCCATGAATGTAAAAGGCCTAATATTCATAGGATGGCACTCCTATAACATGTACAATAAATTACTAATAGGTTGATGTGCAGATTGGGTGGAGAACTAAGGTGATCACCAAAATAGCGAATGTAAGAGTGGAGAAATTGCTTGCTAAGGAGCAGTAGTAGAAAATTTGCCTTAAGGAGGGGAAAATTTTATGATTGAAAGTGTTTAGAAATTTCAAGCAAAAGGTGAATCCATCATAATTTGGATGGTATAGTGTTTGGAAGAGGGGTATATGAGAAACCCTACTTTTAAGGGTTTGTGAGAGGCTAAATAAGGGATTTTGCATCTAAGAAGGTTAAAACCTATAAATAATTGCATTTTCCTTAGTTTTGAATCATATTGGATGACTTTTGAGAGTTTGGGAGTCAGGGAGTTAAAAAATTATATACTTCCTTTGTAAAATTATCATTTTTGGAGTCCAAAAACAGTGCATAGTTATAGGACAGCATATACTTTCCAAATAAACCATATGCAATCTTCTGGTATGTTGAAGAGAAGACAAATGGGTGTCTGAATATCTAAAAAATTTGTTTAGTTGTTTGGGAAAGTTGAGAGAAAACAATTCATTTTCCTCACTGGAGGGCTAATTGGGCAACTACGCCTAGAAGGCTAAAAAGAGGGCTTTGCACTTAAACAAGTTCTTGGAACCACAAAACCAATTAAAACAACTTATTTGGAGGTAGTACAAATATTCCATACCTTTGGAATCATTTGAAAAAGTGTTGGTTTGCATTTGACCTATTTGAGCCATTTGGGTGCTAATAGGCCTAGGGGTTTGGACCTTGTATTTCCCTTATAAATATTAAAGGTTCATTTATCACACCCTTACTCTGCATCACAATTTAAAGCACAACATTCATGATCAATAGTCTGCATGACATCCTAAAACCTTGTGTGAGGATTCAAGAAAGATTCATCAAGGTATCATGTTCAATTTTAAGCATTTTTAGATTAGATCTATCCTTTCCCTCAAAAGGAAAACATTATACTTTAGGGTTAATTCACAACCTGAGGTTTGACCTAGGAAATCCCCCATCAACAAACCTATTTTTTCATCATTTTGTGTGTAGGAAATTGATTCAAGAGTTACATGTGAAGAATTTGGCAAAGTAAATGATGACAATCAAACTCAAATTTTGATGGCATGAAAAGCATAAGAGTAGGCCATTTCACACCTCCTAGTCCCAAGAATTTTTGACAACCTTTTGATAATAGATTCTATGTACCATCCTAATCCAAAAAGTATTCATTTTGTCTACATCTGATAGTCATTGCTAAAATCAGTTTAAAGTGTATTCATTTAGGGACCTTTCATAAAATATTCTCAACTTACACATCATAAAAGGATCTTAAAATATTAATTGTTTATAATTATAAGAATTTGGTTGTTCCATACACCTTCCTTTACTATTTTAAAAATAGCATCGACCAAAATATTGTGCAGCAGTAGTATAGAGTGCATTTCATCTATTTTATGCCCAAAGATTTCATCATACCACTTTCTTTTCAAAGGCGACTGATCGATTGCATTGTTTGGGTAATGCATTCCAATAGATACAGTTGCATACCATTTATCTATCTTGAAAGCCTTTTATCTTGATGGCATTAAATTAAAATTATTTCTCTATTTTCAGGTGATCTCTGAAGCAGAGGTTGCTTTGCATTGACCTTGGATACATTTAACTTGTGTTGTAGATGTGGAAATATGTATCCTAGGTCGATGCAATGCAACCTCTGCTCCACCAATACCAGATAGAAGAGAAAGTACTTTAATTTAATGCCATCAGGATAAAATTCTTTCAAGACATATATTAGGTATAAAAGGAAGCCTACCCTATCATTTGAAGGGGTCTACCTACAATTCAAGTGATCTCTTAATTGCAAAAGAAAGGAAGAGATAGTTGTAAAAGAGATATTATGGAAACATTATATAATTTAAATGAAGGAAACCAAAAGAATGCAGAGAGATAAAAAAATCTATAGAGCAACTATTTTACATGCCTCAAATACAAAATTGTAGAGTGGAACAATAAAAAATGGCAAAACAAGGAAAGAATGAAAGATCCACACCAAATTCTTATACAATGCAATCCAGTTGAAGGATTTTCATTCAACACAAGATAGTGAAGGGGTCATTATGATGATTTATTTGAAGGTTCATAAGTTAAAGGTAGTCACTAACATATAAACAGTGAATAAATTGAAGAGCCCGATGAATTGTCAGCGTAGCATGAGGATGTATGATGTTAACAATAGCAAAATGATATTATGATGGTGGTGAAACTACAAAAAGTTTTGATCATATTTTTATTGAGCATGAAAGAAACCACCTTGATCTCATGAATGATAGGCATCGTGTTGAGGCTCGATCAGTGCAAGGTGACATTTTGTGTATATGAAGTGGTTTCAATTAGCCATTTTGTGTATAAGTAGAGAGGAGAGGTAGATGTCTTTGTTTATTTGCCTACAAAAAAATGAAAGAGGTCCTAATCAAGGAACACACACGTCCAAGCAAGGAGAGAATTTGGATTCAGGACAATTCTATGCAAGAAAGGATATCAAGTTATAAAAGATAAAAATCAACAAAGGTAAAGTAGATCCTTAAAAAAGAGGAACAATTGAAAACTATTATTCTTGCTTCACAATGTAGAGACAAGAAGAACTAGGCTATTACGTTGCCTCCCAAGTATGATTGCACATGAAATCGTAGTACCATGAATGACAATGAGCCCCTAATAGGTAACTAAGCTACCAATGTCATATAGTAAGATAAAAACATAATAGGTTATAAATGTCATTTAGAAGGGATATGATGAGTGTATAACTCATTGTCACCTATTATTTAAATGTTATTAGAACTACAATAAGTTGTTGAATTTTAATCTCCAAATCATGACATTCATTAGTGGAATAGTTGATGATGCTTGAAAAAGCGATTTTCCTAATTTTGTTTATGGTTTTTTCTTCCATTTTTCAAGGGGAGAGTAATAAAGTTGGCTTTAAGAAACTCATACAAAATTATGTCTTGTTGTGATATTAAAAGTTGTTGGAAAAGTCATAGATATATTAGACAATGGGGGAGGGGATGTCAACAAAGGAGGAGGATAGAAACCTAAATCGGTGTATATCACTTAACAAACCACCTAATACTTAATTAACATGTCTATCATATGTAACACAACCGATACTAATCGGTATGTATTAGTTAAGCCTGATAACAATCAATGTTCACAGTTAATATATTAACTGATACTAATCGGAGTGCATTGGTTAAGCTCGATAACAATCGGTGTTCATAATTAATATGTTAACCGATATTAATCGGAGTTCATTGGTTTTGATGTAAACCAATACCAATCGGTATTCTGTGCTATGATATTTACAACTGATGATTATCGGTAGTTAAGCATTGATCGAACTTTGCAAGTATGGTTGAATATATACAAATTTAAGAATGATCATCAAATAAAGGAACAATAGCTTGAAGTCTTCATCATAGTTTATCGATAGGATAGATGATTGAATGAGAGACTTCATTTATCTCTCATTCAATCATTTATCTTACCGAGGCTATCATGCATTAACAGGATAGAGGGACCTTATATCAAATTAAGGAAGGCGTGAGAGTGATATATGTATTAGTGTAATTATTATACTTTTTGAATATTTATCCTTAGTATCACCTAACATCCAACCTTCACACAATGGATGAGGAGCAAGTTCGCACAAGAGAGAGAGAGAGAGAGAGAGAGATCGCCAAATGTTGGAGTGCAGATTACATGTGTTGACAACCTTGAGAATAATTCATCTTGTATGTTATTGATTCATTATGCCATGCAAAAGATTTACTTATATACTTGACTTGTGGTGTCAAGTCTCAAGTCAGCGTGCCTTGTTAATTTAATAATAATATTATGTATATCGTCCAAATAGGTCTTGACCTATTAAGATGTTATTGCTTGATTGCCTTTATCACACGCTACATGATTTTGGGACCAAACCAATTACATAATTGCTCAAAATACATATTGGACCTACCCTATCTACAAGTTACATTCAATATAGGACCACAAGTTACATCACCCAATTAGGGTCAGACCAAATTACAAGTTACATTTATAGGGCCTGTCTTATCCACAAGTTAGATTATATATAGGTCTTGCCCAAGCAAGACATAATTACAAGGTACATGTATCTAGGCCCAGCCCTAAGTTCGATTTACATAACAGATAATACATGTGTATTTTAATTGTCATTGACAACATTAAAATACAATAGATAGGTATTTGAGCTAGCTACTATTTCAACACATTCTAACACATGTATCTATTTCTATGCAATAATTAGTAGTAGCTACATAGACTAGCATGGTACATAAGTTCTTTTCTAATAGTGCCCTTCATATGCAATTCTTTCAAGATTATTTAGTTGTTCATAAGTTCTTTTCTAATAGTGCTCTTCATAGGAGTTAACTCACGACTTGGACTGTCTAAAGGGAAAATTCAGATCAAGTGAGCTAACATGTTGAATCTTACAAATGTCATAGTTGTCAACCTCTGTTAAAACTTGTCAAATACAAATTACAAATTGAACATGCTTTTCCATATGAACATAAAATTAATACTAATTTCATAATAGATATGAACATTAGAAATGCAGAATGTACAAGGCTTAATTGCACAACACAAAATTACAATTTGGTTCTTCAACTTAATACAATTGAAGTCATTTCTTCTTAAAAAAATATTTACTGAATCCATAGAACAACACAATATTATAATCTGATTTTTCAATTGAATACAGTGAGGTCATTTCTTTACAAGCAGGGTCCACCGATCCATGGGACTTAAATTTGATTCTTCAACTTAGCATAATTGAATTCATTGCTTCTCATGAAGAGTTGACTAATCTATAGGGCAACATAAGTTTATCATATAGTTTTCTTCAACTTAACAAAATTAAGGTAATTGCTTAAAATACAATAGATAGGTAATTGCTTAAATAAAACATGGAGTACAACATTAAAATGCAATAGATACGTATTCAAGCTAGCTACTATTTCAACACATTCTAACACATGTATCTATTTCTATGCAATAATTAGTAGTAGCTACATAGACTAGCATGGTACATAAGTTATTTTCTAATAGTGTCCTTCATATGCAATTCTTTCAAGATTGTTTAGTTGTATCTACCTTCTTAGGTTATGCAAATGGAGATTAGATTAGGTTATGTATCTACTTTCTTTCTCTGTAACTCTCATTGTGTTTAATAAATTTTTATCCCTTTGGTGAAAAAAAAGGAGGTTGATGATAAATATCTATGTTGTCTATTAGTTGATTCCCATGCCAAAACTTATCACACAAGCTGAAATATGATAACCTTGGGTAAAAAATCTCATACAGAAGAATAATGAGTTATGTCTTAAGTTTCATTGCATGGTGTAATGTGACATTGGATAAATTCGCTACTATTAATCATGAAAGATGATGGACTAATCATGGATGGTGCGGAAATTGTTATGAAAAACCATATGGAGTCGTGGTTTACTCACAAGGTTGATCAATATGAAATTTCAAGCAGCTTCCCGGGTTCCATAACAATTGCAGTTGTGGTCTACTTCACTCAAATGTCATGAAAACAAAAAGTGTTAAGATAAAAAAAAATCTCTCCCCTGCGGGTCCACTTTGAGGCCCAGATGATTGCCCAAAAAAAACCGGTCGTGGCATTACGTACGCAGACACAACCTCGATCGATATAGTTGTTAGGGTTTGTCACTAAATGCATAGATAGTCAACCACACCATGACCACGAAGTGGGGAGCCTTCAATCCTTTCGCGGAGGCAAGGCTAGGGGATTCTAGCAAATAGAGGTGGAACTGTGGCGAGAATACGTTGCTGGGGTGGCAACGAGAGAATGGGAAGAGGCCGCCAAATTGATTTGAAATGTCTTGGTCTTTTTTTTGTTTTTTAAGTAATGTCCGCTATCGTCGGAATTTTGATGAACACAGGCACTTTTTGTGAAAAAACACAAATGTCGTTTCCAATTCCTTCTCTACTACAAACATATATTGAATTATCATCGGAATTTCGATGAATGCGGGCAATTTTTCAAAAAAAAATCAAATTTGTTCACAATATACCTTCTCCATCGAAATTTTAGGGCAAATGTATTAGTGTCTATCCTCTTACACTCGAAAGCATGACGTCCTTCTCCTCCTTACTTAAAGAAAGTTCCTCTAAATGTTCTCTTGTCTTGTCTTCCAAAATTCTCATTCCGATAGCATCCGATAGAAATTTTTATCATCTTTCTGATATGAATTACCTTCTTTGTTCACTTCCTTGTCCTTGTTTTGATCTGTATAGGTTCCTCTACCTCCGGTATATCCTCTTCCTTCTTGAAATCTTCCTCTAGTAAACCTTCCACCTCTGCCTCTTTGCCTCTACTCATGTCTTTTGTTTAGCTTCTCTTCCGCCTTTAGGGCATACTAGTAAGCCTCTTCAACACTCTCTAATTTGATCAAACTAAGTTCATCTTGTATAGACACCCATAATCCATTCAAATATCTTGCAGCTTTTTCAACTTCATCATCAACATGTCTAGATCTGATATTCAACTTGTAAAATGCTTTGGTGTATTCCTTCACACTAGATTCCTTATGTCTCAAAATTTGCAACTTCTAGAATAGATTCACTTGACAATCAACTATCATAAATTTTGATTTCAACTTAGCAATCATCTGATCCCATATCTTGATCTTCTCTTTACCTCTTCTTTGTCTATCAACCTGCAAATGCTCCCACCAAAGAGATGCATGACCTTTCAACCGGGTACAGGCATATTTCACCTTTCTTTCTTCTGCAGTGTTTTCAAAATCAAAATATTTCTCCATCTCTAAGATCCAATCCATCAATTCATCTGAATACAACTTTCCATCATATTTTGATGGTGTAAAATGAGGTTTAGTATTCGCTCTACTCAAAACCCTCAAAAACCTTTCCTCATCTAGATCAACCGCCGATGGGTTTACTTGTTATGTCGAGGATTCTTCTCCTTCATCTTCACTTACATTTTTGTTGTGTTGGCCTCTTCTCTGGGCTATCTCCACAACTTTCGATCGGGCTGCTATCCCTCACAACATTTCCATCACAGTAGGGTCTGCATTTCTACATGCTCCACCATTCCTAGTTCCTCTCCACTTGAAGTAGTCACCGATTATGAGGGGCCTCAAAGAGGTCAATCCGGACCGATCAACAAGAGTAAACACAATGAAAACATAAAGATATGATGGAGGTAATGTAGAACAGATTGAATTATAACATGAAAACTAATTAAAACCAATTGGTAACAACCGGGTTACAAAAATCGGCTCACAAGCCTGTTAAACATGCTCAAAGTACAAAATAAGTCACAACCGAGACCTTCAATCTTAATATCTATCTTCTACGCTCAGTCTAACCATTTTATGTTGCATTCTAATGCTCAATACAATGCTTTATATGATCCAATGGGATCCGATCAGCCCAAAAAGGTCCATCAAAACCCGAAGAACAAGACCTAACGTGTAAAACCAACAAGGTCGGCCTTCGGCAAGAGATTCCTCTGGAAAATACAAAGGATGAAGTGTAGATCATGGGAAAAGGTCTGCCACACACCAAGGAACATCAGAATCAACTCTCAGGGCTCCATAAGCTACGGAAGGGATCCGGTAGATCACAAATACAAATAGGTCCAAGCAACCAGTAACAGGAAATTGTCAACGAGTAATAGGAAATTGCCATGAAAATCGATAGCGATAACTTGCCGGAAAAATATCCAAATGCTTTTTAGTTTGGGAATAAGGAAGATGATCAAGTATTCAAGTAGAATCCAACTCCACAAAATCCAGTGAGCCAAATCTGAGACATACAGAAATAAATGTTGAAACTGCAAACAGATTGCAAAACAAAAAGGAAAATATTTTTGGTTGATGCAAGATTGCCATGAAGCGGGGATGCTCCTACATCAGACCTATGAACCAGGTGGAGTGTGTCTAGTACTTGCATCCTGCACAACACCAACATCTATACAACAACATATAAATTGTATATAACATGAAATGATCAAACAGGTGAAAGATCGTGCAACATCACACTCTGCTCGTAAATGAGTAGTATAACATCGGCTCTTCCACGACCACAACAATCATACAATCATGAAAACCATAACATCATCATATCCCATAAATAATGAAGTAGGGTTAACACATATAACAAAATACTAAGAAAATATAAACCATAGCATGCATATAATGAGCGCTCATGAATAACCAAACATATGTCAAAACATCATAATAGTCCTAAGCATATCATCATCCACATAAAACCATAATGTATCAACTATCAAAATGTAATGTTTGCATCAAACTAAAATCATCCGAGATATAAATAGAGCCATAAGTATCGATCAAGAGCATCATAAAAGAGTTTTATATGGAAGGGCACTACATATGGCCAAGGTAACACAATTTTTTTAACATTGTTGGTGACCTCTAGGGGATGATTTCCTACTTAGTATTCAAGGCTAGTAGCCTTAAACTATCTATTGGGTATATGATTCATAGAAGACCTAAAACAAAATAAAAATAAAAATTGACTACCAACTATTAATATAGCATAGCTAACTAGATACCTAAACTAGACAACAAACTATTATTCTCTAGCACTTGGAAGATACAACAGATAAAAAGTTATGCAATCAACACTTGTGCAACTTGAAAATATATCCTAACTAATAATGAAACTCATTAAAATAAAATCATTAATTGATTTAATTAAATAGTTGTCTCTCCTCTTCAATTTACAATGCTTCACATATTTACAGGTAACCAAAAGGTGATGAAGTTCAAAGAGAGATACTCAACAAATAGATAAAATGCTCCTTCGTGGATGTATACAAACTCACTTACCATTGCATGTTAACCATACATATTGTTGTTTTGAAGTGGATAAGTAAGTTGATTTATTCTCCTTTAGTTGCAACCGAATACTTAGCTTCATCTTTGAAACTATAACTTCATACTAGGGTACAATCATGACTTGTGATCTTTTGTTGGCCTCCATCCTAGCTAGATGTTTAATTGGAAATCCTCTTGTATGGACAAGTCTTGAAACTCTAGGGTTGGTATCTTGCTTGTGGGTTTCCATCTCACCACCTTGCTGATTGGAATGACTCGATCCATGTGATTTAGTTGATGGAAACAAGGATGTTTCTCCTCATGTTCATGTTTCTCAAGAAGGTTATGGATTGGTATCAATATTTGAACAAAATATTTCTAACTCATCCTAAAATCTATCTTGTTCAAAGTATTCCTTGCTTTATATGAAAGGAATAATTTTAGCTCTATAACAACTCCTTTCAAGGTTTATAGAAACATCAAGGTCATCTTCTTGACTCAGTAGTTATGATTTAATATCATGTTCACCTTGACGAGCAACCTTGTGTGTTTCATTTTATCCATTTTGTAGAATAAGATTGTCCTTAATCGCCTCAAGTCGTAGACTAGCTCACCTTATCATGGTCATTTTTATCTTCCATTTGCTCCAAAACTTGTGTTGATGTTAACATTTAAATTATCTCTTCATTCTTGTCAATAAAAAAAGGAAGTTCACCAAATAAAAATATCGAATATTGCTTTTGATTATCTCTTTCTTCCATATTATCTTGATATCTCAACTCTTCAACTAATGTTGGTATTGTCATGTATTTTTCATCTTTAAAAAAAATGGAATCTTGTCAAACAAACTAGTCAACACTTCATACCTAAGAACCCTTTTATTGCTTAGAAACCTGATGTCCCAACTGATTTTGCTTGTCATATTCTTACAACATGTCTATTTTTTTGGTTATCATATCATCATGTGTAGGTTTATCAATTACAATGCTAGTAGTGGTGTTGTTTTTCTTGCCATCAAGGTTTAAACCCCACTAGGGTGACCAGTACTATTGAATGTTTAAATGTGGACGAGTCCCTCATTTGTGATCTCACTAGTTCATAGCTCTAGGTCAAAAGTGTTTACCCCTTCTTTGAATTTTTTTATCAACTACAAATATCTCTTCTTTTTGTTCATAAAACTAGCTATATGGATATACAATAGGTCCACTAGATAAAGAAAATAGAACTAGGAGAAGTAGAATGATTTGGTAGAGGATTTTAAGGAGCTTGTGGAGCTTCTTGACGTAGAAAAATCTCTTGAAGGGGATATCCTTGAGGCACACTATGTTGAGTTTGTACATGTGTTATCTCTTGCAGTGGATGACCTATTAGGACATAGACCTAATATTTTATGGTCCCTTAAGGATCACTTATAGTAGGATCAAGATAAAAAAATATTTATGTAGATCAACATCACATTGAGAATTCCTTTGAGACTAGAGACATGTTTTTTCTACATTTATAGCCTTCCAGGTAGACATCAATTAAACAATAAGGGGTTGAAATATTAGAATTCACTTATATGGACCTTACAAAGTTGTGACAAGGGTTGTTGTACTCCCTTATGAGTTGGAATTTTTGGCAAAAAAATTATTTCACAATTTTTTCATGTATTCTTCCCTTAAAAAGTACTTGGACAATGTGTTACACTATTAGTAGATTTGTCACCATTGTATGATAAAGGAAAACTTATTTTGATTTCATAAGGCATCATTGATACACAAGAGAAGAAGAAAAGGATTATAATAATCACATAATTCTTTGTTCATTAGAGGAACCTACCTATGGAAGATGTTACATGCAAAGGACCAAAGATTCTTGAGCACCCATCTCTACATTGCTTACACAAAAATAATTTTGGGAATGACAAACATGTAATATATGCTTTTAATTAATTAACTTATGTGGTTACTATCTTTATTTACTTTATAGGGATATAAGAATATATAAATTAAAGGGATATGGTTCAGTAGAAACAAATAAAATAATATGGGGGTTGTGGGTTTCTATCATGTTTGTGGCAACCCTAAAGACACTTACAATTTTTCATGGCAAATTCTTAGACGGGACATTAATAAGGAGTTACAATTTGGTATTCATAACAATGTAGGGGCTATTTTAAGGGGGGGAGTCATTAATATTCTGATTGCTACAAGGAAGTGTGGTGTTGGAAATTTGTGCCCTACTAGTGCTATACATTTATGTGTTTGGTTGCCTTTGAGGTATCAACAAATCTATTTAGTTTTTTATATCATAGTCTAAGAACTGTGTTCAACTATCAATTTGAGGACATAAACTATTATGTTCTAGAGATTAGAGGACAAAACCTCTTTGGTTTCTTAGAGATTGAAGAATGAAAACCCTTTGATTTCTTGAAGTCAATTTCAAGAGGTTGTGTTTGTACTTCAAAGTTGTGTTTGGATTTTATAATATATTTTAATATTTGGTAATTGTAGCAAGTTTTGTATTTTTGAAGATTCAACTTATTGTGAAAGCATATATTTTATAATCACTAAATCAACATTTCATTATAGACAAGGCTTTACTCATGTTTGTGTTATTTTTGAAGCTTGAATGTATCTATATTATTTTTACAAGTCATCGTTACATCTTTTTGGACATTATTGTTATTAAAAAAATTGTATTTATAAAAATCATTATTCATCCACCTTATGCTATAACCTTTTCTTCATACAAGATCTAGTTAATAAAAAAATTGGTGAATAATAATATTTGCTTAGCCTATGCTCTCACCTTTCCCTCACACATCTAGATGGTCAAAAAGTGAAGATAATAATATTTACTCACCATATGCTTTCACCTTATTGCCATGAAATATTGATGTTGGAAAATAGATATTATATTAAAATTGCCTGTCATAAAGCAAAATATATTTCAAAATGACTAAAAAAAATTATTTATTTATTTTTGAAAGAGAGACCTAAATATATTAATAATAATACAAAATGGCTAGCATTATTCCATCCCCTTTTTAGTCCCTGCCTTAAGCAGGGAACTAATGTTTTCACCTCCAAGCATTAACATGCTTTGGTAACTGTGCAAATTGAAAAATTTAATCTTATATCAAAGTTTTATTTTTGTTCTTATTAAACTATTTTAAAAATTATTAATTTTTTGATCAATCATTGGCTGTTTCATTTTTTGCTGGGGGTTTATTTATTTTATTTTTAAAAAATATTAAGTTGTGTTTGTGAGGACGTGCATTTATATACTATAGTACTCTATGGATGTCCTCCAAGTTTAGCTCTTCCGCTGAAGTAGAGCGTAGCATTTATTCGGCGCAGTGTACCGATGTTCGAGCATTTATGTCGATTAATTTTTTTTTAATAATTAGACTATCGTCGTTTAACGCCCAGATAGTTCTGTTTTTTGAATTTTATCGGATTTTTTTATCTTGGGTATTTTGTCCAGAGTTAAAAAACCTGTCAACTTGCAGGGCCACGTTTTGCGTAAGGGCTGACGAACTCGTCAATTGCGGTAATCTAGGTTGTAAAGCAAGTGACGGTGTTAACAGCTTTCAGTCTCCCCACTTTCTTAATTAATTTTTCTTTGAAAATCATGTCAATCATTTATTATATAGTTTATTTTATAATTTAGCACAATTTATTTATTAATATTATTTTTTTCTATTTTTATTCTTTTATTTATTGACAGGTATAATTTTAGTGGAGTTTATAGTTTTTTTCTTTAAAATTAAAATAGTTGAGGAATCAACCACAAGGAGAAAAATTAGTTCTAATGTTTTATGTAAAAAGAATTTACCATATAAATTTTTTTTACCATACATCATGCCCGATGGCTGCACTTTCTGAAACAATGCTTAAATTTAGATTTTACATGAAGGATTCCCACCATAATTTATGTCCATACTTGAACCCCTTTAATGTTGTTTATTTAAATCATTCTTTAAAATAATTTAAACAATTATTACCCACTTTCAACACTTACGAGATATGAAATAAATTTGAAAATAATAAAAAATATTTATTTTCATTATGTTATATTGTATTTATTTATTTCTTTCTTTTATAAAGCAATTTTTTAACATGATAATTATTAAAATAATTTTAAAGATAAATTTTATATTTATATAAAATAATTTAGTTTAAAAAATTAGATAATTGAAATAAAAATATTAAATAATTTTATTTTGTTTTCACTATCATTGAAATTAAAATTTATTTTTCTATTATCTTTTTCCAAATTTAAAATTTCATATTAATTTATGTAGCATTAAAAAATCATATTATTATTATATTTTCTTTAAAAATTATTATATTTAAAAAAATTCTATAAAATATTGATTATAAAAATTTTAAAAACTTTAGCAATATTTGAAATTATCTATGATATTAAAAGATATTAAAAATTTACATAAACAAATTTAATTTTTTTAAACCTTCATAATATGTTTCTTTGTATTATTAGCTTTTTTACTATGATTTTACTAAATTTTTAATATAAAAGTTCAAATTTAAAATGCAATAGTTTTAATACAGTTTATTTTATTTTTAATCTTAATTATAGTTTTAATTTTTCAACTTTAATTTATTTAATAATTTAACTATATTTATGTTTAATTTTATGATAAAAAATTATTATCATTGAATTAATGTTTCTTTTTATTGGAATCATTAAATTAACATTATTCTTGTTTGTAATATCAATACTTTATATTCTTATTCTTAATCTAAATTTAAATTTTATAAAGTATAAGAATATAAAGTATTGATATTACAAACAAGAATAACATTAATTGAAAGATAAATTTAATATTAAATAATAATTTTTAATTAAAAAATTGAACATAAATATAGTGAAATTCTTAAATAAATTAAATTTGAAAAATTAAAACTAGAATTCAAGTAAATGACTAAAAATAAAATGAACTATATTAAACTGATGCAATTTTAAAAATAGTTTTGTTAACCATTATAATATAATAAAATAAAATAATATACATGTCTTTTCATCTCCTTCTACCTCCTTATCAAAAATATAATAGCACATTGCAAATGGATCCTTATTACTCTCTAGCACTCTATATCACCATGTACATCTATCTTTCCTTCTCCCTCTTCATCTATATCTTGCTATCTCTTTTGCTTTATATATCCCTCTCTATCTTCCCACCTCCCTATCTTTACCTCTCTCTCTACCTCTCTATATCTTTATCTATTTTTCTTCCTTTTTGTCTCGCTCTTTCTTCCTCCCGCTCCCTCTATCTCTAGACATGTGGTTATCTATTCATTTACGTCTCTCCTTTTTCCCTCTCTGTCCCTCTTACTATTCTTAGGCCTCAATATTTATATCCCATTGTATCTTTATCTCTATCTCTCCATACTTCTCCCAACTCTCCCTTTATCTCAATCTTGTTACCTTGTCCTCTCTCTCCACCCTTATATCTCTCCCTCACTCTATTTCTATCTATATATTACTTCTTATCTCTATATTTATCTTTCTCTGTCCCTAGATCTCTACCTTTCTACCTCTACATATTTATCTCTTTCATTTCTATCTATCCCCATCTCATCTCTTTAATCTCTCTCCCTCTCTCCATATCCCTTTTATCCATTTCCATCTTTATCTATACCTTTTTTATCTCTAGCTTCTTACCCTCTCTCTCCCACTCCACCTCTCCCTCTCTTTCTATTATGAACATAACATTAGTTTAATTATCTTCTTGATTCATAGGTTTTATTTCACTCCTGATTGGATCTTTATAAATGGATTCTTAGTTGATTTGAAGATATCATTTCTTCATTAAGACCTTTGTTGCACAAACAACATCACTTGCTAAACATGGCCTAACAATTGAGTTCATTTAATACACAAGAGTATGCAACTAATAGAAACCTCTTCGTTGTATCTTAAACATTTTTCAACACAAACATAAAACAAATGTCATTTTTTTGACAATTGGCAAAAGGCAGGGACTCTAGCTGCATCACAGCTCTTGTTTAAATATTTCCCTCCAAACCTTCCCCAAGTATCTCCACATTTATATTAAAATACTGCTGCAGGTCATTTTTAAAATTGATTCGCCATTTTATTTTTGTTCTGTAAAATACGTAGCTATCCGTCACGCATTGCGTCGCTCAATGACTCGAGCAATACGTATTTTAATGAATGGCCGACAGCGAATCGTCGTCACTCGTGGCGCCATTCTGAAAGCTGGATGGCTATATAATACACAAACCCATTTAGGCAATCATCTTCATACAAACCCTATTCAACTGAGTAGCAATGGAGACTGAATTTGAAGGATTTGTCATCACAGGAGCAGGAATAGCTGGTCTTGCCACTGCTCTAGCTCTCCACAGGTAACAAGATCACTTCTTTCTGCTTTGAAATTTCTCAATATGTTTATAAATACTATGTATTGTACTGTGATGATACAGAGTGGGAATAAAAAGCCTGGTGTTGGAGCGAGCTGAAAGCCTGCGTGCAACAGGAGGTGGCTTAGGAGTCTGGACTAATGCCTGGAAGGCTCTCACAGCCCTCGGCATCGCAGACCAACTCCGCGAGCAACATCCTGTTCTTTTACAAAGGTGATCATCAATAAATGTCAAATCTTTATCAACATCTCAACAGAAGAATGATTTTACCAAAAATTTCATTGGATTGCAGCTTTGAGTTGATCTCTCTCGACCAAGGAATAACTCGGAATTTCTCTATCCAAGCGAGCGACAGGTAAATAGGTGACCCTGTAAATACATATTCAGAAACTAATCAGTGAAGTAAAAGGGAATTGATTGCTCTGTGCAGCGGCCATGAGCTCAGGTGCGTGAAAAGGGCAGCTTTACTTGAGGCCCTGGCCACAGCTCTTCCTCCGGACACCATTTTATACAACTGTAAAGTCCTCCGTGTGCGGCAATCTCTGAGTTCCAAATATTCGTCGGAAACAGAGCTGGAAGACGGAACCGTCATCAGAGCAAAGGTATGGCAAAATATAATCAGATCGACGAAGAAACAGAAGAAATGTTGAAATATTTGATGAAAATTTACATTAAATGAAAAATTGTATCAAATCAACAAATAATTAGAGAGAATGCAAAGAAATTAGTGAGTCGGAAACGGCGTAGGGAAAAATATAACCAGATCGACAAAAGAAATAGACGAAATATTGAAAATAATTGATGAGAAACAGAAGAATATTGAAAATATTTGATGAAAATTTACATTGAATTAAATATTATGATAAATCAACAAAGAATTTGATACATTGCAAAGAAATTAGTGAAGAAACGGCAGAAATATTGGAAGTATCTGATGAAAATTTACATTAAATTAAAAATTATTAGAAATCGAAAAAGAATTTGAGTGCAAAGAAAATAGTGATTCAGATGTTTAGTGTAACTTGTGAAACAGGGAGTGATTGGTTGCGATGGAGTGAGGTCAGTGGTAGCACAGGGGTTTCTAGGGCTTCCGGCTCCCACCAGTGCAGAACGTTGCGGGATTCGGGGATTGGCGACCTACGCGGATGGTCATGGTGCCTCACCAAATCTTCAGATGCATTTCCTCAACGGAGTCACCTTTGGTCGCATGCCTGTCAACGACAAAGAACTTTTCTGGTTCATAGTTCGCAATCCGCCGCCTCAAGGTATAGTCAATAAATTCCTAGCCTTCACAAACAATTTAAATCCATAGCTCAATCTTGTAATAAAAAATTTCCGTCTCTTAACAGATTACGCCGAAATCTCCCATGATCCACTGCGAATACGTGAATTCAGCTCGTCTCTGTTAAAGGATTTTCCTTCCCAAATCAAAGATGTAATAGGGCTGACAGCCACCGACAGTCTGAATATGACAGTTCTGAGATTTAAATGGCCGTGGGATATTTTAAATAATAGTGCGTATAAAGGCAGCGTGACGGCGGCGGGAGATGCAGTGCACCCCATGACTCCTGATCTTGCACAGGGCGGCAATTCTGCGCTTGAAGATGCCATTGTTCTGGCCAGATGTTTAGCAGAAACCCTGAATGGAAGGAGTAATGCTGATAATGAAGGGCAAATTGTGGAAAAGGCATTGAAGAAATATGTAGATGAAATGAAGTGGAGATGGGTGTGGCTTGTGAGCCAAGCATACATCACAGGAGTAGTGCAACAGGGTTCTTCTGGTTTCGTCAGATTCATTAGAGACAACATTGCTCTCAAGTTCAGGTCACCCAAGGATATGTTTATTCATGCAACTTATGATTGTGGGACCCTTCCCACTGTAAATCCAATCTGAGATTTCAGCTACAGGATTCATCTGCTACATCCTTTTTCTTAATATGTAATGGAATCCAAATCAGGCGTGACCCCTCTCCCCTGTAATGTCTCTTCTGCTGCTTAACTGAGCAATAATGTTCTTGTCCTCAATCAAGCCAAACATTTTGCTTTCAATCATTTTTCAATCATTATTTAAGTTGACCGATAATGGAGTTGGTTTGTTGCAGACATATTATGGAATTGCTTTGTATGGCCCCCATGTCTACTTTTCATGAATTATTGGGCGGTATTGTCTTGATAACCGTCCTCTTCAATTTTGACATGTTTTTATGAGTGGCTTAGCTAATTTTTTAAGTTATATTGTTTAAATTTATTAAAGATTATTTTTGGAAATAGGGATCTTAAATTCCTTTTAAGGAGGAAAGACAAATTTGTGGTCAAGCATGACTGCATAATTCTACTCCCTCATCTTTTTAAAATTGAATTTTTAAATTTTATAATCCTCCATTATTTTAGGAAAAGGTTTTATTTATATCATTTCTTGCTTATTCAAAAGTAAATGGGATCGCATTGAATTCCAAAATAAATAAAAATAAAAAGTAATTAGAATTTTTTATGTAGGGGACCAATTACTTTATCATCTATGTTTCAATTATCTATTCATGTCATTCACTCCTTGTTCACTCAACCTCTCAATTACTTACTTTAAAGAAATTTTAAAACTAATGACTAAAAGTCCATTAATAAATTTCAAATGTATCAATAGACACAGCTTTACCCCAATACCCATAGTGCATGACTAGTGGTGGTACATTTGTGTATAATTATTGACCATTTATTAGGTGATTGTAGTGCATGGTTATTGGGGCATCTTTAAGCAGGCATTACTACCCAAAAGCCAAAACAATAGCTATAAGCAGTTAAGTTGCATATAAAGACAACCAAAAAAAATTGTCAAAACAATTCTATGTATCGTTTAAGATCTATGGGTGCACTTTTATTTAGCTATAATGACTATTGGTACACTTCCCTAGTTTTCAGGAATAAGTAATATGAATAGACATTCTGCAATGATCTAAACATGTTAACCTAAAATCATACATTTTATCTTAATTTTTAATATTTAGCTATAATGACTATTGGTACACTTCCCTAGTTTTCATGGATAAGTAATATGAATAGACATTCTACAATGATCTAAATGTGTTAACATAAAATCATACATTTTATCTTAAATTTTGATATTTATTTATATGTATGTAGTAAATAAAATGATAAAAAAAATTAACTAAATTAAATAGCTGATATCTTTATATAAATGTATTTAAGATATTTATACTAATTAATTTGTATTTGTTATTGTTTCAATGAAAAATTTATAATTTAATTGAAATAATTTTTTGAAGGCTAGTTTCAAGATTTTCTTTATCTATTCGACGTCAAGGTTGTAAGAATAGATTTAAAATTAATCTTTAATAGAAAAACAGTTTATTTATTTAGTTAACTTAAAGGCTATAATAGGGAAGATAATGTTTTATTTGTTTTCTCTTGAAGTTATAAAAGAAAATATTTTAATTAATTTAGAAAGTTAATCTCATAACAAAAGGTTAAAGATTGAAAGGATTTTTTATCTAAGGCCATAATATGCAAGATGTTTTCTTTGAATCTATTTTTCATTTAGATTACATTAAAGAAAAATGTATTTTTTGTTATTTGACTTTGAGGTTGCAATAAAAAAATATTTTTCAAGCAATCACCTCAAGGTAAAGACACTTTCTCAAAGTCGCGTGAAGATCAAAGCAAATCCTAATCACAAAATTAAATTCACATAAAGAGTTAGGAAAATGGTGTTCTAAACCTTGCACAAGAAAATAATTATTTTCCTTGGGAAATGGGAAGCCTTTGGAATCATCTACAAGTGAAAGCAAGAGCTTAAACAAGATGAAGGCCACTGGAAGAAGGATGATTCAAATTAAATTTTGATAAGGCATCTAAACAAAAAATCAAGAGTGTTGAGAGTAGAATATATTATTAGAAATCAAGATGGTGTCATGATTGGAGTAGTAGCAAAAAATGAATTAAAATTCCAAGTGGTATTCTTAGATCTCCAAATGGGAAATAAATTTGGATTGAATAGAATAATTATAAAGGAGGATTCATTAATAACTATAAATGCCATAAGAAATGACAAATGCCAAAAATGGAAATTAGATAATATGTTAAACTTTATGTTGAGATTTGATGAACAAATTTAAAGTCTTTCAAGTAAAGGATGTGCAGCTTGAAGCAAAAAAGAAGGAAGATAAACTCTATAATGTGACAATTGAAATGGTTGGAGAGTTTCTAAATGGTAGGGAGGTAAATGTATGGAGAAATATTGTAGTGGGTTCATCATCACTTTTCATTATGCAATTATAAATCAAAGTGTTAAGAGGATGAAATGCTTGATCCTTTCACCCATGGGAAGATTCAATGGAGGTACGCAACGTAAAATAGTGATAATGATGAGAATTAATTTTGGAATTATGTGAAGGGAGATTAAAATTAAAAGATATGATGATCATGACATTTATAAAAAAAAAAGATGCTAGAGTATGTTTAACATTAAAAATGAGACAAGTTTCCTTTAGGGGATAGATAACTTATATGTTCTTGAGGGTGTTCAAGTCAAAATCTATAGTAGTTATGCATGTAATGAGAATGGTATTAGGTAACACTTTCTTGTCAATGACTCGTAGACATTATACAAAAATAGCTTCAATGTCGATAGATATTGTGTTAGTTTTAGGAGAGATAAAATATTGCATTGGGGAGGTCACCAAGATGGTGATAAAGTTTGTGGCAAAGAGGTTTAAAGGAAAAAATAAAAATGAAGGTACTAGATCTAGGTTTTCTTTTAGGATAGGGTACTTGGCCCTCCATCAACCCATATTACTCAAGGTTATGGGTGTCATTCATGATCTAGGAGATATGACAAGAGGGGTAGGAGCATAAGAATAGGGGAAATGGGGATTGGAGTTTTCAAAATTGGACCTTATTTATGGATACAAACATCTCAAAATCAAGTGACAATGGTGACCAAGTAATAGATGATAATGTTAATTAAAAAGGTGCAAATATATAATAATGTTATGACAAAATAGGTTGCATTTAGAAGGGTTGATAGAAGATAACATAACATGAAGAATATAATAAATTAGAAAGAAGTATTTTCAAGTTCTCTAATGGAGTAACCCTTTTAAGTTCTCTAAGGATTTTCCTAGGGTATATATTATGCAATATTTTGGTATGTGTTTTATCTTTGCATTATAAGTATTTTGTAGGCTTGTATGCATGTTGTTCTCACATAGAAATGTGTAGGAAATGGATTGGTCAACTTGAAAAAAAATTAACATTAAGATCAAACTCTATCTTAGATTCATATTATAATTTAGCATACTCCCAATCACACCCAAAAACTTAACACTTTAAGAGAATACCTAGTCTTAGTAAAACTCAATGAAATCACCTCAAGTTGGAACCTACTCTTAATAAAACACAACAAAGTCAACTTATGATTAAACTATGATCCAATCACACCTTAAAAAGTTATCTGAAAATCAAAAGTAACTTTCTTACTAACTAAAATTTGACCATATAGAAAAAATTAATATTTAACAGAATTTTTACATCAAGAGATGTAATTACAATGACAATAGGGGTGGAATGTAAAGAAATATGTGTGTTGACAAAATCTATTAAATATTTGATATATTTCTTGTCTCATGCTATTGGATGGAGAATAGGTGGACCACCAATGCTAAGATCTTGGATTGGAGAGGCTTTGATCACTAGTCAATTAAACTCTTAGCTACTTCCTTTAGAGTCTCAAAAAATCCTTCTTCTAAATTCCAACTTATGTGGTTGCATGGATTATTTGGAGGCTAGTTGTTTTATTCCTCAAGGATTTTCCTAGGGTATATATTATGTAATATTTTGGTATGTGTGTTATCTTTGCATTATAAGTATTTTGTTATTTTGTATGCATGTTGTTCTCTCATAGAAATATGTAGGAAATGGATTGATCAACTTGGTATTTTTTTAACATCAAGATCAAACTCAATCTTAGACTCATATTAGAATTAAACATACTCACAATCACACTCAACAATTTATCACTTCAAGAGTAAACCTTGTCTTAATAAAACTTAATGAAATCACCTTGAGTTGTAACCTAGTCTTAATAAAACCCAACAAAGTCAACTTATGATTAAACCATGATCCAATCATAGCTTAAAAATTTATCTCAAAATCAAAACTAACTTTCTTACTAACTTTCTTACTAACTAATTTGACCGTATAGAAAAATTTAATATTCACTAGAATTTTTACATCAAGCGATGTAATTATAATGATAATAAGTGGTGAAATGTATTCAAATAAGCATGTTGACAAAAACTATTTGTTGACATATCTTTTTTTAAAACTAAAATCATAAAATAACTTTTAAGAAAATAAAATAAAACAAATCTTAGTAAATACAAAGAAAACTGATCTAAAATAAAAAAATTTTAAAATATATTATATAAAATAACTCTTAAGTAAATAAATATAAAAGATTATTAAATAAATAAAATAATTTTAAAATAACTCTTAATTATATAAAATAAAATAAATTTTAAATGGTCCTAAAGTAAAATAAAATTTTCATATCCATCTTTCAAAAAGACTTTTTAAAATAAATATTAAAATAATTATAAAATAGCTCCATGTGAATAAAAATTAGCTCTTCAAAATAAATCAAGTAAAATAAAATAATTCTAAAATAACTCTTAATACATAAAATAAAGTAAATAAAACTCATGTAAATAAAATAAATTAAGTTTTAAATATTTCAAAAGTAAAATAGAACTAGTATATATATCTTCAAAAATATTTATCTGAACTATGAGGAGAGATGTCCTTCTTCAAGCCATATTTTTAATTGTTATGTGATATATAAGTAGAATAGGCATCTCAACTATTTCACTTGATAGTGAACCCCATAGCTCCAAAAATCACATGCAACAAAAAGACCTATCACATGTCTAAAGAGAAAAAGTCAAGATTATACTATGCAACCTTGAGAAAGATTGATTTCGAATTACAACATGATTGAACAACCATATTGGATGTATCTAAATGATTATAATGAATGAATATACAAAAGAAAAATGATAAAACCCTACATTCAAAACCTTAAGTGATAATTAAATTAGATCAACATTTCTCTTTTGGTTCACTCAAGTTTTTCTCATATAATAGATCAACCAAAAATAGAAATCTCATGATGATAGGAGTATGTTTATAGTAATCATAGATATTCACATCAAGTATGAACCAAACACAAGGCATAAACATAAAAACATGAAACATACACGTGGATATTTGTAAACACAAAGCATACATGCAAATACACGTATTGTTAGATTACTTCTCATTGACTAGAATGCATCCATTGATTTATCTTTACCCTGCAAGATGGAAGAACCATGCTCTGATACAATTTGTAACGTCCCCTTCCAAATTTTCCCTAGAACCACAATTGCAACATGTTAGGGTTAGGGTTGTATATTTACCAATAAAAATATCTCCTTAAACCACATGATCCTAGATTTGAATCCTACAACCATAATAAAGGGAACAATACATATATATACTTCCAATTATTAGGGTTAGACACAAACACATTATACTCATACAATATTTATAATATTATTCAAGCACCATTATGGTTTGGAGGAAGAAACGTGATAAGTCTCCCTAAAGCAATATACACACTAATCCTAAGAGTGGAGTGAATACCATATCCCTCTTAGCCTTGGTGCACAATCAATATGAACATCTACTAAGGTGACCTACTTAGTGGGTTTCTTGTACGTACTTTCCCTATCTATGCTTCATCCTCTTAAAGACTTTAGGCATCACTGTAGAGTCAAAGAGGAGATTGTAAAGGGGTTTCTAGGTGGTTCTTATCTAAGATCAAGAGATAATGAGTATCAAATCCCTCTTGGCCCTAGGTGTTAGTAATATGGTCATCTCTAGGGTGGCCTACTTACATCACCATCTTACAACTCCCTCTTACACTACCCACCTTCCATACAAGATGGAATGTAAATAGATTGATTGCAGACATAAGAAATAAATATTTATCCATACATGGGAGTACATATATATAAGATAATAATTGACAAATATAGTATTTATACCACCAAATATTAGGATTAGTAATAGTATTTTAAGATAATAAAAAATTTGTTGTGATCTAGTGCTCGAGTTGGAGTTGTCTTCTCCTTGAATGTTGTCTTTCTATCTTATGGTTTTGTTGTTTGATGATTTTGATCACTTTATTCTATTCTACTCTACTCTTGGAAATAGGAATTATTATGTCATGAATGGATCCCCAAATGATCTGCAAACACCTCTTATTTATACCTTTCAATTAACACCCCTTCATCAAAGGTTTCACCCTTCCTAAACAAGTTGGCTAGCAAACAAATTAATTATATAATTTTTATTATCCCAAACCTTGTCCAAAGCTCCAGGCGCTCCATAATGGAGGTCACCCCTAGAAAAGTATATTTAATTTAATTTTTTTTTAAAAAGATAGGTTGGTCATAAGTCTAATTTTATTCATCTTCACTTGGGTCGATCCTCCTTGATCACTCCAAATATTAATTGCCTTTATCCCTAGTCAGCCATTTGCACTTGTTTAATCATTGACACTTGGCTATATAAATTTGTGACTAGGTTTAATGATGTTGTGATCAAGGGTTTAGGACTATTGTGACTATGGTTTTAAAACTACTGAGACCAAGGGCATGACATAAACATACCAAAATTCATCTCTTTTGAGTTTCCTATCTCTCACTTGGAATTTCTTGCCAACTATTTTCAAGGATCAAGGAACACTAGATTGAAGTAGTTTTAGATTAAGTTCAAGAGAGCATTGCTTAAGAAATTTTGAGAAGATCATTAATGAACAAAGATAAGTGAAGAGTCTTGCACAAGAGAGCACATTTTTTTAACAAAACTCATTAAACTTATCAACATCAAAATTATAACAATAACTCTTTGATGACTCCAATACAATACCTTGCAAACATACCAATAATTCCACATTCAACCCTATAAATCAACAACATGGTTTTCCACCAAACACTCTTTCTTCAAGAGGTGAGTGAACTCAGACTTGACACAACTCCTACTCCAAGCTATCAAATTATTTATCTCGATGAGATCCTCCTTCCATGTGAAGAAAGTGATCAATTATAGTTTTTTTATTATTAGTTGGTCTTTTTTATACAAAAGTAGGAGTGACCTAATCCATGTCATTAGCAATGGTCTAGTGTATGTGTAATTCTAAGTCCACCTTATTTACTTTAGTGGTGATTAGATCCAAATTTTCACAAGGGTGGACTTCACTTTAGTGATACAACCACCCAAGAAAGTCAATTAACAATTAAAACATAAGAAATATGCTTATCAAATAAGATCAACAAAAATTTGCAAGCCTAAAGCATAGTTAAAACCTTAAACAAAAAATAATAATAATAATAATTAAAGGCCTTGTATTATTTTTAAAAAAGTGAATACAAATGGTTTAAACACATACAAGGCTCATAAAATTAGAGCATTGACACCACAAACCACATGAATAGCCTAGAAAGAATAGGAGTTTAAGTGTGACCATAAGATGAGTGCATAACAACCATTACCAAAGGAAATTTTAATAAGCTTAGACACAAATAACAGGAATCCTTGGACATGGAGACAAATTTCTCACTAATGATCCACTTGTGATAAAATAAAAGACTTAACTCAACATATACAAATTGAGTACAAACCCCAATCATGTTTATATCACTTTGCACATGATGTTGAAGTGCAATGAACACATTTAGACATTTAAAAAGATAACCACAATGTAACGACTTATCAAGCATACAAAGGAACTATAAAAAACAACCACCAAAGGTATATGAAAGACTCCAAGTAAGATTGCAATTGAGATAACAAATTGAACATGAGGGTGTCCAATTCTAAAATTAAGGGTTCTTTTTAGTACCTTACACACACAAGTATCATGTTATTGTTAGTCCATGCCTTATAAGGCGGATACTAATGTTTTCATCTCGCTTTCAACAATTAATCACTATTTCGGAAACTGTGCTAGAAAATTTTACCTATGGTCTTTGATGATTTTTTCATTAAAGTGGTTACTTTTCTTATTTTTAGTTTTTTCTGATTGGCCCCTCATATTTTTGCCAAAAAATTTTGTATATTATTAAAAATAAGGAAAAATAAACTCCTGGCAAATAAGGAATGAGCAGGGGGGAAATTTAAGAAGCGTATACTATTGTTTTCATCTGATCAAATGTCTATTAAATGTTATTGGAAACTATGTCATGGAATGTTTGAAACCTTATGTTTTCACCAAGCCTCCAAACTACACAAGATGGAATTCCTTCAGTAGTCCACATGCATTGAGTATTCTTCCCCATTTTGCATACTCGTCAAGACGTGGCAAATCTATTTTCTTGTGTGTCAATATAGAAGTTAAATATGGGCCAACTATTCCCTTCTTTTGAGTGACAATGATGGATGAGATGAATCTTATCTCACTCCAAATAGCAGTCATGGTGGCTATAGTAATTGCCAGCACTCTGAGCTTTCACTTTTGTGGGCATTTGCTAATAAGGGCAAATGAGCTAAAAAGTAAAATATATGCTATGAATTTCTCATTTCTTTTGAAAATCCACATAAGAGTAAGTTGTTATTGCTTCAAAACAACCATTTCAATTGCGAGCTTTGAAGATAAAAGAAATTTCTAATAGTTGAATATGTTGAAGAATTAACAGATTATCCTTTCAATTTTCTCAAACATGCTCAAATGCTTACTCAGCTAAGACATGCAGATTTTTAGAGGCTTTGATTCAATATCCTTGCTGATACCTAAAATTCAAGAGATAAGTTTTTTCCCTGGATGTTTCCAACCTCCTCTTCTAAGGCAGCATTTTTATTGAAACACTAATATACAATATCACAACAATTCTATAGTAGTCAATACCTTTTGGCATAATAGATTGTAGCTATCTTTGATTATCCTTGCTTTTGTCATTTCTCCACACTCAAATGTCTATTTTACATGAAAAATATATTTAATGATGATGAAAATAATTTCAATAGTTCACTTATATTTATGTACTTTCTTGATGTCTTAGAAAAAGGGATTATTGTTTGTTATTTTGAGGTTTTTAGGAGATGAGTACATGCATGAAGGCCTTCTAGAGCCAATCATACATCAAAATATTTCAATCGCATATATTCTATTGGATCGAGAGAACAAACCTCATTTTTTGAATTGTGTCTTGGACAAAATCTTGGCAAATGACATAGTGTTTTCCCTCCTAAAATTCTCAACAACCATGGGATATCTGGCACCACAATATGCAACTATTCAATGTCTTACACTCTAAAACAATGTATTTTCCTTTGGAAAAGTAATCTCCTAGCTCCTCATTGGAAATAACCAAAAACAATAATTCGCTTGTGCCTCATAGTACCATCAAATCACTAGCAAAATGTGTATTTGCACTACCCAAGTAGCTAACCAAAGGCCTTCCATGAGTGTAATGCTTGACAGGTTTCAAACAAAAATTTAACCAAGAAATATTGGCTAATTGATAAATATTTAGATCTAGGTATTTTCATCTCGCACTTGTTGTAAAATCAAGAAGTTCATTGACAAAGAACAAAAAACTCAACCTATACATTTCAAATTAAAATCTTTTCTTCAAATAAGTTGTCCTTTAGCCTCTTTTCTTCAATTTCGTGTGTTTACTTTGCAAAAAAAAAGTTGACAATTTATGTTGTTTGAGAAATTACAAAAAAATTATGTTCCATTATGTATGGTATATGTATTCATATTATTTTAACACTTGTTTTGCTAAAATAAGTTGGCCCAAAGATGATGAATGTCAGGCATCCAACCAAGTTCTAGCTTTTGACACTAGAAACCACTTACGCTTCCTTGCATGTTTATTTATGACTTGTCAAATCCATGCATGTACACTTATTAACAATAAAGTACTAAAATTTCTTTAGGTCTAGAACCAAGGTCACAAACATTGCCAAACAGATGGTACCACAATCTAGAATGTATTTATTTACATTTCATAATCTGATCTAACCAAGGTTAGTATCAAAATGACTAGACTTTGGCATTTGGTAGGGACTCTATTAAGTGAATCTCATAAGGATTTAACTCAAAGAAGAGTTCAAGCATAAAATCCCCATAACATTTAACATGTTGTCATGGTGCATGGTTTGCATAGTTGTACATTTAGATCACAAGGAATGAATGGTTATGACCCTCTTCCTTAACCTCATGATCCATGTGGTTGCTTGTTACTTGTTTTTCGGAGAAATGGGTAGTCCGATAGAAAAATAAATAAATAGATAAAATACTATGAAATCTTGTTCTAAAATGATGAAACAATTGTAATCTAAGAATCACTAATTAAACATTTCCTTTTCCCTCCTTTTTAAATATTTTCCTTCAAATTTCACTTCCAAATTTATCTCTACTTTTATTTTATTTTGATGGGGAGATCATATCCACAAAATCATTTTAACTACACCATCGCAACCTCATCCCTTATTATATCAAGCCTTTCATTCACTAAGACTTGATCCATGATGAACTCATTAAGAATCGTTCAACCTTATTGATAAACCAAAGATCCATTAACTTATCTTTAAATTTAAATTTGAAAAAAAAAATCACATATAAAAAATACTATAACAATCAAACAAACCCAATAAAAAAAAAAAAAACTTCTAATAAGTTAAAATGCATGGGACCCTGCTGTAATCGATTTAAATTGATTGATTCGCCACCGCTTTGGTATTTGCGTGGATACTTATCCAAACTTCCCTGTGAAATAAAATCCGTAGCTCAATGGCCGGCCTGTTTGCATTCATTAATCAATTAAAAAATTAACTGTATTCTAATTTTTAATTAATTAATAAATTGCGATCAACGGTACTGCTGGTAAGTTCTCATGGAAATCTTTGTGTGGCCGTTCTTAAAGCTGGGCAGCTATATACTCGGCAAACATACTCATGCAAAGGCTATTCAAAAAATTAATGATGGAGACTGAGTTAGAAGGATTTGTCGTCACGGGAGCAGGAATTGCTGGTCTTGCCACTGCTCTTGCTCTTCACAGGTAACAAGACATCTTCTCTATGCTTTGCAATTTCTGAAGATATTTACATGTATTGTGCTGTGAGTGTTTACATGTATTGTGCTGTGAGTGTGATGGTACAGAGTGGGAATAAAGAGCATCGTGATGGAAAAAGCAGAGAGTCTGCGTGCAACAGTAGGTGGAATCGGAATCTGGACTAATGCTTGGAAGGCTCTCACCGTCCTTGGCATTGCAGACCACCTCCGCGAACAACATCCATTCAATTACAGAGGTGATCCATCAAAAAATCTCTAGTCTTTATCCACATATCAACAGGAAGAATGATTCTCAGAAAAAGTCACTGATTTGCAGTTTTGATTTGATCACACTCGATGGAGGTGGAATGATTCGGAATTTCTCTCTCCAAGCGAGTGACAGGTAAATAGATAACCCTGTAAATACACGTCCATAAAGTAATTGGTGAAGTAATAGGAAATTGATGCTCTGTGCAGTGGTCATAAATTCAGGTGCGTAAAAAGAGCAGCTTTACTGGAGGCTCTGGCCACAGCTCTTCCTCCCGAGACCATTAAATTCAACAGTAGAGTCCTCCGTGTGCGGCAATCTCTGAGCTCCAAATATTCGTCGGAAACGGAGCCGGAAGATGGAACTGTCATCAGAGCAAAGTTAAGGCAAAATATAACCAGATCCTCAAAGAAACAGAAGAAATATTGAAATTATATGATGGAAATTTACATTAAATTAAAAATTACTGTAAATCGACAAATAATTTGATAAAGAAATTAGTTAGTCAGGTAGGGCAAAATATAACCAGATCGACGAAGAAACAGAAGAAATATTGAAAATATATAATGAAAATATGTATTAAATTAAAAATTAGAATAAATCGACAAATAATCTGATACAGTGCAAAGAAATTTGTTAGTCAGGTAGGGCAAAATATAACCAGATCGACGAAGAAACAGAATAAACATTGAAAATATATTATGAAAATTTACATTAAATTAAAAACTACAATAAACCGACAAATAATTTGATACAGTACAAAGAAATTAGTACGTCAGGTAGGGCCAAAGGTAGGGCAAAATATAACCAGATTGACGACGAAACAGAAGAAATATTGAAAATATATGATGAAAATTTACATTAAATAGAATCATCCTCCAGAGATTATTAAATTCAACAGTAAATTCCTCGGTGCTGCAATCTCTGAGCTCCAAATATTCGTAGGAAACGGAGCTGGAAGACGGAACCGTAATCAGAGCAAAGGTAGGGCAAAATACAACCAAATCGACAAAGAGAGACGGGGGAAATAAATTCCCGTTTATCAAAAACTACTCATGAAAATCAAATTCAAGTAAAAACTATAATGAATCAAGAAAGCTCAAATAAATTAGTAAGTAAAGTGTTTGGGGTAACTTGTGAAACAGGGGGTGATTGGTTGCGATGGAGTGAGGTCGGTGGTAGCATAGGGGTTTCTAGGGTTTCCGACTCCCGCCAATGCAGAGCGCTGCGGGGTTCGGGGAATGGCGACCTACACAGACGGTCACGGTGTCCCACCAAATCTTCAGATTCACTTCTTCAATGGAGTAATCTTTGGGCGCATTCCGGTCAACGACAGAGAACTTTACTGGTTCGCCGCAAGGTAAATAACATATAATTTCTTCGCCTTCACGGACGTTAAACTGCACAGGTCAATCTGGTAATAACAATTTTTTGTCTCTAAACAGATTACTCCGAAATTGCCCAAGATCCCTCGCGAATCCATGAATTCACTAGGTCTTTATTACATCATTTTCCTTCACAAATCACAGAGGCGGTAAATCTGACAGTCAAGGACAGTCTGAATATGACCGTTCTGAGATTCCGGTGGCCGTGGAATATTTTAACGACGAGGGCGTGTAAAGGCAGCGTGACGGCGGCGGGCGATGCGGTGCACCCCATGACGCCTGACCTCGCACAGGGCGGCTGCTGTGCGCTTGAGGATGCCATTGTTCTGGCCAGATGTTTAGCAGAATCTCTTAATGGAAGGAATAATACTGATAATGAAGGGCAGATTGTGGAAGAAGCATTGAAGACATATGTAGATGAAAGGAAGTGGAGATGGGTATGGCTTGTAAGCCAAGTATACATCACAGGACTTGTTCAGCAGAGTTCCTCTGATTTCCTGAGATTCATCAGAGACAAAGTTGTTCTCAAGTTCATGTCACCCAAGGACATGTTTATTCAATATCTTCTATAAGAAATGTAAAATAAGAAATGTAAAATAGATATGCAGTGGTTATTCTCCATATTAACAGTATCCGATTAAAAATACAAATTTGAAAAATACAATTGTTTTTCAACAGATTTTTTGTATTTTTGCAGCATTGAGAGCACAGATTAAAAGGATCCAACCAATAGAAATTGTGTAAAAATTTATGAATAATAGACGGCTCCAAATAGATACAAATCTATCTACAATAAAGATTTAGAAATGTAACTCATTATGCAACTCATCAAAGTAAGTGAACATTTTACTTTTAATCATTATTTAAGTTGTAGATCCATAATTAACCCAAGAGCAACTCGTCACCATAGACATGCATTACTTCTTTGCCCTAGGGGAAGCATACAAGTAATCGTTATAGCTAACTTTGTGCACCTACAGATTCTAAATAGTACATCAAATTTTGACGATTTTTTATGTTTGTCTCCGCATGCGACTTAATTGCTTATAGCTATTGTTTTGGCTTCTGAGTAGTAACGATGCACACTGTGGGATTTGTTATGTGTGCAAGGGTCAAAAAGTACACATTTCAAAGTATCGCTCAATACCTACTTAAAGATGCCCCAATAATTGTGCACTTAAAATTGAAATGCCCCAGTAGTCGTGCACTACAGGTACCAATAAAGGTGGACAAATGGGCCAATTATGGTCCAAAAATGTTAAAAGACGAGCGGCTATTGGTACATGTGAAATTTATTAATGAGCTTTTAGTTATTTGTTTTTTTGAAATTTTTTTTAAAGTTAGTAATTGAGGGGTTGGATATGCAAGGAGTGAACGGTTATTAGATCATGAATTGTGCTCTTCCCCTAACATTATCATTTCTACTTAGAAGTATTGAACAATGACTCTGCTCATGATGTTACTTTCTAACTTTGAGAGGGTTTGATCTAATGTTGTATCTGAATTTTTAAGTTATTCAACAAGATTTCTTTTGATAACAATGCTCTTATGTTTTTGAAGTTAAGGAGAAATATACATTTACATGTATAATTTTATCTTAATATAGATTTACATGGTAGAAGTTCATCTTTTCTTTTTGCAACTAAACTTTAAAATTTTAGAGTTGGTTTGTTATTTTAGAGAAGAATTTAAATTATATATTATGTTTATTTAAATTTTAAAATTTTATAGTTGATTTATTATTATTATTATTAATTAAAATATATATTATGTTCATTAAATATTACATGAGATCATTTTGAACTGAAAAAACGTAATAAAATTATAAAAATTAGGGGATTATATTGATAGTTGTACATGATTTTTATTTAAGTAATTAATTTGTCTTGTTTTTCTTTCAATAATTATTTATAAATTGTTTCGAACAAGTATTGAAATTGGCTTTACAGTTTAAGTAAAAAATAGTATTTAAAATTAGTTATAGGTGTTAAAAAAAAATTATTAGTTTGGTTTTCAAACTATAACAAAAAGATATTACATAAAAAAAGTTTTAATTATTTTTTTTTAATTTGATTTCAAGGTTGTAATATGAAAAGATATTTTATTTATCTAGAAACAAATATTTTTTCTTTATTTGTTAGTTTGCAAAGTTGTAAAAGAAAATATATTGATTAATTTGATTAAATCATCATAATAAAACATTGAATTTTTAAGTCTTTCAAATTGCAAAATAAAATATTTTGATTAATTTGAATCAAATTATGTTCATAATAAAAAGTTAATAGTTTTCAAGATCTCAACATGAAACACATTTTCTTTAAATCTATTTTATATCGAGACCACGATAAGGAAATGCAAATTTTTTATATATATTTGACTTTTAGCTTGTAATAGAGAAAGATTGTTAATCAAAGTAAAATAGTGATCACACCCAATAATTTCACTTCAAGATCAAACCCAATCTTAATCACAACCAACAAAATCACTTTAAGATTGAACCTAGTCCTAACTGCATCCAACAATTTATCACCTACATATCAAACACTATCCAAATCACACCTAACAAAAAGATGTAACCTACTCCTAATAACACCTAATAAAGTAAACTTGAGATCCAACAAAGGTTTGATTACACCCAACAGAGTTACCTTAAGATCAAATACAAGTTTCTTACTAACTAGATTTCAACCTTATAAGACTTTTTTAATATTTCATAGAAAAATTATTTATTTGAATTCATTGTATAAAAATACATAAAATTTAGTTTAAAAGATTTAATTTATCTTAATGGATATGATAATTTATATAATTTTACCTATTTAATATTAATATGCATGTTTAGCTTTTTTTATATTATTTAATATTTTACATGTGATATGTAAATGATGATATTTGTTTTTCAATTGACCATTCACTTTTATGAATATTATTTCTATAAAAATTAGAACTCTTTTTAATTATTAATAGATATTTTTAAAACATCTATTAAAAAGACACAAACAAATATCAATATATTTTTTTGACAAGGAAAGAAAGGGAATTCATTGGTTACAACTCAACCAACCCTAATTGAAAGAGCCAAGGGAAAATTTACAACCAAGAGATTAAAAAAAAATAATAATTCTAGCAGCATCATTCTAAAACTAGAAAAATACACATAATATGAAAAACTTCCTAAAACACCTCCACTAACTTTTTAAAAAGGAAGAGAAAAAGATAGCTTATACTACAATAAGCTTCCTTCCATTTTGTGAAACAAAAGCCTTCACAATCCATTACAACCATCACCAATTAAATGCTTGCCTTCCAACCTCAAATTTCCCACTTCAAACTTTCTTCCTCCACATGTCTTTTTCAATTACACAATGATGATGGCCTCTTCAATAACTAGAGTATAAATCCTCATACAAACACCCAAATCCCATGTTAAATAGGCATAGATTTGAGGTAAGAGACTTCCTGATCACACTACAAAAATGATGGATAAATTATTTTCCTTGTGACCTCCTTCAATCTAATATTACCTAACAAAAACTTAGAACTGTGATTTAGAATAAAATTACTAATATCTAACATAATTATTAACAACAAATTCTTTCTTAGTTTTCCCCCATCTAGACTTCTTCCCACACTTTTCTTTAAATTTTTACCTTTCAATTAGAGGAATCAAGTCAAAACCTCTATAAAAAATAGTTGGTTTTCATTCTTCAATAAATCATCGTCTTCTAGCAATTGTTATCAAGTTTTTGCATAGAAAACCCATATTAATATTTCACTTTACTTTGTGCTTCTACAAAGACTAACCTAAGGTTGTCTATTGTTTTAAGGATGAAAGAAGGGACTCCTACCTAAAAAAATCTCTCCCAATGAAACCTTTGAAGGAACAGGTGAGGGACTAATCAAACTTTTTTCTTCATTCGACAAAAAAATATCATAATTCCTCCTCAAAAATATCCCTATCTAACTTACCAACCTTCTAAACCCAATTTTAAATTATCATTAAAAAGGAACTAATATTCCTTTTTTTTTTGCTATATATTACCCAGTTTAGGTCCAAGAATCAAAACAAAGGAGAAAATCCAAGGATACCAAACGGTATTGAGGACTCTCAAAACCAAAACAAAACAACCCTCAAAGCTCAATAGATCACTTAAAGTAGCCATAAAGTAGGCAAACACCACAACCTCATAAAGACCAAAAACAACCAGCATTAGATGTGTTACAATGTTGGAAAAAGGTGAATGAATGAAATCTAGAGGAAAGCTTTTCTTCCCTCCGAGGAGAGATGAAAGTTTCACTTCGGATTCACCTTCAAACACTTTTCACGCATTACATTAGAAGAGGGGGGAAACACACTAGATTCAACCTCCAGAGAAAGAGATTGAATTCTGAGTGATGGAAAGTTATTCCCCTCTTCTGAGATTGAGATTTGAATTGATTGAATTGTGTACTTATAACCAAATGAAAAAGAGACAAAGATTTGATTATAACTCGAGATAGAAGCATAGGATGAAGTTGTGCACGTGGATCTGGCAATAATATGTCGAGACGAAGCCACCCTGCGAATTTGAGGAAAAGTTGCCCAAACCGTGGCGGGAGTGTACACAGTCCTCTGAAAAATCCGCGAAATGAAAAGGGTTTTTCTGCCTCTGCAAATGGATTCCAAATCCGAAAGTACAGCTACGCACCTGCAACCTACGCATAGAAAAGAGAGGAAAAGGGGTTGGGATTAGGGGTTTGCCTTTAGGTCAAACCCCAGTTTGGGAATTAACCAAATGATGAAAGAAAGTACTTCCAAGTAAGTGTAAATGAAATATTGAAATGTAAATCACTTCAAGGGAGGTTGTAGATAGAATGTAGGTAGATTTGCTTGTGTGGAATTGAATGTTGGAATGAATCTCATCTTCAGTGGTTGAATCCTTGACTTGAATGCAACACCTAGCCTTGAAAGGAGACTTGAGAATGCTCAATGCTAGAAAGGAACGCTTGAATGCTCTTGAATTCTTGATCTCCTATAAACTTCCCACTCATCCAACTTATCCAACTTGTGCAAATGAGAGGGAAAATTCAACTTAAATACTTGTCAATTAGGGCTAATTGAATAATTTTATGTCACAAGCCGACACTAGGGGAGTCTTCCCACTCAATGTGCAACCTCCAAAGCACATTTGAAAAGGGTTCTACCCTAAAATGGGGTAGAGGCACCCTTGTCCTTTTCTTTTTTGCAGGACAGGATGTAGTTCAGGCAATGCAAAGGGCAAGCAAGATGTGGTTCTCAAGTATCGAGCAAGTCTCTGGTCTCCGATCAAACTTAGGGATTCATTTCACATGTGTGAGGACCCTAATGTGGTCAAAAATTGTGAGGGTCACGATTTTATGACACTACATTTAGCCCCCACTTTAGCAAGAGTATAAGTGTACGCCAATATTGTCGGTAAAGTACAAGGAAACAAGATTGAAAGACTTCTACCAGGTCAAGGAGGCAAGATGCACCAAGCCCCCAATAGACTAAGGCTCTTACGACACCGATTGACAAAGTAAAAGGGAAAACTGTGACTGCAAGTAGCAAGGTTCCCCTCACTACGAGTCACGAAAAAGATACCAAAATTATGAAGCAAAGCCAAGTTCACTAAATAATTCTAAGTATCGAAAAGGAAAGTATGAGTAGAGTGTATGCCCCCACGTTAAAGCGATTGTGTGTGCCTTATCGGGAGCGATTTCTTTAAGGTAGGATACACCCAAGAGAGAGAGAAGAGAGGGAGCACATTATTGCAAGGATTTAGCCCCCAAATGATGTGGTAAACAGTTGCAACTCCTATGCTGGTGCATGGATAAGATTGCCATGAATTTGACACTTAGGACATTTTTTTACAAATTGATAAGATTCTTTCTCCATTGTCAGCTAGTAATATCTCATTCTCATAAGTTTCTTGGCGAGAGTAGGACTACTTGAATGCGTGCCATAGATACCCTCATGAAGCTCGTGTAAGGCAGAGTCAGATTCATTACGATCGAGGCAACGAAGAAGAGTACCATCTAGACCTTGACGGTAAAGGGTGGTAGTGGTTAAGGTATAACGGGCGGCTTGTCGGATGAAGTTGTGTTTTTGGTTACGAGATAGGTCAACTGGTAGGGTATTGTTTTTAAGATATTCATAGATTATCCCATATAAAAAGGACTCTGAACTGGTTAGGGCATAGATGACTTGGGATGCAGAATTGTCATAGGCTGGGGAAAATAATTACTCTTTCGAGAACTTATAACTACTATGTTGCTCTAGAATTTGCAGCAGTGGAGCGATAGTGACCATTGCATCGGTCGCTCTGTTGTCCAACCTTGGTATTTGCTCGAAGGTGATGTGTACAAAGTACTGTTTGAAATCATCCACCATTCTCTTATAGGTGATTAGTTTATCATCCTTTGTCTAATATTCATCGTTGATTTGATTGATGACTAATTGAGAATCTCCATAGACTCTCAATTATGTGATTCTCCATTCCGCAACCATTTTGATTCCTGTGACCAGGGCTTCATATTCAACGATTTTGTTGGTCCATGGAAACATCAGTCTATAAGATCATGGAATGGTGTGCCTTTCTGGAGTGATGAAAAAGATATCGGCACCTGATCCATGTTGTGTATAGGATCCATAAAAGTACAGGGCCCATTATTTGGGTGTAACAGTGAGGACATCCATGTCCGGAAATTCCACCTGCATTGGTTGTTTATCTGTTAGTGATGCTTCAGCTAGTTGATCTGCAATTACCTGTCCTTTGATAGCCCGATGTTCTGTGCACTGGATATGAAACTCACTGAGAATCGTGACCCATTTAGCCAATCGTCCTATAAGAGCTTCTTTGCTAAGTAAATACTTGAGAGGATCAATTTTTGCTACCATCTTGATTGTGTGAGCTAGCATGTAGTGGCAAAACTTTTGAGAGGCGAATACCATAGCTAAGAAAGCCTTCTCAATGAATGCATAATTTAGCTCATATCCATTTAATGTTTTGTTGATGTAATGTATAGCTCGTTCCTTGCCTTCTTGATATTCTTGTGCTAGCAGTGCCCCCAATGATACTTTCATTGTTGAGATGTAGAGGATGAGTGGCTTCCCTGCTATTGGTGGTACCAAAACTGGTGCATTCATTAGATATTTCTTGAGTTGGTAAAATGATTTCGCACACTTGTCTTCCCATCTGAAAGGTATATTTTTGTGCTAGTTGGGTTATAAATCACCTGATGGATTGTAGTCATCCTTGTAGAGATCTGAGTTGGCTAACGTTCCAGGGAGGTGGCATCTCCATTATGGATTGTACCTTTGTTGGATCTACTTCAATGCCCTTTTCTAACACAATGTAGCCTAATAGTTTGCCTGATGTGATCCCGAAGACACACTTCTTAGGGTTTGGTATGACCTTGAACTTTTCCAATCTTTGAAAGATTTTATCTAATATGCCCAGATGTTCTTCTCAGGTGAATGATTTACCCAGTAAATCATCCACATAGTCCTCCATGAATGTATGCATCATATCATGGAAGATTGTCGGCATGGCTCTTTGATAAGTTGCCTCAGCATTCTTCAAGTCGAAAGGCATGACATTCCAACAATACGTTCCCCATGGACAGGTGAACGCAATTTTATCTTGATCCTCTAGGGTGATCTTGATTTGATTATAACTAGAGAAACCATCCATTAATGATAATATTGCATGGCCTGTTGTTAGATCCACAATTATGTCGATGCTAGGCAAAGGAAAGTCATCCTTTGGACAGGCTTTATTGACATCTCTAAAATTTGTGCATATTTTGATTCTTCTGTCAAGTTTTGAAACTAGTACGATGTTTGAAATCCATTCAGCATAGTCTATAGGTTGAATGAATATGGCGTCTAATAACTTCTTTAGTTCAGCTTTTACCAATAATGCCACATGCGGGTTCATCTTTCTTAATTTCTATTTGACTGGCTTAGCTCTCAGAGGGATGGATAAATGATGCATGATCAGGTTTAGATCTATTCTAGGCATATCAGCATAGGACTAAGCAAAATTGATTTTCTTTTCTTTGAAGATTTTGATAAAATCTGGTTTCTCTTCTTCTGTCAGTGATTCGGCTAGGTGTATGGCTTTGACGGTTGCTTCAGTACCGATGTTTATTGATTGAGTTGGATCAATCAATATGGGTGACCTTTCTTGATAGTGTTCGGGAAGAGTTTCAAGTCTCCCATCCTTAGGTGCCTTAAAAAGGTTTTCACCTGCAGATGCGTCCTTTATTTTTACTTTTTTGTGATCTAATACTGTCATTGACTGGTTTTCAGCATTAGACTCTTTGTTTCTTTCATTTTTGCGACTGAGAAACTTCAAACTCTCTTGATTGTAGATATTGTTATTTTGTTCACTGGTAGACCACATTTCTGGATTGACTGTACATAGATACTGGACAATGGATTCATCATCTAGGAAAATGGGTATATCATTGTGTTCAGGTTCTTCCCAGTCTATCAAATCCGGAAATACGAATGGTAGAGAGTCATTTGGTGGGTTGAGATTGGCTACGGTAAGTGTCATGATAGAGGTAGCATTATAGTTGTTTGGGGTACTAGTTAAGTTAATGATATTGTCAAGGTCTTTGATGGTATTATCTTCGATGTAGACTTGTTCGTATAGTTGCTGCTCATTTTCCTTAGCCTCGTAGATATGTCATGGTCAGAATTCAAGTGATCGAGACTCTACACCTGGTCCCTCTTGAGAAAGGTGTGTGAATGAATGGATAGTATCTACCTTGATATCCTCAGTAATATCTGAATAGCTATTCATTAGAATCAGTTTCAGAAGTACTGTCCCAGAGTCTCTCACTACTTCTAATGGGTACATTGTAGGGTGAGAAAAGATCTCTGACAATTGATACCAATCTTGTAGTTTTTTTTAATTCGGAATCAGAGCCTACTTGTACTCTTTGCATTTGTTCATACATTGTTTCACCTCGGGGAGTAAGAATTTCTTTAGGTGGGGGCTCTGCCTTGGTATGATCAGGTTCTCGCACATGATGTACTTTCTTATAAGAGGCTTCTTCCTTTTGAATGGCCAGGTCCTCTCGTTGTTTCTCATTTTCCTGATGTTCTTGTTCTTTACTTAGCGTTTATGTTTCTTGGTGTAGTTCCTCTTGCCATGAGTTTTCATTATATTTCTTCTTTGCTTTCCACTGAGGTTTTTGATACTTATTTTGTTTTTGCCTAGGTGGTATATTGTGTCCATATCCCAGTCATGTTTCGACTCGTGAAAATTGTGAAGGATATTGTAGAGGTTTTGTAATGCCTTCCTAATGCTTGCCTATAGGTCCTTTGTCGTTGTATCCCATCTGTTGCATGATCCAGAATCCTTTTCCATATTGTTGTGTCGGTATGGCCACCTCTAGGGTAGCAGCTCTAACTTCTTCTTCATCCTTGTATATCCAACTAAGGATGTCCTTCTCTTCTGATTCATTGGCCAGTGTGCCCAATTGGATAAATTTGCCATCAAATTTGGTGATGGGTTGTGTTGCTTGATGTGTTGATGCAAAAGGTTGTCCATAAGATTTTGGTGATGTTGGCAATTTTGATAGACACATGGGTTCAAAAGAGTATTCCCCCATGCCTTGATCTTTGATTTTCATCTTTTGTTTGAAGTCTATGGATAAAGACTTGAGTTTTTCTTGATGATGATTAGATGTTGAGGAAGATTGGGATTCCCTGTTGTATGGAACCAGGTTGTCTTGAGCTGCCCCCATAGCATTGCAATGCTGAAAAGGGTTATTATCGGCAGATATGGAAATTTCATGTCCATTGTATGAGAACTTGATACATTGATGATATGTCGAAGGCATTGCTTGCATTTCATGTATCCAAGGACGACCCAATAGAATATTTTATGTTGTCTATGTCCAAGACTTGGCACATAGTATCCTTTTGTATTGGTCCTACCTGAATAGGTAGTATCAATGTTCCTTTGGATGACCTTTCTTCATCATCATAGGCCTTGATGGCGATCTTCTTGTTTGGATCAATAGATGGTGTAGGAGCCCCTGACATGAAGACAAATTGGAGGACACCAAGGAAGCATGACAAGGAGGTGTATGGGTCTAATAGACTCAATTTTGATGTTTTAAAGCCAATTATGGCAATTCATTGTAATGATCCTAATGTAATGGTTAATTGTCTTGATGGGCCTAATAGGACCATAGGACCAAATATGGGATTTCAGGGTTATAGGATTGGGAATGGTCTTAAGAGTGTTTAGACCTCTTGAATAAAGCATTTTGATCCTTTAAGAGTCATTAGCTTTGGGTAGAAGTCATAATAGGTTGTTTAATAGGAGTCTTTAATTCAAATATTTGAATATTAACGGCTAGTGCCATTTTGGTGGGAAATGACAAAATAGGCTTGTTAATCATTTGTAATGACAAATAACTACATGGATTGGTTGGGGTAGTTGTTGGAGGCCTACTTAAAGCCCTTAGAGGCATTTGTATGGGAGAGGAGAGCACAAGCAAGTATAGATTGTATGGACTGCAACTCAATAGCAATAAAAACTCATTTATTTTCCTACAAATCTGTGGTTTCATGTTTTCTTTGCACTAAAGTAGTTTGATATTGATTTTTGTAATGAAGTGAGGGTGGTGTGAGTGCATCCTTACATGTTTGTAATCTACTGAAGGTTCAATATACCTGGAATCACACTTTGCACTGTACTTTCCTAAGTCTACAATCATTTTGTTCACTGTCTTGTTGGTTTCCTTTTGAAATAATGATCCAACCATAGATGTAAGACTCTTTTTCCTATGGATTGGATCATCCCTAACTTGTATCATGCATTCCTGACACTTTAATGACAAGAAGGAGTGAAAGTTTGGTGTACACCAGGAAAGATTAACTGAAAATGCATGGTTTTTGTGCCACAGTTATAGCAGTAATAGATTAGCCTTAAGGAGGGCCTATTTTTATGTTTGAAATAGTAAGAGTATGTTGGGGACATGGTGAATCAGCCTTCATTTGATTTTGGAAGTGTGTTTCGATGAATTTTTTAGCAAGCCCTAGGTTTAAGGGTGAATTAGTGAGGGTTTTGGGGTTAGGGAATATAGAAGCCTTACCTGACCATAAAACCTAGAAAACCCTTAATTTTGGATCATAACCAAAGACTGTATGGAAGGGTTCTTTCTGGAGATGTGTTTTAAAAGTACTTCCTTTGCAAATGTGGCCTAATTAGCCTATCGGATATAGAGGACAGTGGGTTTTTGATATTGTTGGTCCAAAGTAACAGTACTTGAGTTTTGGATATATTATTGTTGGCTGAAAGGGTATCCTAATATGTGATTTGTTTGTCTAGTGATTTGCAAATTTGGGGAGATAATCGCTTAAAATAGTGTTTGCAGGGCTAGTAGGAGCCTAGGCCTAGTTTCAAGCTAATACTTGATTTGTCTTGACAAATGAAGTCTTGATGTCTTATTAACCTTAGACACGTGTTGTTTGGGAGTGTTTAATTGGTGTAGAGGTAGAGGATCCACTTGGCTTAGTGCAGGACAAGTTTTGAGCCTCTTAGAGGCATTAGATGCACTTGAATCACCTTAGGAGTGTGGGGTTTGGGTCCTAATCAGATATTTATCTACAAGTTTTGCAATTAATCCTCTTGCCTCTGCATCAGATTGGTATCAGAGTAGTGAGTAGATCTTTGAGGAAGGTTTTGATAATATGGCACCTAAAAATTAAATGACTAGGGAGATAGAGGAGTTGAGAGAAGCCCTTGAAAGAGAGAAGAGGGAAAAGAGGGAGTTGGAAGCAGCAAAGGATAGGGAGGATAGACAATAAAGGAGAGAGAGGTTACAACTTCTAGCAATGATTGAAGCCTTAGAGAAAGAAAGGGGAGAACCCAGAAGAGAGGAGTTGAGTGAAGAAGTGGGAGCACATGATGAAGGGGAAAGGCATGAAGAGCCTAGAAGGGGTGAAGAAGATCCTGAAGAGAAGAGATTGGTGAGATTGCTAAAAGTAGTCCAAGGTGGAGGTAAGAATAAAATTGGAGAGATAATCGCCTAAAACATTATGGCTACACTAATAGATACCTTGTGCATAAACATGGACAAACATTTTTTATGAATCCTTTGAATGTTGTTGACTCAAATGACAAAAGTATCATATGATTTGGAGATCCAATGCATGTGAGTTTGCAGGTTAGAGATAAGCCTCCTGTGAAGAAAAAGATGGTGGTTGATAACAGCAAGTTAGTAAGCACAGATGTACCATGGACTATTAGTATGGATGGTGTAATGGTGGGATCAGTTTTGTGTCCTATTGGAGTGCAGAAGAGGGGCAGTAATGGTGGCATTGGTGTTCACCAAAAAGCAGATCAAATAGTAGATGGAAGAAGGTAGCAAGGGTAGACAAAAGATAGTCCCATGAGGGGACCAAAACATAAGTTTTTGGGCACTAATTCTTATTTTGAGATTGATGCAAGTTACAAAGATCAGAGAGTTCCATTTGAGCAGTTGAACAAGGTGCAAACATGTACCAAACAATCATCACTGGAGTCACAAGATCTGAACACAAAAGATTTGTTCTCTTGGGACAAGAGATTTTTCATTAGGGAGGAGTATGGTGCAGGAGCCCCTAACATGAAGACAACTTGGAGGATACCAGGGAAGAATGACAAGGAGGTGTATGGGTCGACTAATAGACTCGATTTTTTTGTTTTAAAGACAATTATGGAAATTCATTGTAATGATCTTAATGTAATGGTCAATTGTCATGATGGGCCTAATAGGACCATACAACCAAATATGGGATTTCAGGGTTATAGGATTGGGAATGGTCTTAAGAGTGTTTAGACCTCTTGAATAAAGCATTTAGATCCTTTAAGAGTCATTAGCTTTGGGTAGAAGTCATAATAGGTTGTTTAATAGGAGTCTTTAATTCAAATATTTGAATATTAACAGCTAGTGCCATTTTGGTGGGAAATGGCAAAATAGGCTTGTTAATCATTTGTAATGACAAATAACTACATGGATAGGTTAAGTCAGTTGTTGGAGGTCTACTTAAATCCCTGAGAGGCATTTGTACGGGAGAGAAGAGCACAAGCAAGTACAGATTGTATGAACTCCAACTCAAAACTCATTTATTTTCCTACAAATCTGTGGTTTCATGTTTTCTTTGCACTAAAGTAGTTTGATATTGTTTTTTGTAATGAAGTGAGGGTGGTGTGTGTGCATCCTTACATGTTTTTAATCTACTGAAGGTTCAATATACCTAGAATCACACTTTGCACTATACTTTCCTAAGTTTGCAGTCATTTTGTTCACTGTCTTGTTGGTTTCCTTTTGAAATAATGATCCAACCATAGATATAAGACTATGTTTCCTATGGATTTTATCATCTCTAACTTTTATCATACTTTCCTGACACTTTAATGATAGGAAGGAGTGAAATTTTGGTGTACACCAGGAAATATTAACCGAAAATGCATGGTTTTTGTGCCACAGTTATAGCAGTAACAGATCGGCCTTAAGGAGGGGCTATTTTTATGTTTGAAACAGTAAGAGTATATTGGGGAAATGGTGAGTCAACCTTCATTTGATTCTGGAAGTGTGTTTGGATGAGTTTTTGAGCAAGCCCTAGGTTTAAGGGTGAATTAGTGAGGGTTTTGGGGTTAGGGCATATAGAAGCCTTACCTGACCATACAACCTGAAAAACCATTGGTTTTGGATCATAATCAAAGACTGTACAAAAGGGTTCTTTCTGGAGATTTGTTTTTAAAGTACTTCCTTTGCAAATGTGGCTTAATTAGCCTACCGGATACAGAGGATAGTGAGTTTTTGAGATTGTTGGTCCAAAGTAATAGTACCTGATTTTTGGATATGTTATTATTGGCTGAAAAGGGTATCCTGATATGTGATTTTTTTTTCCTAGTGATTTGCAACTTTGGGGAGATAATCGCCTAAAACAGTGTTTGCAGGGCTAGTAGGAGCCTAGGCCTAGTTTTAGGGTAATACTTGAGTTGTCTTGACAAATGGAGTCTTGATGTCTTGTGAACCTTAGACACATGTTGTTTGGGATTTTTAAATTGGTTTAGAGGCAGAGGATCCACTTGGCTTAGTGGAGGACAAGTTTTGAGCCTCTTAGAGGCATTTAATGCACTTGAATCACCTTAGGAGTGTGGGGTTTGGGTCCTAATCATATATTTATCTGCAAGTTTTGCAATTACTCCTCTTGCATCCACATCAATAGACCCCTCAGAGAAGCCCAATGCATGGATAAGCTTTAAAGTAAAGATATTGAGACCAACTCCTCCATCTATTAACACTCTTTTAACTCGGTGTTTATAGACTAAGACTTCAATGTGGAGAGGAGTGTTATGTGGATGATTCAAAGAGACATCATCATGTTCAGAAAATGTAAGGTTATGAGGCCCTGTCATATGAGCCACCATGGCTTGGAATCTATCAATTTACAGATCTTTAAGAACGTTTGTTTCGACAAGTGCTTGCTCTAAGATGTCCTTATGTTTTGGTGAGAGTTTGAGTAACTCGAGTATGGATATTTGAGTGGGAGTTCTCCTTAGTTGATCAACCAAATTATATTGAGTCTTGGGGATAGTTGTGGATGTAGATGTATTCCCTTTCAAGACATATTTTTGTGCTCTGGTTGTCACATTGATCGACACATATTCTTGCTTGTCTTTCATTTTTATGATATTTATTTGGTTGTCATTTGTCGATATGTGATTGATGGTGTTATTGTACAAGTGATTTATACGAGCTCCTCCAGTATTGTTTGATGTTGAAGTTCCTCCCTTCTCATAATTCAGAAGAGGATTTTTAAAGGTGGCATGGTCACCATTTGTTTTGAGACCATCAATCGTCAAATCACCTCTATCGATCGTGTCCTCAACGATGTTCTTAAGCCTCATGTAATCATTTGTGTGATGTCCTTTGTTTCGATGAAAATCACAGAAATGTGCATCATTCCACCAAGGTGGTTTCACCTGGGGTTCAAAGTTGTTTACGACTGGCAATGTGATAATCTTATTTGCCAAGAGTTCTCGAAATGTTGATTCTAAGGTTTGCCCTAATGGTGTGTAGATGTGTCTATACGGGAAAGCGTTGGTGTTACCTCTCTGGTTTGTGTTGTTCCCTTGGTTAGTGTTGTTGCCTTGGTTATTATCATTAGTGTTGTTTTAAATTGAAGGTCCTTGATTGGTATTTTGCGGATAAGTGTTAGTTCCTTGATTAACACTTTTTTAATTTTTGTTAGATGGTTGGTTACTTGATAAAGCCAACACTGGTTGTTTGGACTTCACATTATTAGCATCAACTACCCCATCGTTAACAACATTTTTGTTCCTTGTCCAAAATCTGGATTTTTCTAAAGTGTTGTTGTTTTTATTGTTAAAGGGGTTAGTGTTTGATGAGTTAACTCCTTCCTTAAAGAACTTCAATGTTCCTTTCTTGATGCAATCTTCCTCCACTTGGATTATGTTTTCTATCAACTTGGCAAAAGATGGTATGCATTGGATCTTGAGTTGGTATCTCATCTCACTATTTAGATTATCGATAAAGATCTCCATCTTTTCCTTTTTAGGCACATCTCGAGGATATCTTGAAACCATGCATCTCCACCGCTGAAGAAACACCGTGAATGTTTCATTTTTCTTTTGTTTCGTGTTACACACATCTAACATGGTGATTGTGTGTTGAATGTTATAGGACTATTATGTGATAAATTTGTTTACCAACTCATCAAATGATCTGATGGGAGCTGTGATTTTAGACAACCACTCCATGGTTTACCCTCCCAAACTTATTGGGAATAGTCTCATTAAGTAAGTGTCATCGTGAACAAACTCTAGGCTTATGGTACAAAATTCTCAAACATGATCACAAGGATAACTTTTACCATCGTACTTGTCATACTTTGGTATATCTAAATTTGGGGGAAAAGGTACCATGTTCAATCTCATGTCAAAAGGATAAGGATAGATCTTGTCCAAGGAGTACCGTACCGTGGTTCCTTTTTGCATGTCCTACATTTGCCTTTACAGCGTTTGGATTTGTTGTGTAAAAGAGAACATGGGTGCATTTGTACGTCGAAGGAGAGCTTCCTCCCTTTCATTAAGATTTTCCCAATTGCGGGCATGGTTGTGTTCAGGGGTGTTGTTTTTCTCGTGTATATTTTTTGGATCATGTGTTTCTTCTTCTCTTTGTTGGTCTTGATAGGCATAATTTCTAGACCTTGTTCTTAAAATTCTTTCATCTACATTCCTTAAGTTTTTCATATCGAAATCTTCAGGAAGTCTAACTCCTTTGCTAGTTAGCATGAGTAGATATTTTTCCTTGTCTACTTCAATAAGTCTTTCCATCTACTTCAATAAGTCTTTCCATGAGCCTTTGGAATGATGGGTTTTCTCGACACTCTTGGAGAAGTTCCTTGGTGATCTATATTTCGCCCATATTGACATACTCATCAAAAGGGTTGGATAATCGACAACCCATACTTGATTCTGGTTGTGATTCTCTTTGTTTGTTTCTCTGAGAGCGAGTGACAATGGGCATTTAGTAAATTTCTACCATGATGAATTCTTCATCTTCTATGGGAGTTCTGGGTAGTGTTGGCGGTTCAAGTCAAGCTTCGTTATATGTGATACAGAACTGCAGGAATAAAGAAGGGTTGATCCTTCCTCCCCAATTTAGGCATTCATTGAATGCTGCTTTCTGAATATAAGCTCTACTTCTTAAAGGTTCCTTGTCAAACTTATTTGTTTTTCCTTGATTATACAATCGCATGTGACGCAAGAATTCGTGATGAGATGCAAAGACTTGGTGATTGATGTAGAGAAACTTGTTCCTTCTTGCAAGTGCCTTAGAACTAGGTTGTCTCTTCTTCAACTTAGTTTTGTGATGAAGACTTGTTCTTCTCAAAATATGAGGAGTGGTCATACATGAATGATCAAAGGTTTGGCGTTGGTGCTGGATTTGGATACTTCGTTTGAATACTCAAGCTTACTTTATCAAGTAGAGGTTTAGTTACATTCGCCTCCACGAAAAAGTGTGTCAAATGATATGGATAAAAGTTTCCCGATATGGAAACTTGATTTAACCCTTGATTTGACAACTTAAGGGTTAAACTAGGTATGTTGTTTGTGATAGAATCCGTTGGATGATGAAACCTTAATCAATGTTATGATACTGTCTGATTTTGTTGGATGAAGTCTTATCTTGAGCTGTTTTAGGATTCAAAAAAATTGCTCTAAGGATGCCTTGTTAATTTTGGAATTGTTTTCTCTGATAATTTGATTCAGATTTTGACTAATGAGTTTGACAAAAGACCTAAAAGGGTACTCAAGACTGTTGATGAAATTTTTCTGAAAGGCTTGATTTGCTCTCTGTTTTTCTTGGTTTTTAATATGTGCCAAGACAGAGATTGGATGCGCTAACAAATGTTCTAGATGCACCACAAAAGATTTTTTATGCGCTAAGCTACCTTTCCCACGCATTGACTCGGATTGTTTAAAATTGACTTGGTTGGAAGAGTTACGCGTTAATATGTCCTTGATACGTGCTACTATTTGACCTGAAAGCGCTAAGATATGCCTCTGATGCGCTAAGTTGATGTTTAAATGCGTTGGACTGGTGCCAAAAAGCGCTACTGAAAGTTTTTGCTAGTGTGATATTGGTTATGCACTAATATGATTGCGGAAAGTGCTATGTTTTGGTTGAAATGCACCACAAAATGGTTGACACGTGCTAGGAAGTTGTTCCTACATGCCAAGTTGCCTTGATTTATTTTCTTCTGCTGCTTTTGGATTTTTAACACGTGTTTTGGATGGATGATTTTCTGAAAAATAAATTGCAAACACAACATGAAAGAGATAATAAATTTTTCCTATGCTAGACAAGTAGTGTATGATCTGTGAGGATGTGTTCAAATCCTTGATGTTTTCACTGGTTTAGATAAAAATTAATACAAATCAAGGAGACTATTTATTGAAGGGTCATTAACAACATCATAGCCCACTAGTCTCGATACTCCATCACCTCAAACAGTTGTGTCACCCCCTAGAGGGTGCTCGTTATTTTGTCTTTTGCCATAAATTAACTCAAAGTGAATTGCTTCACAGTTGAGTAGTTATCTTGGGAGATATATGGTGAGTGATCTTGGGGGCGGATTCTTCCCCACCCTCGCACTATGATGTTGAAAATATTTGGATATTGACTCGGCTTAAAGTTTCTAGTGCTAAGGTTCTTAGTCAGGCTTTCGTTCAGTTTTCAATGATAAACTCCATCGGGAGGCTTCCCAACCTTTAGAACAAAAGCTTTACGTATCTTAAAGATACTGGGGGAAGGCTAATCACTGAACAAAACCGTTGAAGGGGACTTTCATCAACCTCCACATTTGATTATAGTGGGTTGGAACACTTGGCGATAAAGTTGTTTCCCACTTAGGTCGTTCCCCTCTCACCAGCCATTAATGGCACTCTAATAGAAACTCGGGAGGGTAGGCCTGCTAAAGGATTTAAATGCTTGAAGTAAAGAAAGATTTAAGAATGGTTTGGATTTTTTCTCACCCAGTTAAGGGGAGAGCATATACCTTCCACTTTCGAGACAAGGCACACAAGTGTTCTTTTTAATCCTTCAAAATAATGATTTTCTAATTTGTACTTGGAGATTTTGCTCCAAAAAGCATGGTGTTCTTTTTAACTATTCATAGCAATAATTTATTATCTAAGAAAGTGAAAATCCTAGTCAACAAAAGAAATCGCAATATTGGTCAACAAAAGTAACGTTGATAACTAAAAATTTCTTTGCTTTTTCATAAAATAAAGATGAGGTTCCTTTTAATCCTTTGCAAAAAATAAAATGAGTTCTTTTTTTATGCACCAAAGGAAGATGAAGTTACTTTTACCTTTTGCAAACTGAAAATTAAATTTATTTGTTCTTTTTAAACCCAAATATAAGTGTTTTGCCTAACTTGCAAGAATGAAAAGTTTACTTTGCTCTTTTTATTCAGCAATGGAGTTCTTTTTAAAACCCAAAGGAAGATGTGGTGAATTTTAAACCCAAAAGACAAGTGAGATTCTTTTCAATTTTAAAGAAAGTGAATTCTTTTTATCTAACTAAAAAGTTAGAAAGAATTAAAATTTCTATTTTAACTTACTCTAAACCTGCAAGAAATGGTTAGTTACCTGCAAGAACAAAGTTAGTGAAAACCAGAATCTAAGGTGGGCTTACACAAGCCTAAATTTTCTCCCCTTGGTTACAGTTTATGCCTTTTTTTTTCTATTAGAGTCACGCACTATACCATGACACAGATGCTCTACAAAAAATTACTGAAGCGCTAATGAAAGGTCTCGAAGCGCTACACTGGTTACCGAATGCGCTACGCTATTGTTCCAATGTACAAAATAAAAACCAGAATGTTATGCGCTACATAAAGTTATTGATGAGCTAGGGAATGGATCTTACGTGCTAAACAGTTTACTAGAAGCGCTAGTGATTTCTCTGAATGTGGTAATGAAAGGTCTTGAGGCACTAAAATAGAATTCTTGTGTGCTTACAATCTTGATCCTACATCAAAAATGATATGATTAATGGGGTCAGGCCCCACTGTGGGCGCCAGAAATGTGTGCGGGAAATGAGGGCGACATAAACATAAAATTCAGTTTCAAAGTGTCCACACACCAATGAGACTCTTGGTGCAAGTTATAGGAACTATATTGAATAGCGCAACTTCCCAAGAGGTGTTCCATTGTTCTTTATCTCACAAGATCCTTGAAGTTAATGTCTTTTCTCTCAAATTACTAAGAAAAGTAACTTAGGAATGACAACTCCAAGAACGAGTGATGTTTGATTATAAGCATGAATGCATTCCTAGATATATATATATGTTATTAAATCTACGGTGATTAATCTAGCATAAAGATGATGATAAGATTGGCTAATTATCCTAGCAATGATATACTAGTCTAACATGGATATGCTATGATATTAAAAATGCTTCTAAATGCTTAATGTGTTTTAACAAAGAGAGGCTAGATGCTTAGTAAAATGACTGTAAGTTTGATGCACAAAGATTTCTATATCTCAAAATGAGAGAATGAGAGCTCTATTTATAGGGAAACTAGGGCAATGGATGGTCAAGATTGGATAATCTTAACAAGGGCTAGGATTGAAAGTTAATCAATCTATGTTTACAATTCTCACCAATGAAATGGTGACAATTGTCAACAAGAGGTTTCTTGAGAGGAGATGAAAGAAGCATTAAATGCTTGATAAGACATTGAGGTTACCTTAGGAAGTAAGGGTTAAGGTTAGGTTAGGGTTATCCAATGGATAAAGCTTTTACCCAAAGGATAAACTTTTGTGCAAGAGTTAAAGAAATAACCAAGGTTAAAGCCATGAATGCTTGATGAGACCCTTGGGTTAGATGAGGGTTGAGTTAGAGAGAAAGTCTCTAATCATGCAAGAAGGTTGACTTAACCATTAATGGTTATGTAAGAGTCTTAAATGGTTTGGAAGACTTTGAGGGTTAACTTGTTGAAGACATAAAGCCTTTAATGGTCATTGAAGACTTTGAAGGCTTTGAGAAGTGACTTCTCTTTTCTTGGGATTGTGACAATATTTAGGAGATGGATTAGGCTAAATTGGAAGTGATTAGAAGAATCTAGAAGGGGTTAAAGAGGCAAGTGGGAGATGTAGGAAAATGCAAGTTGATGGAGGGAATTTTAATTAAAATAAATTACTTTATTTCAATTAAATAGATGCAACTTGCATAAATGCAAGTGGGAGATGTTAATAAATAAATTCTTTATTTATTTACAAAGGTCAATTTAATTAAATGTGGATTTAATTAAAAAGGGAGAAAGGGGAATTAATTAAAAGTTAGAAAAGGCTTGGGTGAACTTAATTAAATAAATTGAGTAATTCATTTAATTAAATAGATGAATATGAAGAATTAATTAAATAGAGGAATGAGGTTAAAATGAATATTAGATATTCACTTAGGAAAGTGGTCAGATTTATGCATCTACAATTAGTACATTGATGCAATATTTAGTACCATGTTCTACCACTATGTTGTTTTGAGGCTTTTACTTTGAAAAATAAGTAAGGCTAAACATAAAGACAAATCTATTCAAATTTTATAGGGGGTGATCAAGAAGGAAATTTAAGGTTGATATTATGCTCACTATGACTAGTTCATAGTTTATTCCAAGGTGTTTGTAGTTTCTTTCTCTCTCACATCTCTTTATCTTCGCATATTACTCTCTCTCTCTCTCTCTCTCTCTCTCTCTCTCTCTCTCTCTCTCTCTCTCTCTCTCTCTCTCTCTCTCTCTCTCTCTCTCTCTCTCTCTCTAGCTTAGATTCATCCATTCATCTTAGATGAGTTCATTTTAGATACATTTAGATAATTATATGCATTAGGGATCTGCTTCAATCATGATAACATGAGTGGTCTTTTGAAAAGAAAAACGAAGATAAAATGGGATATAAGAGAAAAATGAGAATATTTGAAAGGAAAAAAGGTTGAAAAATAAATGAATCAAATGACAAGAAGAGAAAGGGGGTAAAAATTATCAAGGGGAAGAGTTGTGGCTAGATTTATATAAATAAGGATTGGGGAGTACGAGCTATAAAATATTTTATTTTTACTCTTAGCCTTGAAAGTTCATAGAGAAAATAAACACAAGGATAATATTGATTAAAGAATAATGTTCCCCCATTTGTATTAAGGATTGAAATGATCCTACCTAATATTAGTTAAATCCTTAATATTTATCTTATTCAATACCTTGAGAACATTGAAAAATTTGAACACAAAAACAAAAAGTAAAATGTTTGTTTTCTGATTTTAGAATTTTAGAATCTACGTTTTGAATAAGAAGGTATCCTCTTAATTATGTCTATCTAACACAATAGAGTAAAACCCTACATGCAAGTGTCATTTTATGACAATAAAACATCATACTTAGAGAATTGATAACAATAATAAATATATATTACATCAATATGTCCAAGAAAGGGTATTATTTGCAACACTTCTTAATGATCCTCTAATGCAACACACATTCCCTAATGTATTATCTAGAATTGCTCATGCAAATATCATAGACTTGTTAAAATATCAAGATTGTAAAACATCATCTCCTTGAATTAGATTAAGAGCATAGATACAAAATAGTATCAAGTGCATCATACATCATAATAGGAATCATTGTGTTATTGCATAACAAACCATTAAAAGGATTCATCCATTAAATTTTCCATAAATATCTCAGCAAGGAACACAACATCATGCAAATATTTGTAATGTAAAATTATAAATGACTTGACATGTAAAGATACATATAAAGATAATCACAAAGTACAAGTCCTCCCACATAATCACAACATTTATATTTCACCAAAAAATATCAAGAAATCAATATCAAATAGATAATATACTAATCGCATACCTCATACATTTAAATCATATCAATGATCTTCTTCTTCATCTAACTCTTTGTCTGTATCTTTTGATCCAGAATCGAAATTGTAAGGATTGGTCATATCACCATCATCATCATCATCATCATCATCATCATCATCATCATCATCATCATCATCATCATCATCATCATCATCATCGATGTCATCATCATCATCTTCATGAACATTAACTCCTACATCATCATGATCTTGTTCCTCTTCTTCGATATCTTTGTCGGGCACATCATCAACTAACTATTGATCCTAATCATCATGTGCATCATCTTCTAATTCTTTTGTATCTTCTTCTTCCATGACATTATACTTTTCCGGCCTTCCTCTAGGATCATGTCTAACAACAAATGACCAACCCAATTTATGTGAAACCTCTGAGTAAAATACTTGCTCACATTGGCTTGGAAGAACATAGGGCTCATTTCCAGCTCGCTCAAACGACCTTGTATTGACCATTGTAAATCCATTATCATATTCAATAACAGTTCTATCAGGATCATTTTCATTCACTTGTAGCCTGTACCATTAGACGACGAAAAGAACTAATTTGAAGGATCCAAAGTCACACTCAAGTATATCATCCAAAATCTCATAGTATCGATTTTCTGACACTTGATGTATGTCGCTTCTAGATGATACATTAGTCACCTGAAATACTACAGTTATAGCAGAATCACAAGTTTTCTTCATGTCATCCAACTTTTTGGTGCAAAATTTATGACCATTGCACCACATAGCCTTGTGGTGTTTCACCTGCAATATGAAAAACATGTAAAAATTATTGCATCGCCAGTTGATAAACATATTTATTTATGGTTGAATGTATGTAAAAAACAACATATATATATATATACATCAATACAATTAAAAATAATAATAATAATAATAATAATATGGGTGACTAATATATTTATACGTACCTGTTTATCTCTTAAACCATATACCAAATCAATTTCCCTTGGTGTAACATTGGAATCTCCATTGCGATGAGCTTCTTTAACCAATGAAGCCACACCTTCCCATGTTAATGTGCGGCCAGATTGTTGACATCGTTCAATCCATACCATCATCCAATCAAGATTGTTTGCGACATACAAATGTAGTGCATCCCACTCTCGAGCAACTATAGAAAAATAACTAGAAATTTAGAACTAATGTATATTGAAGATTAAGAATTAATTAACTACAATAAATATAAAAACCAAGGGTGAATTCACAAAACTGGTTCCCACTTTTGCCAACGAAAGAATTTGGCGAAAGTGGGAATTTCGGATTTGACAATGTTCGAGCGAAACATAAATGTTCGCTCGGACTACCCCTGGGAGTCCGAGCGAACCAACCGGTTCAGCAGGGTTCGAGCGAACAAGGTGGTTCGAGCGAACCCATTAAAATATCGATATTTAATGGGTTCGCTCGAACCCTTGGCAGTTAGGGTTTTTTTTTAAATTTTATAAATATCGAAAATGACAGTTAAAAGGTCATTGTTATATTTGACTTTTTCTGTCTGGTGGGGGTTAGATCGAACCAGTCGTCAACATCACGTCATCGAGCATTGTCTGCAGCAGTTAGCATCTTTCTTATTTCAGTTTTCGACCCTTGTTATATCAGGTGCACAAAATAACCCTTTGTTTGGTTTAATAATGTCTTTTTTTATTAAATTTGTAAATAATTTATTTGTTAATTTAATTTTTTAATTAAATAATTATATATAGTTATTGGTTTTGAACATTTTAGAAAAATGTTTGATAATTTATTGTTTTTCATTATTTTAGAAAAATGTTTGATAATTTAATATTTTGATTGAAATGTGTAAATTTGTTTTTAAAATTACGTAATTGTATCTAGATGTATATTTTTTTCAACATTTTAAAAAATTGTTATGAAAAACATAGAAAACTACCCTGTAGTAAATCAGATCTTAGAAAAACATTAGCAAAAAAAGAAAAACGTTAAAAAAATTAATTTAAATAAACATTAGAAAATTTAGATACCAAATTTAAACAAATTAGACAAAATAAATTTCCTCTACAATGTGACCTATTTTCACATCCTATTACACGCACAACATGACCCCTTGAGACCACATATGACACTATACGTTCTCTTAGGAGGTCATAGAGGATCACATATAATATAATAGTGTACATGTATGACATTCCCTTTAGGATCACATCTAGTGTCCTAAGGGGTCATACGTGGTTCTAAGGTGTCACACATGTTATAACACATGCGGGACCCCTTAGAATCGCATATGACCCCTTATAAAATTGTAGGGTGAATGACATACCCCTTAGTCCATCAAATAGTGTCTTAACACATACGTGACCCATTAAAATCGCATATGACCCTTTATAAAATCAATCTTAGTGTGAACGACATATCCCAAAACCCATCACATAGCGTCTTAAGGGGTCGTATGTGGTCCTAAGGGGTCACGCATGCTTTAACACATGCGTGACACCTTAGTAGGTCACATAGGACCCCTTATAACATCCTACTATACATATGACATTCCCCTTAGGATCACATAGTGTCATAAGGGGTCATATGTGGTTCTGAGGGGTCATGCATTTGTTATAACATATGCATGACCCCTTAGAACTGCATATGACCCCTTATAAAATCCTAGTGTGAACGACATACCCCTTAGTCCATCACATAGTGTCTTAAGGGGTCCTATGTTGTCCTAAGGGGTCACGCATGCATTAACACATGTGTGACCCCTTAGTAGGTCACATATGACCCCTTATAACATCCTACTGTACATATGACATTCCCCTTAGGATCATATAGTGTCCTAAGGGGTCATATGTGGTTAGACCCACATATGACCCCTTATAAAATCCTATAACCAAATATGACCCCTTGTAAAATCCTAGTGTGAACGACATACCCTTTAGTTCATCACATAGCGTCTTAAGGGTCGTATGTGGTCCTAGGGGCCACGCATGCATTGACACATACCTGACCCCTTAGTAGGTCACATGTATGACCCCTAATAACATCCTACTGTACATATGACATTTCCTATGTGTCCTAAGGGGTTGAATATGTGGTCCTAAGGGCTCACGCATGCATTAACACATGCGTGACCCCTTATAGAATCCTAGTGTGAACGACATACCCCTTAGTCCATCACATACTATCTTAAGGGGTCGTATGTGGTCCTAAGGGGTCAACATGCATTAACACATGCGTGACCCCTTATAACATCCTACTGTACATATGACATTCCCCTTAGGATCATATAGTGTCCTAAGGGGTCATATGTGGTTAGACCCACATATGACCCCTTATAACATCCTACTGTACATATGACATTCCCCTTAGGATCATATAGTGTCCTAAGGGGTCATATGTGGTTAGACCCACGTATGACCCCTTATAACATCCTACTATACATATGACATTCCCCTTAGGATCATATAGTGTCCTAACATACATATGACGTGTTAGATCTCTCTATTCTTGAATTTTTTATGTATGTCAAAGATTTAAATATGTACATGTACATTAGATCTCTCTATCTCTTTGAAATATATGTTATCTCTAGATCTAAAATATATGAACTCTCTCTCTCTCTCACTGAAATATTTGAAATTTTTACATGTATTTTTTGAAAATGAAAATGATCTCTCTCTCTCTGTCATGAAGATTTATATGTATATAATCTCTCTCTCTCTCTCTCTCATGAAAATGATCTCTCTCTCTCTCTCTCTCATGAAAATGATCTCTCTCTCTCTGCTTACGTATTTATTTTAACTTTATGACATGTACCTAGATAGATGGCATCCCAGGATATACCTTCGCAGGCTCCTGATCAGGATCCACCTTTGCAGGCTCCTGATCAGGATCCACCTTCACAGGCTCCTGATCAGGATCCACCTGCGCAGGCTCCACATCAGGAGCCACCACAGCAGGATCCTCCACAGCAGGATCCCCCCTTGCCCGATATTGCCACTATTTTTCATTATAGTGATCGAGAGCTGCATAGGTTGAGGGCCATACTAGATGACCCTCGTACTGATGGCGTGTACAAGAGTACATGCACATCCATTTTTGACAGTTTGCAGACATTGAGGGATCGCTTAGTATCTCATACCTCATTCTCACCTGAGGTTATAGAGGATATATATAGACAGTTGAGGAGTGAGGTGAGGGGTCCTCATTCTTTTGCTGATGTGGTGGGGGTGGTCTCGAAGGAGACCATCAAGGAGAGATGCTTCCCACAATATCAGGAGAAGAGTAAGGTGAGGGGATATCAGGTTACCAGATGTATTGACCCACAGGTTGCGTCACTGATTTACCCACGATTCTTAGCAGCCCATGGTCGTTATCCTAATAACGACCAGATTCCATTATACTTTGCACAGCAGGTATTTGCTGAGGTTCATTGTCAGATGAAACCAAACTACCTTGATATTCCGGGATATTATGGACAGGGGAGGGGCAGGATTGCTGATAGAGATGCATACCGTAGGCGTGATAGAGCTCCGCCAAGACACAGGGACCTTGTTGGCCAGAGATTTCCTGCAGTAGTCCCAGCCATGGCACCCATAGCAGATCACGTTGTGATTGCTTCTCAGAGAGAAGCAATTGATAGGATTGGACATATTGCATCAGCAGCAGCCACCATATCTTCTGACAGGGTGGGCAGATATATGATGACTCGACCACGTTCGCGATCATCCATAGATCATGCATCTTCTAGTCATGGGGGGGCTTCAGATTCAGATGATCGGTATATTTCTGCTGGCATCCCCTCCCCAGATGAGGTAGCAGCTATAGTCGGAGGTAGTAGACATGTACAGATGTCGCAGTATTTAGTCGAGGACCTGCTACATGCTTATAGTTTTATTTCATCTCGACTTGGGATACCATTGGGTGATGTTAGAGAGGAGATTCTCAGAGATGTTCAGGCTACAGCGGCATCGACGCATACCCCGAGGCAGTCACAGCATTCTCATCACTCTACGCATGCTCCAGGCACTGACCCACCTACAGATCACTCTGTTGCTGCAGAGGAGGAGCTACGAGCTGATGAGCTCCATATCACAGATGAGGGCCGGTTGGATTCATGTGAGGAGATACGAGCTGATCAGGTACATATCACAGATGAGGGTTTGGACTCATTTGAGGATCAGCTGAGAGATTTGAGCCATACTGGATTTATGGACATGCTACTACAGTCAGACACTTCATCCACGATGCCCACTCATCTAGTTAGCCCCTTGCACTCCTCAGTGATACGTACAGCTAGAGAGAGATATACTGGCACGAGTGATGTTGTTGATATGATTACGGGACAGGATCAGTCTACTATATAGCCTACTCCAGGTGATACACAGGTATGTACATGTACATGTGCGTTTAAAATTTTAGAAGATATGTATACTTACATTGCAAATTTGTACCTAATAAATCTATATATATATATAGATCTCATGTTTAATTTAAATAATCTAGAACTTTCTAAGTTTTAATTTGTAGATCATTTAAATTGATTGTGGACTAATCCTTAAATTGACAGTTAGCTCATGTCACTCCTTCCTTGAGCTCTGAGCATGTGCGTAGGAGAGATTCTTTAGATGCTGACATTAGTGTACAGGTTAGTTATGGTTTTTGGTATATATATATTTGATGTACATGCACGTCTAGAGAGATCTATATATATTATATTTAATATTTAAATAAATTCTACTTTTGCAGGACTCCCCCTCAGATGGTCGCTCAGTTCGTAGCCGACATGATGATCCCCAGTGTTGATTTGCTCCAGACTTTATAGCTCATTTACATTTATCTTTTTATATACTTTCATATTATATATATATTCATGCACGTACATGGAGTTTAGACTCTAGATTATACTTTATACCTGATTTATGTTTGACTCTGGATTATACTTTATACTTTATACATGGAGTTTAGACTCTAGATTATACTTTATACCTGGTTTGTGTTTGACTAGAGCTAGATTATACTTTATACATGGAGTTTAGACTATAGATTATACATGTTATAAGTTTTATACATGTTTGATTATATTATATTTATACACATGTTTGATTATATTCTAGATTTATGTACATGATGTTTGATTAAATTAGATTTAAATACATGATTGATTAGATTGTATATTTCATGCATGTGTACAACGACTTGTTTAGACTCTAGATTATACTTTATACCTGGTTTGTGTTTGATCAAGATCTATTATACATGTTTGATTATATTAGATTTATACACATGTTTGATTAAAGATTAGATTTAAATTCATGTTCAAGATTAGATTGTATATTTCATGCATGTACAATGACTTGTTTAGACTCTAGATTATACTTTATACCTGGTTTGTGTTTGATTGATCTATTATACATGTTTGATTATATTAGATTTATACACATGTTTGATTAAAGATTAGATTTAAATTCATGTTTGATTAGATTGTATATTTCATGCATGTACAACGACTTATTTAGACTCTAGATTATTCTGTATACCTGGTTTGTGTTTGATCATCTATTATACATGTTTGATTATATTAGATTTATACATGTTTGATTAGATTAGATTTAAATACATGTTTGATTTTCAAACAAACTTGATTTAAATGTATTCAATTATAAATGTTTGATTTTCAAACAAAAGAGTATGTATGAAATGAACAAACTAAACTAAGATAGGTCATGTATTGAATAGTTCACATCCAGTACATGTATATTACATAGGTATGTATATTTGTAGGTATGTGAGCTTCTAGGTATGTATATTGTAGTTAAATAGTTCACAACATGTACATGTCCTAATTCCATATTAAATATATCAATTTTACAAATGTACATATTATGTATTCTAATTTAAATATGCATTTTTTAATTAAATACAAATACAATTACATACAATTAAACACGTGCACATTTAAATACATCCTAATTTGATATAATGTATAAATAAACTTAAAAAAATATTTATCCTAAATAGTTTCAAAACAAGTTACTTGAGATCTAGAATTTATAGATTGAACTTTTACATTAAAATTCAATTCAAGTGGATTACTAAATTATGTATATATAGTTCATACCACATCAAGTGGTTCACAATGCTCTTCAATAACACTTAATATTTTGTCATGATCTTCACTATCTAGTCTCCACTTTTGAGTCCGCCCTCGACGTGGAACTGTTTGAAGAATTAGGCCAACAGCAATGACCAAGTGACTATACTGATATACCTTGTTATCAATTTGGTATTCAGTGAAATGAATCCCATGTTGAACAATTTTAACTTGTTTGAAATATGTCCCTTGCACTACAACTGATCCTGCATGTACATGTATATAAGAAACATGAGAAATTAAAAAAATTCACAGAAGCGATTTGTATGTATGTACATATTCAAATCAGAACTCAAACCTGTGGGAAATGACATTCCATCACTCATCTCAGATTTTGATAACTTCTTTCTCTCTTCTGTGCAACGCAATAAATAATAACTAACACCTTCTATATTTCCATCTTTTGCTATGACTGCAAAAATATCTCCTGCAATTTGACACAATTTAAATAAATTCTAAGTTATATGTCATTTTTAAGGAAATGTTTACATGTGTACGTCATGTACATACATACCTTTTTTAATCAATCCTGAAATATGATCGTAATCACCAGAAATCAAAGGAATGTCTTCAAAGTTTTCATCCTCATTTGAATCCTCGTATGTGTCAGAAACATCTAGTGGCACCATTTTCCATTCACTAACATATCCAAGCTCTTGGTTCTTGCAATCAACATAGTTTTCGAAAATGCATTCAGAACAAAAACATGAATAATCTCTAGTGTATAATGTCCATGGGCGATTATCTGTACTCATGACACAATGCAAAGATCTTGTCCTCTCCACACTCTTGCATCCATGCATTGATTTTCTATCCACATCTGTAAAATGTACATGTGTACAAGAATACATACATGTAGATCAAGTTGTTAAATTAAAAAAAAATAGAATAAAATACTAAAAGAGAACACGTACCGGTTATCTCCCAAAACACTCTATATGGAATGGGCTTATATGTTCTTGATGATGATTCCCCAGGATAATTAGGTTGTTCAAAGTGTTTCTTACACCATTCAACAACATCATGTGCATTTTCTATACGTTCTCCTGTGTACTTTATTTGATGCTTTCTTATAGCACGTTTGATACAAGCTCCTGCACCATCATGTTCACCCTTTCCATGACCACTCTCAAAAAAACTCCAAACATGTGGTATTTTGTCATTTCGATGATATCTACATAGTGCATAAAATGGCCTCGAAGATTTGAATTGTGTCGCACATCCATCAGACCAAACAAAATGTTTAACTATTGTTATGCCTCTATCTTTCAAATATTCAAAAAACTTCTTAAAGCAATGTTGTACAAAAAGTGTGTCATGCTCCTTATCATCACTGATATAGAAGTGGTACTCTTTCTTAATGACACGATTTTCAAATGTACTATCAACACCATCTAAATTCATCTGTGCATGTCGATAACACACATGCACGAAAATAGTGATTTGCTTTGAAAAATAATACTCTGATTGAATCTCTTTTTGATGCACAAAAGAGTAATTCTCTGCGAAGTCAACTACAGATAAAATAGTTCCAAGTGGGAAAGTGTCTCTTAATCTTTTAAATTGTTTTGCTTGCCACTTGGCAAAAAAACCATGGCATATGTATGGTTTTATCAACTTACGAAAATTTTCCATAAATGTTCCAATAGGTATTTCTTCTTCTACATAATCTAGTCTTGTAGATTCCTTTCCAAATTTTGTTTCAATTTTTTTGTACTTATAACTCTTGCAATTTACCATCTTCCTCATGTCAGTATCTTCATCTATCAAAGGCAATTTAGCCAAGTCCCCGCATGTTCCACAAATTCCTCTTATGCAATTTATTTGACCGGTTGCATTATCATCTGATTTATCACATAAGATGGATGCTATAAATTGACTTGTTCGTTTAGGAGGAGCATTTTCATAACCATCATTATCTTCTCTAATCTTTCGAAACACCTGATAGTACAAGTCAAATTCGATGTGATAACGACAACAACAAGTTTCGAAAACTTTGTTTAACTTCACATAATATGGCCTTAACCGTTCAAACATGGTTTGTCCAATCTTTATATGAGGGTTTGTTTTAGTAAACAATACATACAATTCATGTTTTGTTGTGTCTAGCCAATGTTTTACATGGAGATCATAACGATCAGGACCAATCCTTTGCTTGATAACATCTCTACTATTTGATGAAGGGCGAGTATTATCATTCCAAAAACTTGTCACAAAGTTCCTAACAACATCTTCAATTCTATCAGAACGAGGAGCTCTACACATAATTGCCCAATTCCCTTCTGAGGTAGTATCATCCAAAATCTTTCTCCTTTTAACATATTTAGATATTGTCCTTCTACTAAAACCAAACTCAGATGACAGTGAAGAGATTTGTCTTTTTTGAGGCAATCTTTCATTTACTAAAGATGTCAACATCACTCTTCTTGAAATGGTCTTATCTAGTTTTCGAGATTTTTTACCAATGTTCACCAAACCTTTCTTAACATTATCAACAATAGATTTTTGTAGCTGAGAATATTTCCTCTTTTGATTTGTTGTATCTATACCCAACAATTTCATTGGATCTATTAAGTCTTTATGAGTAAGTACAATTGATAACAATTGAGCTTTTTCTAGTGTAGTATCAAGATTGTTGAAATGCGACATTATTTCTTTTGCACTTTTATTCATTGACCTCCTTTTAGTATGTCTAGGTTCTTCACTGAGACGTTTCAACTCATCCACATCCATTTCAAGTAAATGATCTAAATTTTTATAAGAAATATTTCTCTTCACCTGTTTAGCTAGATCCACAATATGCTCATCCATATCAGTGGTAGGAGGTAAGGAGCCTGACCCCTCTCCTTCAAAGGTCTCCATTGGTTCAACTTGGACAATCTCCTCCCTATGTTCATCAACTATATTGTGTTCTTCAACAGGTTCATTTGCCCGTTCTGCACATAATTTAAGAGTTTGTGTAAGGTTCTTGAATTAATCAGAGATTATTCAATTAGGATTAAGAATAGGGGTGAATTTGGCTTAAAGCTTTACATGTTAAAATTAAAGCCCATTCAATTTGGTTTATTAAATTTAAATACTTTTTTAAGACCTTATTGTTATAACTCTAATTAAATTACTTGTTTAGGTTTAAAGTTCAATTTGTTCTCAGGTTAGGATTAAAGTTCAATCTCTAATTTTGAGCACTAATTTAACACATAAAATAAAATTTTGATAAATTAGAAATTCCAATTTTGAAAATTAAAAGTACAAATATTTTGATGCATGCATACGATAACTTAGGTGACCTCATATTAATTTGTTATGGACCATAATGTAAGTGGACTATAATTTGTCACATGTGAGTATATTTAAGACCTATTATTGCATAATAGACCTCCTAATCTGAAATGTTTTTGCATGTACGTGAAGTTGAATATAAATAGTTCACCTAAATTATTCAACATGTTTAATAGGAGAAAAATGCAATTACACAACAAGCAAGTTGATGGAAATTGAAATTTGCAAATACACATGTATTATCTCAAATTAATTATGTTTTCCAATTAAAACAAAATTATTTTTAATCCTATTAAAAATATTAGATAAAAAATATTGAATTCTAATTAATTGATACGTAATACATATTAAATTAAATATCTTCTTTGTTATAAATTTATGTCACATTGAAGAACTATAATCAATGTAATAGTCCTAATAGGCCTTATTATTAAAATCAATATGACCACATTTGAAAAAACATTTCACAAAATTAATATGCTTAACTACCCTTAAGACAAATATATTATGTGATATTAAAGGACCTATCACATGAAATTACTTGTACATGTAGATTAAATATTCAATATATATAATTTAGAACCTAAAAATTATGACATAATAGGTCTTATCTATTATAAATGAACTTAATTATATAGGAGAAAAATGCAATTACACAACAAGCAAGTTGATGGAAATTGAAATTTGCAAATACACATGTATTATCTCAAATTAATTATGTTTTCCAATTAAAACAAAATTATTTTTAATCCTATTAAAAATATTAGATAAAAAATATTGAATTCTAATTAATTGATACGTAATACATATTAAATTAAATAGAAATAAAATTAAAAATACATACTTGCATCATGATATCTTTGTCTTCTTTGTTCTCGATATCTTTCTTCCGTTTCGGGAGAATAATTCCTTGTAGTTTTATTTTGCCTTCTCTTCTTGTTCCCCATGCTTTTACAAAAAACCTTCAAATTATTCGCTTTCAAAATAATTTTCAAATATCTTCTCTCATCCAAAAGTGCGAATTATTTTAATCATTTGAGTGATAAAAAGCGAAAAAAAATTATAGATATTTATACGATTCCACAAATGAAAAAAAAAAAAAAAATGCGTCGGCCCGTGTTCGAACGAAAGCCGACAGTTAAAAATTGTTGGGTTCGCTCGAACATGGCAGTTACCAAAAAATGCGTGCCAAAATTTAGCTCGGGGGTTCGCTCGAACCCACTTTGGTTCGAGCGAACCCAATCCGATCGAACATGTGTTCGATCGAAACCCCAAAATTGGAAGTTTCTCCCAAAAAATTTCAGAGTTCTGAAGAATTAATGACTTCGGAGCTCTGGTTCAGTACACGAATGAAATAATCTTCATAACCCAAAAATATTAGATGGTAGTACTCGAAACAAGCTTTCCAACGGATATAATTTTGTTATATTTTGAATTTATTATGTTCTTGATTTTTTAATTTTATTAAAAGTTGGTTTTTAAACGAACATGAACTTCTCTGTTCAACGCATTGGGAAAAATAAGAAACTAATTCAAAAAAATTTTGAAAAATATCTATGCCCTTGGTATTGATGTCTTCTTTCTAACAAAAAAAAAAAAATTGAATTTCGATTTATATAGAACAAGTTATGTGTTCAAACGTAAACCTATGTTTGAATTATGACTAGTCGGACTTCAAAACTTTATAAAATAAAAAATATTGAACATATCACTATAAAACCAAATGCATGCCCTGGATATTGATGTTACAAACCAAAATTCGAAAGAATTGAGTTTTTATCATTTATAGAAAAAAAGTTATGCGTTACGGAAGGCACATCACTCTTAAAAAATGTAGTTTGTTGTAAAAAACTACTTTTCGAGGGAGATGGAAAATTTTTTAAAAAATCTTTCAAAAAAAATTGAAAAAAATGTATATAGAATCTACAAACAAAATTCTAGAAATCACTAATTTACATCATCTTCAAATTTTTAATAGTTTAAAAGTTATAGTTCTCGGAAGTTGAAGATTATTTTAAAAATGTACATCTCAGTGTCAAAAGTGGCAAAAAAGTGGGAACCATTATTGTGAGTTCACCCCCAAATGTAAAATGTATTTAGATTAATGTCCATGAAAATCCAATAATTACCTCTCACTTTCCTCAATCTACCTTTCCCCATCAAGTACTTCCCTTCAAATTTGTTAATGGAGTTGGGATCCCAAATGCGATTTACATGGATCTTTGCTGCAAACTTAGGAATATATTCAGTAATGTACACCATACTCTAGTATACCATATATCCCTCCACGATAGAACCCTCAGGATGTGCTCTTTGTTGAACCAAAACCTTCAAAAATTTCAAGTGCCTCTCAACCATCCACATTGACCTTGTATGTACAAGTCCACACAATTCAATCTCCTCAACTTGGTGTATGAGGTAGTGTTCTTGTGCATTGAAAAATGTCAAAGGAAGACACTTTTGCATTTCACACATTAGACGAAGAATTTTTCTCTTCCATATTTTATATCTTCTTTATGGATTTCTTTAGATGACAACCATCTACAAGTGATTCAAGACGCAAATATATTAATGAGAATTGACAAAATAATATACAATATATTACATAACAAGTAAAAAAAAATGGCAAATATAATATCTATACAACAAATTGAACAAATAACACTACTTACCTCATGTATTTTCCAAGATCATGTATAACTTGCTTGACATTATTGTCGAAGTGGTCTGGGAGAGAGAGAGGTAGAATGTAATGCAACAATTATAAAATGATCTTTTCATTGTTTTTCCAAAACTAGTACTAAGCATAATACAATGAAAAGTACATGCAGTATACAAATATATAGAAAATATACAAGAACATGAATTACCTTAATGAAGGTATGCCAATCATGCATTTTCATCCCTGGCCCAAATTCACTTTTCTTTGTTATGAGATTGTTTATGTTCGCAGCAAATCCTGTGGGAAATCGAATTTTTTCGTATGACCTCTTTTATAGCATTGCTTTGTTTCTCTATTAATAACCAAGGAAGGGCACTTATATTAACTTGGTCTTCATCGCTATTTAATTGAATGATATTTTTCATTGCATGATTGGATTCCTAAATGTCACTAAAAATTTTGATAATTTTTTCTTTGTCACACCTTCCATCCAATAGTTTCCATAATGTCTCTATTATATTCTTTCCAATATGCATCGTATCAAAAAAAATGCACAATTTGTAGCTAATCATAGTAGGGCAACCTCCTAAATTTTTTTGGATAGTTTTTTAGTCCCTTTGGAAGTTGGTAGTTAATGCCTTGACAACCTTCATGAAGCTTATAAGTTTAAAAAATTAATAACGATAATCATCGTCAATTACATCATGAGTAAACAAAACACTATATAAAAATATAAATTCCAAACATATCATATATGATAGATAAATAATTAGATTGAATGACATTACCTTGATGATTAATTCTATTATATTCCAACTTCCATAGGCGAGGTGTCATTCTTCGTGGTTTTGATGTAGTCTCTTTTTTCCCAATTAAAAAGATGTTTTTCAGTAGTTCGATACTTATGATTTTTGTGGAGGAACTGCCTATACTCATCAAACACCTGATTTCCTAAACTTGTTGAATGACGAGATTTCATCTTTGGACCACAAACTGGACATGCAAATTTTCCCTTTGTTTGAAGACCTGCAAGATCATGTATAATTGGATTAAATATGTTAATTTTTATAATTATATATATTGAATGGATTATTTTTAAAAATGCATGATTTATACTTTAAAAAATTAAACATTATTAAAGTGTGCAAGTTGAACATTATAACATACCACAAAATTGTGTTAGCCCTAGGGCATCATGAATTGTCCATACAAGCATTGCATAGAATTAAAATTGTCTTTGTGTTATTGGTCTAGAGACGTCATACATAGTGACACCATTCCATAACTCTAGCAACTCGTCGATGAGAGGCTCTATATATACATTCATATCTTTAACTTGGTACTTACCTAGTTGAATGAACAAAAACATTACATAATTATTATAAACATTTTATTGCAATATATATAATTTAATGTACATGACTATTAAATGAAAAAGTACCTGGAACAATCATTGCCAACATTGTGTGCTCCCTCTTTATTGACATCCATGGAGGAATGTTATTGTTGATAACAAAAGCAGGCCACACCGAGTAAATAGATCTCAGCTCTCCAAATGGATTGACATCGTTCGCTGCCAATGAAAGCCTGAGATTACGAGGTTCTTATTTAAAGTGTGACCATTTTTCCTCTATGTCCGTAAATGCAGAACCATCTACAAGCATTCGAAGAACGTCATCTCGACTTCTATTGTGTGCATGGTAATCCACAAATTGTGCCAAGCTTTCGCACCTAAATAATTGTTGCAAACGTGGAATAATGAGAATATAACGAAGAACCTTGCGAGGCACCTTTTTTGTTAGTTGATCTATTCGATATCTACTGATATGACATTTAGGGCATTCTGTTGCAAATTCATGTTGTTTATGATATATAATATGATCATTGGGACATGCATCTATTGCTTGATACTCCAATCCAATATCTTTCATAATGGCAAATAATTCTTAGTATGAGCGAGGTAGAATATTTTATCGTGGTAACAAAAAATCACTTATCAATCTAGAACGAAAAAAATAATTTGTTAATATAAATAATATTAATGGTACATATTTCACCTTTTATTTACTAGTGATGAAATAATAACAAAAATAGATGAAAAAGATGATATATATGACATACCTTAACATACGTGAGATTGTTATGTTGGATAAACCATTCATAACCTTCAAGTTCACCAACAACAATACAACAGAGAGAAGAGTTGTTTGGGAGCCTTCGTAAAGGGGCTTGTATGCCTTCTCAAGTACAAGTAAATCATGAACAACATCAAAGTCATCTTGATCATCATGATCAACTGTGTTAGTACTAAATGTGTTTTCAAGCACATGATCATCTTCTTCCACAAGATCATTATCTTCAGCTTCGATATTCACACCTCCATGTTCCTCCACTTGGAAAACCACATTCTTTGGGTCGCGGTAGTCCATATCATGTGCCCTAGGGTGCCCCACCTATATAAAAATGATCAATATAAATAAACCATGACCATGATCTCATTAACAAGTGATTTTTATGTATATAAATTGTTAAAACGATATAAACATTTACAAATGCAATCAATATAAACACATATAATGAACAACTTACCAATGGACGATAATCATGGCCCCCTCCAATGTGACAATGTTGCCTACAATGTTTCTCAGTTGTTGTGATTAAAAGTCTTCTAGTCTTTAAGCCCTTACAATTTTTGTAAAGACAATAACATTTCACATCACCTTTTCTTTTCAAGCTAGACCACAATATAGCAATTGTCTCCTTATTTTGTTCTTCGTTGATATTATCTGACATGATTTTTCTTCACAGGCAAAAAAATCAAGCTATGGAAAATTTGGTCTATAACCTTCACAAACCAAGCAAAACGATGTCGCAAGTACAGAAAACATTGTCCGCATGATTTTTTATATTATTTACTGGACTAACCCTAAGGGTTTTTTTTTTAACTTTTTCACTTTTTTGTTTTTCGTCAGAATTACGATGAACATTCGTCGGACTTCCAACGATAGTTGGTTTCGTCGAAATTCCGACGAACGTCGAGCAAGATTTTAAAATTAAAAAAAAATGGACACAAATTGCCGTGTAAGATCTGACAAAACAAAAGAAATCTCATAGTTCATCAGAAATTTTTCGTCGGAAATTTTTGTCAGAAAATGCACCCAAATGAGTTAGTGTTAATGTTTATCAACAACTTCTCTTCTCTCAATCTCTACAAAACTTGTCTCAAATGCAACATATGTTCTTCTTTTATCTTACTAAATATCAAGATGTCATCTAAGTACACAATAACAAACCCAAGAATTTCTTCAATACCTCATTCGTCAACCTCATGAAAGTACTCGATACATTAGCCAGTCCAAAAGGAATCACCAACCATTCATACAGTCCTTCATTTGTCTTGAATGTTGTCTTCCACTCATCTCCTTCTTTGTATCTGATATGATGGTATCCACTTTTCAAGTCTATCTTTGTGTAGTATCTGGCTCCACTTAAACAATCCATTATGTCATCCATCCTAGGCAAGGTAAATTTGTACTTCACTATGATCTTATTTATTGCTCTAGAGTCAGTACACATCCTCCATTCTCCATTCTTCTTAGGTGTTAATACTGTTGGAACTGCACAAGGGCTCAAACTTTCTCTGATCAAACCTTTCTTCAACAACTCCTACACTTTTCTATTCAACTCCTCATTTTCTATTGGTGTCATATGGTGTGCTACTTTATTAGGTAAACTAGCTCCAAGAATCAGGTCCATGCAATGGCTTATACTTCTCACAGGTGGTAATCTTTCAAGTACATTATCTGAAATAATGTCTCCATATTCTATCAGCTACTCTTTTATCTCCTCCGGTTGTTCCTCTTCATGTTTTGGATTTTTAATCCTCTTAGGGACTAAAGTAAAACACATATTCTCATGTCTCATCCCATCCAGGAATTTCCTTCCATCTACCAAACAAATCCTATCACTTGTACAAACTCCACTCTTAAGAGGCTCCTCCAAGGGCAACAATGTATGTTTCATCACATTTGCAACAACAATGTATATGTTCTTCCTTCCATCATGTATCATTTGTCTATCATACTGCCAAGGCCTACCCAACTGTTGGAATCAAGGAAAATTGAGAGGGGGGTGAATCAGTGTTCTTCGGGTTAACATGTTTTATGATTTAACTTTAAACGACCAGAAGCATAAGCATAAAATTGAAATGCAAAAACTCAAAACAACCAACCACAAAATCATAACACCAAAATTTCTAAGTGGAAACCCAAATGGGAAAAACCATAGTGAGATTTGAACCCACAATATTATTCCACTATGGCTAGTGGAAAAACAATATTACATAAGGGGGAATGCACAAGCATTCAGGCACAATGCCTAGAGCTCACTTCTCAATTACAATAAGGGCTACAACCCTGGAAGGCTCACTGCCTTACTGATCAATTACAATAATAAAATACAATGAAAGAACTCCAAAATAGCATCTAACAATGCTTGGATGAGTTTCGGTTAAGTTTCAAATCTCTGACTGTATTTGCTCTACAACTCTGTTATGTTTCTTGTCTCAGTCAACTACCGGATCAAGAATGCGCATGTAAAACTGCGCTACAAAGGATTGTCAATCACCAGCTCGCTAGCATATCAATAATACCACACACCAAAAAGATCTTCTGCACCAGTCTTATATATCCACAATCACAAAATAATCATTTATCAAGTCGACCTATTGATGTAACGTGTAATCATGAGCCGGCTTGACCAGATCACCAAAAACAAATGTGGATCACCAAATTAATGATAAAATGACATCTCTATGTCGGCCCAATCATCCCATGCATGATTTATAACACCACAATCACCGGAAATATTCCAGACCAAAACTGCTCTACTCAACCTGAAATGTCGGTTAACTGGCTACAGGTTCACATCCACTTCCGGATATCAAGATATGTGATTACCGGATAGGAATCTCAAGAAAAGTTGCCATCAATGACAACCCTAAACCACTAATCAAGCATCGATATCCACCGGATGAGTGCCAATTGCCAACAATATCCCCCTTTGGCATTGATGGCAACACTCATGAAAAATGAGTGTTGAAACTTGTACACCGAATCAAAATTGCTATCAAAATTTTCAAGGCTCCCCCTTAAACAAAGAATTTTGAAACCTATAACATGCTCTGTACATTACACTCTTCTACTGTACATTTTTCACTTTTACTCTCCCCCTTTGACACCAATGCCAAAGATGGGGTGCTATCCAAAACTTATATACAAAGATATCTACCAGAGACTTTACAAGTATTTGAAGATATCAGCAAAAATGGTCTTCAAAAATCCTAGGTGAGTGTCCCACCCACTCTTAAATTTGTCCAAGACTTTAATGAATGCACTGAAAACATATGCATGAATCTTCACATTCTTCAATTTAAATGGAACAGGTTGCCCCATAGCCTTCATGCAATCAACCTATTGCTCAACACGATGTCCAACCGAGGAGCAATCAAATTTCGGAGTTCACCAACTCTTCTCAAAATTTTATCCTTATCTATATTAAGGCTCGAGATCTGTTCATTGAGAGCCATTATTTGCCCTTCTCATTGTTGGTTAAAGATGCATTAGAATCAAAAGATTATGAAATACCAGCTAGTTTACCCTGACAAATACGGATCTGATTGTATATATTTACTATGAACTTTGGAAAAATTAGACAAGACTTTTATATTTTACAACCTTCTGTCAATGTATCTGAAATAATCTGCAGACCTTTATTTAATCTGACTCTGTCATCTTCTATCATTTTCTGGAATGCCTGCATTCTTACCTCCTTGAATCTATCTAATACTCGCTTAGTAGTAGACTTCTCCAAAGAATCAAAATTGGTATTTACATTATTGATCAATTGTAATAATTTATCGGAAGGGTTAGAATTAGGATCTATTTGCACACTCAGAACCACCTTTTGCAACACATCAACAAACATCAAAATAAGCTTTTTGTCTTCGGACTCTAATTTGACCAGATCCTAACTAGTCTGAGCTTGTACAAGTACTACAAGCATCATCTTTTAAGAAGGAGACATTTCTCCAAGATCTAGAGGACCATCAAGATTGATAGAGATTTGGGGTAGGATCCTTATGGCTGAGGGAGTGTCAATTGTCGGATCAATAGCTCCCTTCCCTTTATCTACCTCTGCATCTCACACCTTCGTCTTCTCAGGCTCCTTCATCTCAAAATAATTCCCTTTATTCTATGCACCGGTGTTTCCACTTGGTGCAATATCACCCTTTTGTATCTCGGAATATCTCCAGTACTATCTACCACTAGTTGATTCACATTGATCTCGGCATCAAGTGATATATGGCCTTGGTCTTTCGAATGCTCCTTGGTCTGAGTTTCATCCTTTTGATCATCGAAGACACCTTCCTTTATGTTTAGATGGGAAGTCTGAACTGCATCATTGTACAAGGGTTTGTTCTTCATGATTCTTCTCCAGATATCCTTAGTCTCCTTCCTCACCTCTTCAACCCTTCCAATCATCAACTTGTTCACCCTGTTTCCGCTTTTGAATTCTTTCTTATCAACCGGCTGACTCAACATATGTCGAACATATGCATCAAGGGTAGCACCATCAACTTCCTAACCCATTGGAAGAATCCACACAATCCTTGTCTCAATGGTTTCCATTAGACATTTATCTTTATCAACCATGAAGCAAATTGTTTTCTCATACTTCTCCACTATTTCTTTTGAGATTCTTTCTCTGTTCTTCATTATGGCTTGAATTTTTTTGAAATAACCCCACAGAATGGATATCCTCATTGTGCTATCACCAATCCTCATAATCCCTTCCTTTATTTCCATAGCAACCGGCTTTTCATAGGCCCATTGGACCTTTCCTTGAACACTGTGGATTTCATTCATGAAATATAGAGCCAAACAGATAATAAGGGTGCCAAACTTAAAGGTTTTCTTCCTCTCTTGTTTAATTTTCTTTAAATTGCTTAGTAACTCATTCAAGAGAACCATACATAAATCATACCTCTTATCTTCCTTCAACACATGATAGGCGGAGTATATTGTTGTACTAGAGACAAAGTTTTGTCTGCTTGGCTGGTATAATTTATATCCAAAAACCACTGATGCAAACCTGACATCATGCTCTATAATGTCATTGATTGTCATCGCTCTGCTGTCAAATTGAGAACCAATGGTAGCAATCACAGTGTTGTTTGATATTTTCCTTAAGCTAGGAACTTCATCGAATGCACTCAGACCAGTCACGGCCTGGATTGCTTTCTCTGTGATCTTGTAAGGCTTATCCAACCACATGAATTCATCATGAATTCTACTAAGTACATACTGGATCCATTCTTTCTCATCAAAAGTCAGAAAGTGTACGAACTGAGAGAAACCCTTGACCTGCAAATGCTAATATTCCAGCTTGAGATTCCCCAAGTTTTCCACCAGATGATTGTTGTACAAGGTCAACATGTCAGCGTTGTCGAGTTCTTCAAGATCACAGTGGATATATGCCTCGATATCATCATTATGAAGAACGTCATAGGGTACAGAGGAAAACACTCCTTCCGGATCATCCTCGACTAATTTGAAAGCATGATTATTGAAAATGGGTCGAGCCCTATCCTTGATTTCAAAAACTAACGGGCTAGGAATTCCAGATACAGATGTCATTGAGAACTTAGGGTTTTCAAAAATTGATAGCTTGAAATGGATAAATACCTCAATTTGCAATCGAGAACATAAATTTTCTTTAGGATAATTGTAATAGTTGTTTAGATTGCCAAATTACTTCTCTCTACTTCTCTGCACTTTCTCTTGATCTCATTGTGAGAAATAAAGCTTAGAAATACCTTTTTAACCTTTGAAAACCTAATTTTGCATTGTAATAAATGTTGCAACCGGTTACCTTGATTTTCATGGAGGCGCTTATCGAAGAATCAAATCTTCACTAGATCTTCTAAATAACCTCTGCATATATGATTTAAGCCTTCTACAACCTTCCGGAATTGATTGCAGATCTCCGAAGAGAGGTTTCTTAGAATCTGTATGAAAAGTTCTCCCTAAGGCAAAAAGCCCTAGTTACCGGATGAAGATCATGCACCAGATTCGAGTGCAGATTCATTATCTATCTTGGACTCATCTTTTCTAAACCACATCTTATCATTTTTGTCTCTGATCTCCTCTACCTTTGCCTTTCCTTTCTCATGTGATTTGTTCTTGTCTACCAGAGCACTCTTGTTCACATTTTTGCTTGTGCAATATTTTGCAATGTGACTGGTTTTATTGCATGCACGGCAAACAACATTTTGCATAGGTTTGAAGTTCATCTGATTTGGTCTCACCTTGCACTAGTTAGAGATATGTGCAAACATCCCACAAGCGTAGCATCTCTTATTTTTAAAATTAATCATTACTGCTTTGCACATGTTTGACTTGTGACCAAAATTATTGCATATAAAACATTGACGGGTAAAGGTAGGACCATTGTTCACATTATTCATTCCATTATTCATAATATTTCTACATTAATTGGTCATATGACCAAATTTATTGCAAGTAAAATATCTACCATTTAACTTATGAGCATTGGGTTGTCTTACCGGAGGATTCTTGTTCTTAGGCTTTGCATTGATCTGTCCAGATCCGGAGGATTCGCCTTTCTCAAATCCAAGTCCTTGCATGTCCTTTCCATGTCTCTGACTTTCCAGCATCTAATCAAGCCTTGTTGAGCTAGAATTGAATTTGTCTTTGTATTCATTTGCAGTAGCAATTTCATCTGTTAGGGCAACAATCTATATTTCAAGTTCTTGACCATTATTCCTTGATTGTGTCAACTCAAGCTTCAACTGATCATTCTCATAAGTAAACCTAAACCATTCATCTACTTTTTCCTTCAATGATTGAGTCAAATTCTCTTCATTATTCTTTTGGTCCTCAATCTCTTTAGTCATCCTCATCGCAATGGATTGCATCTTATTCTTCAATGTAGAATTCTCTCTCTCAAGCTTGTCAACTTTGTCTTGATTCTTTGTGGATTGATCTTCTTTCTCCTTCAGCTTGTCCATCAACTCTTTAGTCTTGTCTCTTGAAGTGTTCGCTTGATCCTTCAAGTCATTAATGAAGTCTTCAGTTGCATTCAGGTTTCTCTTTAAGGATGTGAACTTGTTTCTTGTTGTATCAAGATCCTCAAGTGCCACACTAAGTTGTCTCTGAAAAACTGGAATCCATTGATTCAATCTCTCATACCTTCCTCAAGCGGTTAGGCTTCCTCGGAGGAACTAGGATCTGATACCAATTGTTGGAATCAAGGAACACTGAGAGGGGGGGGTGAATCAATGTTCTACCAGTTAACTTATTTTATGATTTAACTTTAAACCACCGGAAGCATAAGCATGAAACTAAAATGCAGAAACTCAAAACAACCAACCACAAAATCATAACACTAAGATTTTTACATGGAAACCCAAATAAGAACCACGGTGGGATTTGAACCCACAATATTATTCCACTATGGCTAGTAGCAAAACAATATTATATAAGGGGGAATGCACAAGCATTTAGCCACACTACCTAGAGCTCACTTCTCAATTACAATAAGGGCTACAACCTCGGAAGGCTCACTGCCTTATTGATCAATTACAGTAATAAAATACAATGAAAGAACTCCAAAATAGCATCTAACAATTCCTGGATGAGCTTCGATTAAGTATCAAATCTCTGATTGTATCTGCTTTGCAACTCTGCTATGTTTCTTGTCTCAATCAGCTACCGGATCAAGAATGTGCACGTGAAACTGTGCTACAAAGGATTCTCAATCACCACTCGCTATCACATCAATAATACCACACACCAAAAAGATCTTCTGCACCGGTCTTTATATATATCCACAATCACTAAATAATCATTTATCAAGTCGACTTGTTGATGTAACGTGTAATCATGAGTCGGCTTGACCGGATCACCAAAAACAAATGTGGATGACGAAATCGATGATAAAATGATGTCTCTATGTTGGCCCAATCATCCCATGCATGATTCATAACACCGCAATCATCGGAAAGCTTCCAGACCAAAATTGCTCTGCTCAACCTGAAATATTAGTTAACTGGCTACAAGTTCACATCCACTTCCAGATATCAAGATCCGTGATTACCGGATAGGAATCTCAAGAAGAATTGCCATCAATGACAACCCTAAACCACTAATTGTGCATCGATATCCACCGGATGAGTGTCAATTGCCAACACCAACAAGATATGAAAAATATCCATAGGCATAATATCACACAAAACTTCATCATGATAAGATCCAATCTTCAATTTTACCAAACATTGTTCATTTACCAAAACCTTATGATCATCTTAAATCCATGCTATCTAATAAGGCCTAGGGTGTTTCAATCTCTCCAATTTCATCTTATTCACCATCTCATCTAAAACAAGGTTATCTAAACTACGACTATCAATTATAACTTTACAACACTTACTAGCTACTTTACATCTTGTCTTGAACAAATTCCTCCTCTGCAAGGGCTCTTAATCATCTCCGATGTGGCACAATGTTCTGCTCATCACCAATAATTCTCCATCTTCTGATCTATTAGTTGATCCAGTACGTTCTTCTTCCACCAATGCTACTCTTCCACTACTCTCTTCCTTCTTGCATCCAAAAGCATGATGTCCTTCTCCGCGCTTAAAGAAGGTTCCTTAAACACTTTATTTTCATGTCTATTGTCTTCTTTTCCATAACCTTCATTTCGGTAACCATCAAGTTTTCTCTTCTCTGATAAAAATTTATGCCATCCCTCTGGTATGAACTACCATCTCTACTAGCTTCCTTGTCTTTGTTCTGATCCGCACAGGGTCCTCTTCCTCCAGTATAGGTCCTTCCTCCTTGAAATATTCCTCCTTGAAATCTTCCTCCACTACCTCTTTGCTTCTGCTCATGTCTTTTGTTCAGCTTCTCTTCTACTTTCAGGGCATATTGATAAGTTTCCTCAACACTCTGTAACTTGATTAGACTGAGTTCATCATATATAGACATCTGCAACCCATTCAAGTATCTAGCAACTTGTTCAATCTCATCATCAGTATGTTCGAATCTAATATTCAACTTGTAGAATGCTTTAGTATATTCCTTCACACTAGATTTTATCTGCTTCAAGTTCTGCAACTTCCAGAATAGATTTACTTGATAATCGGCGAGCATGAACTTCGAATTCAACTTGTTAACCATCCACTCCCAAGATTTAATTTTTTATTTACCTCTTCTTTGTTTATCTACCTGCAAATGTTCCCACCAAAGAGATGCATGTCCATTCAACTTAGTGCAAGCATATCTCACTTTCTTGTATTCGGCAGTGCTCTCAAAATCAAAATACTTTTTCCATCTTCGTAATCCAGTCAAGAAATTCATCTGAATCTAACTTGCCATCATAATCTGATGGGTTAAAATGTGGTCTGGTATTTACTCTTGTCAGGGCTCTTATGAACCTCTCTTCTTTCGAATCGTTCACCAGTGGATTTTCTCATTCTCCCGCTACCTCTTCTTCATCATCGCTTACATCTTCAACATGTCGACCTCTTCTTTGGGACATTTCAACAACTTTCCATCGGGTTGCAATTCCTCTCAGCATTTTCATCGCAGCAGGGTCTGCATGTAGTGCACCTCCTAGACTTGCATTTTGATTTACATTTTGATAGACCTATTTGGACATATGATTGATGCTTAGATGGTTATTCATGACTTTATTACTATCAGAGATGAGATAGATGATGCTAGATATTCTTTATGGATTCATGCTATTTGATATTACTCGTGATGATTGATGATTTACATGATTGATGATGATGGACATATTATATGACTTATGACATTTGATGATTCTTATGGATGTTGGTACATAGGTTTGCCATGATGGATGGATTGATATGATTTATGGATTTATATGTTATCATTATTCATATGTGGTATATTTGATTTATGATGTTTACATTAGTACTAACCTTATTTCATGATTATGATCTCATGTGATGCTTTGATGTTATCTTGTGTGACTGTCTTCGTGAGTGGAGAAGATGTCATATCACTCATAGCGAGCATGATATGGCGTTGCGATTCTCTATCACTTGCCTATTTATCATGATATATGTATGTTGTATATGTATCTTGTTTTGTGGGTGCAAGATCGCAGGTACCAGACACCAACTCCACTTGGTCCCATAGGTATGAGCGTGTCCTATCCCAATGGCAAGTTGTCGGAGATGACATAGTTTCCCTCACACTCTAGGCTTAAGATGTATACCTTGTTAGTATGTCATGATGTTGCTCGTCGGTTAGTGTCTTGTATTGTTGCTTGACCCTTTTGATGGGTTGATTGAAGTTATGTGAGTAGTATGGCATGATTTATTAATGCGGACTTGTCATTATAAATATAATTAGATCATTCATTTATTTATTTAATTGATTAAGTGATATTCATTATTTATTTATTGTTTAATCAATTTAATTTAATTTATTTGATTAATTGTTTGTTTATTTATTTGATATTTATTTATTTTTAATTAGCCTTTATTTACTAGTTCTTATTGAATTATTAAGTTGTGGGGATTATATTTATTTTATTTTATTTTATGGCTTTTATTATTATTATTTATAATTATTCTTTGTGGGAAATTAATTAATTAATGTGTACTAAGGATTAGTATTTATTAACTGGATAAATAATATTATCCATGTTAATAGGTGTTGATAATATATTTTTATTAAATAGTATTCCTCCACCTTTGGTTATTGGGTTTTAATAGATATCCCACCTACCCTTTTAATTGATTGGCCGATTGGGTAAGGTAGGTAGGGAATAAATTTATTTATATGCATTTCTTGAACTTTGGGTTAATCATCCGACAAATTTTGGAAGTGGTTTTGGAATTCGATTGAAGATTTGGCTGGAGGATTTTGGATTGTTTGAAGATTATTCTACTTCAGATTTCTACACCATTTTGGATTGCAGTTGCAGGTTGGTGGATTTCTCTCTTTGAAGTTTTGTTTTCTGGAAAGATTGTCTTCCCTGTGACTGTGCAATTTGGATTCTTGGATGATGTTTGGGGATTGAAATGAGAAATTTTAATTTGTGTTGGTAGATTTTTTAATTGGTTTTGATAATGAATTTGGGAAAGGGGAAATGCATATCATTATTTGCAAGTTTTTGAATGATAATTTGCCGGATATGTTTTCCTGTGCATCCCTGTGAATGTTTGTTTTATTTCGAGAGCCTTTTTCCAACTCTTTATGTTATTTGGATATGACCCATTGCGAAGGGTCTTTGTCACAAGTATTGTCGTACTACCTTCGTACTAGTATCATACAGTATCGTACTTGTCTTCCATCTGGTATCGTACTTGTCTTCCATCTGGTATCATACTTGTTTGCCATCTGGTATCGTACTTGTCTGTCATCTGGTACCGTACCTGTCTGCCATCTGGTATCATAATTGTCTAACATCTAGTACCATACTTGTTTGCCATCTAGTATCGTACCCATCTGGTACTGTACATGTCTGCCATCGTACCACCTAGTACATCAGAAATGTTGTCGTCGGGCAAGTCATTTTAAGTTGATTTTTTTGATCTATTTGACTCCAGAGGCTTTGTTTTTAAGAGTTTGTGGTTTTGCAATGTTGCTCCAACAATATGTATGCATCCCTTACTGTTGAGGATGGGTATATGTAGCTCTAGTGAGAGGTTATGTTGTGCTTCATTATTGAAGACCATATGGTATCATTGGATTCATATCTTTGCCCTATTTATGTGTTTATGTCACTCCTAAGGCTCTCTTTATTGTTGCATTCTGATGCCTTGAACTTATGGCATGATTCTTGTTATATGGTTTTTGGTTGTATGTTGATGGCTATCCTTTATGTTTTAGATTGTATCAGATTTGTAATGGTTTTTGGATAAATTCCTTGATGAGATTCTTGTTGTCATTGTGATGTCCCTTGTTAATGTCTACCTATGGTTTAGATTCATGATTGGGAGAGTGGGCTCTTGCATGTGTAGGACCTAGGTCATGAGCATTAGATCTCTAAGGAAGGGGGTCTAGACCTATGGACCCACATGGAGAGTTTATGGCTTAATTTCAAGTGATAACAATAATAATAAATGATTAGTGTGATGGGTAATTAGGAATTAATTTAACAAGATAAAGAATATGTTGTTGTATGCCCCAATTGGACAAACCTAGGGAGGTGGTTTTGGGATCTTAGATTGGGAAGACCGGTGGAAACGGTAAACCAATATCCCTTGTTTGGCTCAAAGGTTGAGACGGATTCCACATGAGATTAGCATGTGATGACACTCATCCCTACATGTGTTCATTATCCATATGTCTCTGTCGTTGATTTTGCCTCTTGAGGTTTTATTGATTTGCTTAGCCTTGTGATGTGATTTTATTCTTATGTTGGAATCTTGTAAAGTCTTGTTCATCCTTGATTGTTAGGTGTCAACTTAGGTCTCAAGTGTGGGTTGGAACCTTTGTCATCTCCTAGCATGGGGGGTGGTTCCTTTTTGGTTCCACATAATCGGGCAGTTGATGCCTTCTTCCATTGGGATGTTTTCTTGGATGCTAGTGCACGTGGACATGGATTCTTGGATTCTTCTTCATACGTATATTCTTGGAGTTGAACTCTATGTAAATAGATAGCGTTGTATTCTTGATGGCATTGTAATTGTAAGGAAGATTATGCACTCTTCTATCTTGTAGTTGTACCATGAAGATGTAAAGACTTGAAATGTAATGTAATAAAATTATGTGATTTCATATGGATATGATGTATTAATGTTATTTATGTACATATTATGATGATCTAGTGGATGTTAATCTAAATAAAAGCAAGAACTTAGGTTAAGCGGATTCTTGTGAATATGAATCATGTTTATGTAATTGAGTAGTAGTTGATAGTATGTGTTATCTTCTTTAAGGAATGAATTAAGCTTATATGTAGGAATTGTAATGGAAGTTCATTGTAACAATGATAGCTAGGAACATTTGGTTTGGTGCTATGAGAAGAACTTAGAGGTTATGAATGGAAGAGAATTATTATGGTTGCTTGAGATGTTGCTAGTAAGTAGTGACGATGAGATACCCTAGGGAAAAGCTAAGTAATGAATGTGTAGTGGATGTATTGTGCAAAAAAAAAAAATTAGATGATATGTTATCTTTATTCCGCTTGCGTTGAATTATAGTTGCTTATGTTTCATTAGTGCTTATAAGTAGTGTAGTAATGAATGAATGAACAAGATGATTGAGAATCAAATACAAGAGATGATATGATATTCGTTATGGTTAGAATTATGCTTTAAGATATAGTGCATTCATGTTATGTGTAGAATCATTTTAATGAGTATTAAAATATGTAAAAAAAATTATCTCTATTTGTTAGTAAATTTTTGCTTATTTCTCTAGGGTATTATGGCAGGCATTACACTGCATTTCCACGCGCTCCACCACCTCTAACATTTCATCTTCGGGCCATCTTTACACCAATGCTCTGTAGTTGCAAGTCGGATCCTCAATCTGCCACCCCACAACAAAATTTATACTGAACTCTACAATCTCCGGAACGAAAACTCGCTCTAATACCACTTGGTGCAGTCACAGCAGGAGAGTCCTCAAGGAGAATGGTCTAGACCGTGCAGCAAAAATAAACACAACAGAAGCAACCCAATGAAAAGTAATGTAGAAACAGACTATTGTATCAAAGAATTCAAAAACAATCGGTTGGCAACATGCGGGCTTACAAAATTTGGCACACATACCTGATTACAAACATGCTCAAATACAGTATCTAGGCTCAAGCAAGAATGCGGACCAACTCCGAACCTCCCCACCTTCAGATTTGTCTTTTATATTCTATATGCTACTTCTATATGCCTAATTACATTGATTTATATGATATTCATAACTCAAGGATGATCTTCAGATTTGTCTTCTATATTCTATATGCAACTTCTATATGCCTAATTACATTGATTTATATGATATTCATAACTCAAGGATGATCTGCATCGACCCAAGATGAAAACTATCACCGAAGAAGATGTAACGTGCAAAACAAGAAGGTCGGCCCCCATCAAAGGAATCCCTCTGGAAAATACATAGCATGAGGTGCAGACCCCAAAGGAAGGTCAGCCACATGCCAAGGAACATTGGAAGTAACGAAATTAGCCTTTGCAAGCTACGGAAATGATCTGCAAGATTTTCCATTAACAAATAGATCCAAGCGATTCTGGTGCTCTAAGCTAGAAAACTATCTTGAATTTTGGAAGTGATAACTTGCCGAAAAAAAATCCAAACAACCCGTGGACTTAGGATAAGGTAGATGAACATGTCCACAAACAAAATCTAGCTCCACAAAATCTGGTGTGCAATAAAGAAAAACACATAAAGAAATTTTATCTTATTTTGTTGATGCAAGATTGTCAAGAAACAGGGATGTTCCTACATCACTTGACACACTTCAAAAACTTCAAAGAAATTATGACAACATAATGAAATCTATGGTGAGTCCAAGGCATATTAGAGTACGAGGGTGAAGGAGGTAGTAAAAATATGTTTTTAGATTAAGTTAAATATATATTCTCCATCATTACTTCAATCTTCAAATGATTAGATATGAAGATGGTAATGCACTTTACCTTGGATAAGTGTCATAATTCATCGATATTATGCTTGATCAAATGAAAATGGTTGTGCAACAAAAATACTCTACAAATCAATTCTACAACAAAAGTATTTAGTTAATTATCATCGTAGAATTTTGAATATAATATAAATTTTGAATTTGACGATTTTATTGTTAATGTTCAATGCAATTGTTACAATGTGTTTGTTATTTAATAGTTTGCTTGACGTGTCAAAGTTTCATTTGTAAATCTTCTTCTTTATACATCTTTCAATAACTAAGTTTTCAAGTACTAAATATATTTACACAAACCACAACCATATTTTACACACATCTCGCTATCCCCAAACTTAAGCCCTTGGTCCCTCCCTAAAACCCTATAAACTTTCTTTTTCATCAGTGAATCGAATAATTTATTACAATAACCATCCACTAAAAGAGTTGCATAACTGAGCAATATCATACTTACATGCATCATTAACCAATGAGATTGTAAAGCGGGTCTTTACTTCGGAAGGTCCTGCTATGCTTGGTGCCCGTCCAGGGTGTGCTGCGTGTTGTGTTCTTCGTTCGTTTCGTGTTTTGCCGGTGGTGCTGAATATAAAGAAACTACAAACTACAAGTTGAACTGGATCATTACCATCTTTTCTGACTTTTTATGGCTACAAATACTAAGGCTTGGCAATTCACTTTATGTCTCTAATTTTTATGGCTACTCACTGTGCATACCCATTTAGACCACAAATAAAGAAAAGGCATGTCGACACTTCATTTCATATGTGATTCATACCGTCTCAAATTTTACAATACCAGTTCTTTTGGACCACAACCAGAATTTAAAGCACGGTAGAAGCACCCGTCCAAAATACAAATGTAGAAATAACAAAGGGAGAATATTAAATATTCACGAACACAGTTTACCCCCAGCAGAACCAAGGAATGATTATGGCATATCACAACTCACCCCAACAGGACAAAGTGGAATGCTATGACCTGTCTGCTGGGGCGTGAAGGATTCTGCCAGATACACATGGGAAATCTTGGGATGGAAAAGACAATGCACAAGAAAAGAAACTAGAAATCCAGCTATGCAAAATATGTTCACTGATAAACTTCATAATTATTTAAATTATTTAATTATATAAACATTAGAATAATATACATGAGATATTTTCTAAACAAAATTATAAGATTGTACAACCAAAACCATATTTCTATTAGATATGTAGGAAAATCAAGTCGCAAGAAATCTAACTGGACTTAAGTTGAACTACAAGGGGGGAAAATGTTGAAACCAAATGTAATTTTCTCAACTCAATACCATGGAACATCCACTACACTTTCATGCAAGCCGAATTGTATATTTCTGGAAAAAAAACCTCCATTATCTGTTTGAGAAGATTAACGTAACGTATGTTATCTTTTTTGCATATTTTTAAAACCATAGTGTTGATCCAAATACAACACATAAATATTTTTTGGGGACATGGTTCAAGGTTCAACTATAAAGAACTTTCAAAGGTAAAAGCATTCTCAACTCAGAGCTCTAATAGGGTAAGTGGCCTGGTAATATTTAGTGCCAATTTGTGGCACAAATTACAGCGAAGGCCGGGACAAAGCCTAAACAATTTTTCTTTACTGTATAGAAATTCAAAATATTGAATCAGTTGACCTGAAACAATTCATTAATCATACTTTGGCAGAATAACATTTTCCCCTTGAATAGCTCATGATTCATTTAACTTAACAATATTACAGAGAACGTGACATCTTTCAACTGACTTTGCAGCCCAAACCATTGAAAAGCTCCCAACTGGCAATGTACCAGAATTAACATATCAAAAAAGGCCTCTCTTCAAAACGGAAACTCATTGCAAAACGACTTTCGCAGTATCTCATGATGCCTGAGTTGCCCATTTCCATACTTTAAGTTCACCCATTCCATCGCCTGTGAAAAATAATCCACCAGGTCCAACTTGGAATGCACGCACCTCCATCTTGGAAATTATTTTACCTCTTTCACTGAACCTGAAAACATCATTGGAGACTGTTAATATAACAAACATGAGTTAATATAAGTTTCTCAAGCACATCATGATTAATGATCTGTAATCAAATACGGAACAACATTTCAATAGTAATATACAAGAGTTCCCGGCAACAAAAATGTTTTCCAAACTGGAATCACATGAGCTTAAATATCCCAATCTTAGCTTCCACAGGAATTTTAAAGGTGGAACAAAAAAGTATTCTGTCTACTTTCCAACATTATAGATGGTACTTTTCCCAGTTCTGAACATCATTTAATGGTTTTCAATTCTAGCAATATTAGAAGGCTAGGAAATTCAAAAAAACAGATGCCACCTTATGTATGTAGAAAAAAGAAAGCATTTCCCACACCCTTTCCAATGTTAGAGTTAAGAAGACTTTTTTTCGTTGTCCATGAGACTTGAGGACATATCCAATGTGTGGGATTCATACTAAATGCAGACTGAAACTTAACGCCATTTCTAAAAATTCCCTTTAAATTATAATATTATTTGTCTGTGATTTCTTCTTTGATTACATGTTACAATTTCAAGTTCAGTTCCAATCAACTGGACCAGATGCCACCAAAGCATCTACTTGACACACTATAAACTAGCATACACCAGTGATGAGATTATAATTCGATGGTACTGACAGTTATAGAAGCTAGTATCAGATCCTAACACTTGAAATGCATCCTAATCAGCAAGGCACTGCACCAGCTTACCTTATTCTTGATAGAGCTTCCAAAACAACTGACGGTAATTCCACAATAAAAGAACACTAATGTCTTGTCGACAGGTGTGTAGATTATCACAGAAGCCATCAACAGCCTTGCAGAACTAGGCACCACTTTTATCTGTATCAGAATGGCCAACAGTAATTGACAATGATAGATGTACTGCTCATTTAGTGGCCTATACATCAATCCTTTTTAAAGTACATCTTGTAACTACCACAAGGACTGCATGACAGGTAAGTGCCTCATTCTTCACAATTTACGTTATCATACCCTCTCATATCAGTTAAAAATATGAAAGGGGAGATTAACACAAAATCCAAAGGCATAAAATTGAACTTGAAAAACCCATTTAGAATTTATCAAATCAAATGTTAACGTGGGCCAAATACCACTAAGACACAGAAAAGAAGAGGTACAAAGTACAAACAAAAATGACACTTACAAAATTGAGTCCCATCAAAGAGCATACAAGAATTTACAAGATATTACAAAAAAAAAACTTGATGACAGAAACTCTCTAGATTGGGAAGGGGCTTGCCAGATTCAAAACTCTGATACCATGTTGAAGTGAGCATCCAAGATCTTCAATCTAAAACACCAAATAACATTCCACACACAAGAAATATTCGAACAATCAAAAATACAATGCGAATACAACATTCACAAGATGCAAAACATGCAAGAGAAGCCTTGCTTATAAAGCCAAGGAGAGACCTAGCAAGGCATAGGATTAAGACAAGTGTCCATCATATGCAAAGAGTAAAAAAGAGATAAGTATCCTAAGTGTACTATAGAAGCTACCTAAGTTAGCATAACTACTAGGTGTGAATAGGTCCTAGAAAGGAACCTGTTAGGGAATAAGTTAATAACCAATGTTCCACAGAGTTTCCTGATGGAGGGATGCGGGGACAAGTTTCAGGGACGGGGTGACCAATGGCCTAAGTTTGGAGGCGGTGATGGGATGGTAAGGGGACAACGACAGAGTGGTGGTGTGGGGGCAGTGCTTATATAAAAATTGAAGTCAATTGAAATCTTAAAGGCAAAATCTGCAATATAACATCTCTGTGAGTGCCCCATGAAAGGCCAACTAGTTTTCACGAAGTTAAAGGTTGCAATCGGTATGTAATGGCATGTGGCATACAGGAAGCAACCCAACGGCATCCCCAGCAGAGGTGGTGGTGGTGGTGGAAGTGGAAGTGGTGGTGCTGTGGGGGGATGTTTCACCCAAGTCCCCAAGTCTCAGAAACGTCCCCCTACAGGGGACACAGGTTTTTTGGGGGGGGGAGACGTGTCTCTATGGAACATTGAATAAACCTTCTGACACCAACATGATGACTTTAAGTTATACTTAATATTTAACTTCCTATTAATATGGTATAATTTATATTTCAGTTCTAGTTTTACTTTATTTAATTTAATAAGGTTTTATTTTAAATTTAAATTCAAAATTTGAATTTAAAGGTTTATAAGAATTTATTTACTATAAATATCAATGTTTTAGTTTTGTTTTTATTTATTTTATTGATAAGATAATATGATCATCAATTGTTTAAATGTATTGTTCAATATCACTATTTGTCATTAAATTTCTATTCTTTAATATGAAAAAAATAATTTTAAAAATGTATATTTATATTTTTTTAAACTTAATCGCAACTTTTTACCTATTCTTTATCAGCTTACAAACTTATTCCGATTTTCCTCACCTAAAACAATACGAAGCCTGCGACCTAGCATTCCCCAATACCCACCGTCTTACTCTGCCCAGCCTAGCAATTTAAATCTTATGTTATATAATGTTTTAAACAAACATCTATACACACTTCATTGGAATCTATCGACAACTGTTTGAAACACTTCGGTATATATACACATCATTAAATTAATTCTCTTTTAAATATTCATCAGCTTTAAGAGTATGTGACAAATAACATGTAATGTGTTGTAGATTGAAGTTAAATGCAAACTATTTAGAACAGATAATGAAGAAACTTATATATCAACGATATGCTACAAATACTACTGGTCATTAATTATTGGAAGGCAGGAGAAAAACAGAATAGGACAATTCTTGAAATGGACAGAATTATGCTCATAGCTATATGGAAACATATGGACTGAGGTATTCATTAAACACGTTATATGCTCATAACAAGGCCTAGTAAAAAAGATAGATGACACCTGAAGAAGCATGGGATGGGTGAAGCCTACAATTAGAATCTTAAAAGATTGTCAAAACATCAAAACACAGCATCTGCGGATGATCCAAAATGTTAGGGGCACAAATGTCCCTATTCTATCCTTAATGGGTATGGTAGGTGATCTCCTGACTTAGAAGAAAAGAAATAATCTATACACTGGTTTATGACATTTTTTTAAACATGCCAAAGTGATGTAGACAGGTTTTCTGCACCTTGATTCAAACATAATGGAAGAGAGCTATTGTTGAAGAAAAAATAAAATGCAAAAAATCAATTTCATTCATAGTATTCCAATAGATGCCTCAGTAAGACTTGTCAAGTGGCCCTTGGCTTATTGGGGAAGTTGACTCAGAAAGAGACCACTGGAGATGAAGTCTTGCTGAGCAAAAAGGTAAGATGCTTTAAACAGATTTGGCTGGGATAATATGCCCTGGGTGAATTTAGCAATAGATTCCCCTCAGTCCTTAGCACTAAGCCAAAGTAGGTTATAAAAGAATCGGGACATCTATCCTCACAACAAAAAGATATTCAAATAATGCACACATCAAACTATCTGAAACTCAAGGATAACCAAAATTCAACAATAATATTAGCGGAAGAAACATATATTAGGGGACTTCACGGGTGCCACATGCTAAAAGTATCAAAAAATGCTATTTTAATACAGAAAATACATTTAAATATACTCACTCAAGTCCTAGTTCAACTATCGTAAACAAGGTTAGGATTGTCATAATTAACAAATTGAATGTCTTCGTTAATCAATCAACAACACATTAATAATTTAATTATATACCCTAAGTCAAAAATATATTAGATCCATAAAAAAGATTTACTTTCTTATGTAAATGCAAATCGCAGTTCAACAACAAATTATTTTAAATTTATATTAGCATAATTCAACTGATACTTTAAAGCTTTTACAGCTAAAACCAGATAAATTTCAGTCTCATTCTTACAACAAGACTAAAATTTCAACAGTTTACAGCAGAACTGGGAAAGTATGATTGAAATTTCAGCAAAATGCTACTAAAAAGACCATGAAAAAGTTAAATGCTACAGGAAATGTACTTAGAGAGCAGTAATTAATATCTGCAATTTTAAACTATAAGACGTGGAACAGATTGTGTTCAAAAATAGAAAATTACTGGATTATTTAAACAGTCAACATTTCTCTTACTCAAAGTCATGAGTTGATATCTAATAGTTTGGTCCACGCATCAGATTCCTAGTAACACAGAGTCACAGACCACTTAATCAAGCTGTAACATTTTTGTAGTTTGAAAAATAGCAGAATTGCACAGCTTAACCTCAATTTATCTAGTACTGCAGCTTGTGTTCTACCTCGGTTTGAGTCCATGTGTAAATTCTAATGTCTTTTTTGTTGGTATTATGGATGACTTCGTCATGTGTTGCATTGGTTTTGTCATTGATGTCAAAACTTGTCTTCTTGGAGGTCTACATTGTGTTCACCGGTATGGTTAGTGGCTTATGCACAGTCACCGGTATATGTTCACCAGCAAGTTATATGGTTCAACGGCAGCAATGATAACTTGGAGATCATTTGGTTACGTCGAAGACATGGATTGGAAGTTTGGATTTGGTGTTTTGCTTATTGGTCTAATTGGGTTGACAGATTTGCCTTTACCGGCAGATAGGTCTAGGTTAAGGACCAGTACATGATATCTATTCCAGATCAGCACAACACGTAATGGAGATTGTTTATTGATTGGATAATATGGTAAATGTATTGAGACGACATGTTGTATCGCATCAAGACTTATTTGTAATTGATTTAATTGTAATATCTTTAGTGAGCTGACCTATACATTTGGTCTTAGGTTTTGTATATATGATTGTAAGATCTTATTGAAGATCGGGATATGGGATATGGTATGAGTCTGTTCGAATATTGAAGAGCAAAAATAAGCAGATCCTTGTGCGAATCACGCAAACATTATTTGAAGGTTGAAGGAAGGTTATGAAAGTGTTTGACACTCATGTTCAGAGCTTAAACCGATACTGAATCCAGCATTGCAGATGCTATTTTGAGCAGTACATTATCATTGGATTTAACCATCCAATTGTGTAGTCAGTGTGACTCCTATTTTGTGATTGAGCAGTGAGCTCTAGGCGGTTGGCCTTTCTCATCTGCAGACCACATTTGTATACACTTACTATCTACAGTAGTATCATCTGATTGTGGATAAGGTTTCCCACCGTGGTTTTTCCCTTTACCGGGTTTCCACGTCAAAATCTATGTGTCATGTGTTGTGGATGTTGTTTCTCTTTTTGTTTCATGCATTAAGTTACACCGATACTGATATAACTGTTAATCTGTTTTACCGGCATTTAAGTTTGGTTTACCGGCACTAAGTTTAAGTTGGAATAATCTGTTTTGGTTTATAAATTATTGACAACTGGTTCACCCCCACCCCCCCCTCTCTCAGTTGCCCTTCCCAGTTCCTAACATTTTTGTATGTATATCGACATACATTTACTGCCCATTTTACAAGATATAGCCTGATCTACAAATTCTAAAGGCAAACCCATTCATCAATTTTTTAGGTTGATATTCTAGGTTATAGTTTATTTTCACATAAAATTAGAATTTTTGTGACGTGTGTATAAGTACAAGCATTCTTTTTAAACAAATTTAATTTATATGATCAATACCCATAGAAAATAAGTTTTAGCAGTGAGACATTGCATTTTGTAAATAAATAAAATACAACATTATTTGAGCATCTAAATAATGTCCAGGCGAGATACAATAAACTTTCAGCATGTGTAGCACTTACGATGGAAGGTCGTATAGTCGCACACTGTTGTCATTACAAGAACAAAGTAAAACTGGCTTTGCCTGTTCATCATGCATTCCACACAACGCTAGGATACCCTGTGACAAGGCAATAAGAATGTTTCTCTCAGTGAAGCGTATCTTGTTATAGTACTCATTTCTCACTTACAGGATTAACTTGTATGTCAAAATCCAAAAGAACTACATAACATAGGGCTTTGCCTGCTACATTAAAAACTGTAAAATAATTTATCAAATAAAGATCAAAAGACAAGCTCAAAGTAATAGAAATAACAGGTGCATCAAGTCGATATTTCCATCTAAGTCAATGACTACTCTATAACTACAGCTATTTTATATTAGTGTTACAGAAATAACAACAAGTTAAAGCATGGTGACAGCATATTTTAAATTAGTGTTGCATACAAGAGGAGAAGCTACTTTATATGAAAAAGACAAAAACAGTAACCTCATATTGCGCCAAGATGAGAAGCTATTTATAACTACAGCAAACACAAGCTCATGTTTCAAAAAAGCAGGTAACAGCTACACTAGATATAGCTAAGAATAAGTATACACATCATATTCTAAGGGCATGTAACCCCCCACAGACAAAATTTTCTTCTTTCCTTGAAAAACAAATGCAGATGAGACCAAAAACTAGGCGACTGCAACATGCAATTTAGTATACAGTTGTATAAATTGCCTCCAAAGTTTGCATTAGCAATTTCATTTGGTCTCACCTTCTAGTAAGAAATTAGCATTAGCAATTTTTGAATAATAGTAGTGTGTTGCTTAAAAATGCCAGTCAGCTTTAATTTTAAATAACTCATAAAATGGTAACTATAAACCTAAATGCTAGGTAGAGTTCTGTCTTAGTGTTACTAATGAACATTGATTATGAATCCCATCTTGATTCCTCGACCCAATGAGAAAAGTAAAAGATAATGCCCAGATTCAAATTACACCTACACAATACACTCATCGATAATCAGTACCGAATGGGCACACTATGTATCATCACAATGACTAACCAACTTGTATTTCTGATAGAGAATAAATACTCGTAAAAATGAGCTTATGCAACACTATAAAAGGTGATTCATAACAAACAGCACTTAATCTCACATCATCATCCTTCAGGAATCACTCAGAAACATCAACCACAAAGGATGACTTCAAAGTCTCCATCTACTCCAACAATCAATTAACACAACAATGGTTTACAGGAAGCAATTAACAGGCAAGTAGGTCCTAATACGCTGGTGACTTACAAGCATTAAAATCATGGAACAACTTAACAGTGTCAAACACATATAGTATGACCAACAGACACCAAACATTCATAAGATTAACCAAGTATAATAGAATTGTTGAAAATCTAATTTTCAGAATTTCTAAGAATCAACCATTGTGAATTCCAGTCAACTCCATCAAGCTATGGAAAAATGTGGGTGTTAATCTTACCAAAAATTAGAAACAACAGTTATACTAATTCATGGTTAGAAATGGCAGTTGGACTATTTATCAATGTACCAGGGTGCTTCTGGGATGGGCTTGGCATGACGGTAGGGGACACATTTCAGCGAGTTCAGTCCAAAGGCCATTTTTAGGGAACCCAGGGTACTTCAATATATACAAAGTTTAAATATATATAACAGTCTTTTAATGTTATAGACAAATTTTTTTAAACATTATAAAAAATTACGTTGCTACTGAGGATTCTGGTCTCCAATGTCCCCAGCCATCTCAGTAACGGCCAAACATCTGCACAGCATTTCTTACTTTTGAAACACATTTCAGATATATTTCAATGATTGAGGATTTTTGGGGACAGCTAAGGGATGTACCCTGCTGTTCTGCCGTACTCAAAACACCATTTGGGGCAGTGATGTGGTTTGAGGGCCAGGGATGTGTCCCATGGAATTCAGCTATTTGGTAATTTACAGTCACCACAGATAAAAAGTTGTACGGAAGAGCTACATGATCTTGAAACTAACAAAGTAGCATATGTCTTGTGAAGGGTTGTTAAGGAAGAGTAATGATCCCTAAAGTTATTCTGAGAGGCACCAGCGATATGAAAAGTCCAAATATAACAAGGGTTGTAATAAAGTTGTCTTCAGAGTTCAAATTAGTTTTGTCATTGATAAGTACTGTTATTTGCTTCAATTTATTAGCACTGTTATAAAGTATTGATGTCAACCAGCGTAGCCAGATACGCCTATGCCCCTCCCTGGGCACATGTTTTTCTATTTCAGCAACCCATTTTTTGGGTTATCTTCCAATGCAACTCTACTATTTTTTAGATGTTGTAAATTGTTAAATCAATTTATGATTACTTATGTAGCAATTATGTCTATATTACTTTTGAAGTAATGAAATTTCCTCTAATAGCTTAGAAAATTGAGTTAAATATGTGTATGTGTTTTGTGAATGTCATATCCAACCGTATCCATATTGGGGGTCTTCAAAAATGGTCGTATCCATATCTATGTCCATGCAACTTTGATGTCAACAAGTGATTTGTTAAGTCCTGCAGTAGCAGCCCAGCAATGGTCCTTGTGCAAAGCGGTAAGTGTCCAACATCTGGCAGTGCTTTTAGATAGAAATGGCAGAATGCAATCCAAACAAGGTGGCTCTAGAATTTTGAGGTATTCACACATCGCCCCATTGCAAATGGGGACCCCAACTTTTTCGCTTTCTAGGTTAGTCGTCTTAGCTTATTTGTTAGTTGTTGTCGGGTCTTTGCTATTAACCTTTTGTTTGTAGCTGCTCAAAAGCTGGCCAAGTCTCTCTCTTTGAGAAGAAGTGAGGTTCAACACTCCCTTTGCCCATCCAAGGCATAATCCCTTCCACTTCTCCTAGTCCTGTCAGTGGGTGCCCAAACCCAATCACTCCCATTTCCATTCCTCACCGTCGCCACCACCATTTTCACTTCTCCTCGCTGCCTTCCATTTCACTCAATATCGTCTACCCACCTACCTTTCTATACTCCATCTACCCTTCCTTCCACCCATCCCCATATACTAACCCACTTCACCTACATAACCTACCTTATATTTCCTAACTTCCATCCCACATCCTTAACCTACCCCTACCACTACCTTTACCTTTACCTCCACTACCCCTTCCATCTCATTCACCTCCCTAACCCTCTTCCCATCCTAGCATACTCACCCACTAGCCTTCCATCCTTCATTATTAACCACCTATACCGCTACCCTTCCATTTACTACAACATATCCTAAACTTCATTACCCACTTTTACCCCCATCCTAACCTCCCTACCCACTTATCTATCCTCATCTACCTTCATTCCCCAACCCCCATTTTCCTAACTCACAACTCATACTCTTTCCCCCCTATTTCCCTAAGGTTACCTCTACCTCACACCTATTGACCTACCGTCAACCCTTTCACTACCCCTTACACCCTATACCAACCCCTTCCTTATCACCTCCTATCCCCTTATAGCCTTGTTCCATTTTACTCCCCATATATCCTAACCCTTTCACCACCCCCTTTTACCTCCCACATCCTAAACCTCCTTAACCCACTTATATCCTACCTTCATCATCCACACCCTTATGTCTCCCTTTCCCCAACATGCCATTCCTTTCTTTCCCCACGTAGCAGCTTCCCTTACCACTTCCCTCACATTCCTCTCACACATGCTGGGCCCCACAAAATCTGAAATGGAGATTTTAAAAGCTTGTTTTAAGGCATACTGACTTTACCACCGTAGCCTTGATTGGGCCCAACCAAACTCTAAGGTGAAGAAAAAAGTTTTTTAAGACATTTTTTATTTTTTTTTTAAGGGAAGGCAGCCACCTCACCATTTTTTTGACCCCTAATATCCCCACCATGAGCCACGATAAGACACAGTGCAAGGTGTGGCACCAACAAAAAATAACAAGCTGACCTCTGAAGTTAAAGATGTGTCACGTGAACAAAACATTAAGGGGGATTTAAATTCAAAATTAGATCATAGAGAGAGCAGATTGCAGTCGCAGCAGTAAAGGAAAGGTCCAAACAATTATCTCACGGCATGATGCAAATCGACACAGATGCAAGTGCTAGCAGTGGAGGTGAATGTGAAGCAAGGCATTCTGCGTTTTCTACCCCATATTATATGAATCTCTTCAAAGTTCCATCATTCTGCGCACAGCCTCTCCAAAATCTGAAAATGCATACAGAAGTGAATCAGAGAAGCAGGTTACAGCAAAGATACAAATAAATCATGGCAGATCCTGAGATAAGGATATCAGATTTGAGAAGAAATTAAATAGCAGAGCAGCAGATGGAAATTTTTGCTAAGTTTCAATAAAAAGAGGGGCTTATGAGGAAGTCTATTGTCAATGATTTTGGATAGACAATGATGGTCATGAATGTTGTAAAGCTGTTTGCTAACATTTATCTTGTCTCAGTTACTTGTATCTTATTTTCATTCTCAAGTTTTGATTCGGGATGTTCTCTTTTGTGTGATGCAAGGAATACAAGATGATGGCAAACTAAGGATGGAGACTCTTCAACACAAGGGAAAAGATCTAAATGCTCAAGAGGAATTGAATGGTGAATAAAAGAGGAAGGCCATTGCAACATACAGGATTTTCTCAATAAGACAACATGAAGGAAGGACCTCACTAATATAGTGATATAATCACACGAAGGATTAAACAACAATACACTAAGGAAGTTGAAATTCACAAGCAAAGGGAAGTTCTGTTCAAAACAAAGGTGAAAGATGCCACTTTGTGCCCATAAAGCACAGAACACCGATCTGCCTGAGCGAAATAAGGTGAACAATATTGATCAAATAGGCTTACTCCTGCAAATGACGCCCCAAATACCACCTCTCTTGTGCAGTTGGATGTCAAAATGCCAAAATTCTGGTGCACATGAAGCTCAAAATGCCGACTTGATTATGCTAACAAGAGATAAAATTCAGTCATGATGAAAATTTTGTACAAAGATCTTTAAGGTTGTTGGATGCTTGTGCATAAAACGCCAAAATTCTGGCCTGTATGTGCATAACAAAGGTTAATTGCTGCCACATCAAACATGATCCAGGCAAAGGATATTAAGTCCAAAGGAACTTCATGTATATAAAAAGGTTGTAGGGGCAAAATTTGGTCAAGTATATAAAAACTTCATGTGCACCCAAAATAGAGCGAACTTCATGCGCCATCCAAGGGGAGCGAACTTCATGTCCAAACCAAGGAGAGTGAACTTCACGAGCAAGAGTAATTGAGTGAACTTCCTTCATGAGAATGCCTTTGACAGCGAACTTCATGTGCATGGCATTTGGAGCGAAATTTCCCTTCCACTGCTCTTGGCTAGGAACGAGATTAATTTTTTAAGCCTTCCTCAAGGTTGATGTGACACTTTCATATGCATAGATGGCGAATTTCCCAAAAAATGACAAAGCAGATTTACCTAAGGCGAAATTTCAAGTCACATAGATGAGGGTTGGAAAATGAAAGATGAAGCTTTCAAGTCGCATGGATGAAGGTTGATATCAAAGTCAGATTGCAAAAGATGAAAGACATCGAATTACTAATCTAGTGAGATCAAGAGAGGACGCACACACTGGAAGGTTAAAAGAGACAAATTCCAACCTGGGCGGACAGAAGCTGAAGAAATGCTTAATCACATAGATACAAACTGAGACAAAGTAATTTGATTAGACTCAAAGGTGTATTTGCAAGCTACTTCAAGTGCTCTTCATTGAGAACGAAAAGTCACTTCAAATGCTCCCTAGTTGGAGCGAAATTCACTTCAAGTGCTCCATATTGAGAGCGAATTTGTTCCCAGACTGCACATTGAGTATAATTTGAGGCACTTGAATGGATAGATTGAATTGATGAAGCAATTAAAGTGGTTGAGGGCGAGCTCAATTTTGGTTTGAAATTCACTTCATGTGGTGGCCTCCAAGAGTGAGCTTCATGTGCATGGGATCAAGAGCGAAATTGGAAGATTGTTAATAAGAACATTGCTTTGAGCCAATTTAATGCTTGGAAAGAGTGATTTTGGAGTCAAAGTGATGATGAAAGGCGAAATTTAAGACTAACTTCATGTGCCTTGGTCTAAGAGCCAATTTCATGTGCAAGCCAAGAGGAGTGAACTTCATGTGCAAGCCAAGAGGAAAGAACTTCATGCGAAAGGGTTCAGGAGCGAACTTCATGTCAACATCAATAGGAGTGAATTTCATGAGAACCTTTTTGAGAGCAAAATTCCTTATGTTTCAATGCACTTTTACGCCTTTCAAAGACTAATCAAACACATTTAGCGTCGAAAAAACAATTCAAATTCAAAAGGGAAAATATTTTTAATAAGTGGTGAGTCGGCCTCCTTTAGGGAGAAAATTCAATTTTATTTGCTCAAAGGAGACACCTATATAAAGAGACTCCAAGCATTCATTTGAACATCATCTCAAAGCAATTCATTACCCTTGCCAGCGAATCTGATCAGCAGGGCAGCGATTTCAATCAAGCATTGGCAACAAAATTCATCAAGAAGAGGGCAAATTAACTCAGCAAGGAAGCATATTGAGTGAATTTCATCATAAAAATAGCAAATTTAGTCATCAAAAGGAGCGAGCTCCTCTATAGATGCACTTATCAACCTGCAAATCACATAAAATCGAAGATTATATCAAATTAGAGATTGTATAAGTTATGTATCATGTGTGCTTAATACCTTCTTTTGTTTTGCAGGAATAACTAATGAAAAGGATGGAGAAGCGGACTGGAAGTAGCATCAAGAACACTTCAAAGGCACGGAAGAAGACTCAAAATGCTAGGACTTCAAACATTTCAACAGCTGCAACATGAAGCAAGCGCAACAACAAATGGAGTAGGATACCTTCTAAGTTCTCATCCTATCATGATGAAGAGATCAAAGGAGTGCGATGGATGAAGTCATACAATCACCCTAAGGCAAGCAAGTGAGGATAGAGGAATGACTCAATACATCAATGCTTCTCATCACCACTACTTTGAGCGAACTTGAAATGTTGAGTATCAAGAGATATCTCTCCACATCCCTTCATAATGACGAATTGAGTCTACAAGTGCAAAGTCGAGATGGCATCCCAATCACCACTCCGCCAATTAGGGAAGTTCCACATCAACATGTCTAGATCCAACGTACCTGATACATCCATGACAGCACAAACTTCGAGGCATCTACCCCTATTATCTATTGGTCGTGTCAAAATGTTGTAATTATTTCATTGGCCAGAAAAGAGTTTGTTGTAACAAACCCTAATTAGGGTTTTCATTGTAGAATCTCGGCCATTGATCTCAAATTGATTTGAGTCGTTGAATTGTATTGAGAGCATTATAAAAGGCTCAAGCTCTTCATTTGTAAAGGTTAATAGTTAGTAGCAGGAGAATTAGTAAATAGTAGTAGGAGAAGAATAGAAAATAGAATAGAAGTTAGAATAGATTAGGAGGAGAAGAAATTGTTGTTAAAGACTTGCAAATGAGATACTCTTTGCATTGAAGTTATGGTGAAATGTATTATTTCAACAAGTCTCATGGTTTCTACTTCTCATTTGCTTTCATGTTGATTAGGTTGAATGAAGAATTTGTAGAATGCATTTGTGTGGAATTCGTTTAGTCCATACCACTAGCCTCTTGCTGAATGTAAGTGTGCCTTGTGTGGTCAATTGGAATGATATGAGATTAACTTCAAATTGGTATACGTCCATTGTTTATGCATTAACTTGGATGGTAATCAATGTTTGATGATAATGATTTGAACATCTTTGAATCATCCCTTAGAAGATTGCACTGAGCTTGTGTCAAATTGTTCAAGTTGATGGTGATACCTTGCTTAGTAGGATTCCATCTAATCATTCACCTATCTTCTTACATTCTAGATCTTAGAATAGACTCTCTCAACGCTTTCCTTTTGCCCTTTTTTTCAACTCAAGCTAGCTTAGGATAAATAACATCACAAAATTGCAACATCAGATGATCAAGTTCCAGCAATTCAAGCATTCAACAATTTGACGTAAGTCCCCGCGTGATTCCAGCATAATCACATCAAACCACGAGCTTATCCACATGTCGTGACAAGTGATCCTTAAGCTAATCTTCACCATTTGAGTAACTTTGTTCAAGAGAGGATACGATACTTTGGGGTATTTTATTTTGTCTTTGCATGTGCATTAAAAACACATCAACACATTGGTATAATCATAGACCCTCAAGGACAAAATAGAGATCAAAGGGACTACTGAGAATTCAAGTAAACATGCCCCGACTCAAGACGTAGGGGAGAATGTTGCTTGTTCCAAAGGGGTTGTACCTGAATTTAACCATGCGTTAACAAGCAGGCCTTGGTTGACACTTCCGACATCACATGCCATGTCAAAATGTAAGAACACTAGGTCCATAAAGCAGAAATGTGCATGGAAACAGCAGTATGGACTATCTAGAAAGATATGGGGGAAATGGCCAACGCACAAAGGTTACATGGGTGTGGCAACCCATTTAAATTCTATGCATGATCCCCGGCAGGCATGCACCTCAGACAGACATTGTATTCATCCATTGCTCTGGTTTACTTGTTTGACAATTTCATCATTCTTGTTTCAATACTACTTTTAGTTTTGACAACCATGTTGGACCTCATGCTATGTTAGTGATTTTAAACCCATTATGCTCAAGAATTTTGAGGATTACTGTAGACACATAAATTTGTCCATTCTTGACCACACTTCACCTTATCCCATTCTAGCCAATTTAATCTTTACCCCTCAGCCTTAATTAAGTTTAACCTTCATCTTTACCCTTCACCGTTAACTAAATAACTTTACATTTATTTAATTATGTTTAACCTTATCCCACTAAATCAATTAATTGATTCATACTTAATTAACTGATTTAGGCTAATTAACCTCAATTACTATTTTTCCTATCATTAAATTCCGCCTCACCTCAATCCTTGTCCACTCAATCCTAGCCCTTGAATCCATCTACATGGATCAAGATCTAAACTTGCCATCATGTGGAAAGTGTCCCTACCCCGTCCCTACCCCCCGCTTGCTCACACATGTGTGAGCATGAAAAATCACATCACAGCAACCCTACCTATAACACATGTCATAGACATGTCACTTTCACATGCCCTCTACCTCTTACACGTGTCACTTTCAAAAGTCAACCTATCTCTTACACGTCATAGAACACTTAAACCTTATACCTCACTTCTCCTTGTGACACTTGTCACAAAGCTAAGACTCCAAATCTACAACCACACTCCCATTTAATCCTAGCCATCCATTTACCTTTTAATCTTGGCCATTGATTCTATTCATGAAAAATCTATAAACTAAGACCTCTTCTCCCATTTTGATCATCACTTCATATGCTATCCTTAAGCTATCCATTTCATCACTCAATCACCTTCACAATGCCGTCATGTTGCTAGATCAATGAGCAACCACATCCAACCATTCATCAACATACTAATCATTTTGAGGTTTGCATGTTCTTGTTTGAATAGGCTTAAGCTCAGTTACCAGTTCTTCCCTAAAATGCCCAGGTCATGGTCCTAGTTCATGCCCGGTCCTGGTCTGAGCCTAGTTCGACCTAAGTCCCACTCGGGTCCAGCCCAGGCTGTTGGGTTCCCTGTGGGTCCTGCGCAGGACCCACGGGGAACCCAGCCGCCTGGGCAGAACTCGGGTGGGACCCAGGTCGAACCAAGGAGAACTCGGGTGAACCCAAGCCCGTGGGTTCCCAAAACGGGGCCCACGGGTTAGAAAACAAATAAAAACAATTAAAAATCAAATTTTTTAATCCTATTTTAACATCTAAACCCTAATCCGCCCCTTTATGATGCATTTCATGCATCAAAACATGCATTCAACTTATTCAACTTGCATTTTTTAAGATTTTTTCTCTACAATCAGGTTTCTTAATTTTTGTATTTTTCTTCGAAGGTGACGACTACGAAGGTGTGAGACACGCATCAAAGGCGTAGGAATCACTGGAGAAGGAAGATTTAGCCATTAAAGGTAAGTGAATCTGAATTTTTTTCAAGTTTTCAAGAATTTTTCCAAGTTTTTTTCAAGTTTTTTTTAAATTTAAAAAAAAAAAATTCAAGTTTTTTTCAAATTTTAAAATAAGTCTTGTATATTTTTTTACACTTTGTATGCATAGTATGGGGTTATAATGCCGAAATTTTAATAATTTTTTTCAATAATGTTGTGCTTTCTCTTTTCATTTTAGGTGCATTATTCTGATTCATATAATCATACATAATGGCTGGAACTGGAAGTGCAAGTGCAAGCTCTAGTTCAGTTGCAAATGTCCGAACTGAAAATAACACCTTTAAAATTGATCAAGATTCACCACTTTGGCATTACACAACAATGATCAAGCAAGTGTCTGGTGGTGTGGGTTTTGTTTGGCAATGCAACCATTGTGGCACTGAGTATACCAGCTCATACTTTCAAGTGAAAGGCCACCTTTGTTTCATCCTTGGGCGTGGAATAAAATTTTGTAAGGGATCAGATGGCAAGGGGTTTGTCAAAAGCTCTAGTTTTGGGATATATTAGAGAACAAGAGGAAGCTGATAGGATAAGTAGCAAAGCAAAGACTGGTCATCCTCTTGTCCATCCAAGCTCAACGTCTAAGAGGCCTTCTACTAGCATTGGCTCCACAAGACCAGCTGGTTCACATCCTTTCATGCAAAACCCACCAGTTGATGCAGTAGAGAATCAGAATGTTGTGGCTTCATGGAAAAGAGGCCCATTGGATTTTGCCTTCAAAAATGAACTGAGAGAGATTGCAGATTCCAAAATTGGACGTTGCCTTTATGGCAATGGGCTTCCTTTCAACCTTGTTAGATCACCTTACTTTCGGCACATGGTGCATACTCTTTGCAATACACCTTATGATTATGTTTGTCCAGGGTATAAAAAGGTGAGAACCACCTTATTGGCAAAGGAGAAAGCATCCATAGAGTCACAGTTGAAGGTCATCAAAGATATATGGCAGGGAACAGGTGTGACCATTGTTTCTGATGGATGGAAAGATTGTAAAAATAGGCCATTGATCAATGTTATAGCAGTGTGTCCTGAAGGGGCAATGTTTTTGAAAGCAGTGGATTGTGAGGGGCAAGTGAAAGATGCAAGTTTCATAGCCAATATCTTGATGGAATGCATTGACATGGTGGGGCCTCAAAATGTTGTCCAAGTTGTAACGGACAATGCTAAAAATTGTAGGGCAGCAGGGACTATAGTGGAGGCTACATATGGTCACATCTTTTGTACACCATGCACAGTACACTCACTCAATTTAATCAAGCAAAAGCTTGGCACACAAATTGATTGGGTGAAAAAACTGTATGCGGAGGGCAAGGAGATTCAAATGTTTGTGACAAATCAATCATCATATGTCACAAGCCATTTTTAGGACCTTCTCCAAGTTGGAGTTGTTGAAGGTAATTTATAATTACTAATTTTAAATTTTATTTTTTAATTTTTTAGTTTTAAATTTGTATTTTTTATAGACTTACAGTTGATATATGTTGTGTATTTTGTTATGTCATGTTAGGTTGCTAAAACACAATTTGCATCTCACAGGCTCGTCTTAAGACGACTTCTGAAGGTGCGAGACGCCTTGAGTTCTATGGTCGTCAACAGCTTTTGGAGTGTTTGGAAGCAGTCCCACACAGAAAGAGCTCTAAAAGTAAGAGCATTGATCCTTAGTGAGAAATGGTGGGATGATGAGGAATATGTTTTGAATTTCACTGAGCCCATCATGAGCATGATCAGCTATGCTGATACTGATCGCCCATGTTTGGGTGAGATTTATGATGGCATGGATTGCATGGTGGAAAAAATAAAAGAAGTAATAAATAGAAAAGAAAATGACCCAACGCAAACATTTTTCAAAGTTGTGCAGAAAATTGTTGTTGACCATTGGAACAAGATGACCACCCCCTTACATCTCTTCGCATTTGCTTTGACGCCAAAATTTTATAGTGCAGAGATGCTTGGAACACCAAGGAGGGTGCCAACATATAGAGATGCAGAGGTTGCTTCTAGCTATAGGGCTGCCTTTAAAAAGATATATCAAGATGAGGAGACAAGAAATATTGTCTTGAAGGAGTTTGGCCAATTTGTATCTGCAAAAAATCATGATGTTGTGGCTCTTAATACTAGATATGGGATGGATGCTGATGAGTGGTGGTATGTACATGGTCAAGGCTCCGTTTACTTGGAGCCTCTTGCAATTAAACTTAACTCCCTATGCATCTTTTTATTTTTTATTTTTTATTTTTATAGTTTTCCAATTCCATTTGATGCTATCATATTTTTATTTTATGATTTATAAATTTCTAATTATGTTTTAACTTGTAACAGGTTGCAAGTTCTTCTTCAGCTGAGCGGAATTGGAGTACATACTCCTTCATCCACTCAGTCAAACGTAATCATTTGGGTGCAAAGAAAGCTGAGGATTTGGTCTACGTACACTCCAACCTTCGTTTGTTGTCACATAAGGACCCTGGATATAGTGAGGGTGTAACAAGGAATTGGGATCTAGCCCTTGAGTGTGCTGATTTAGATGCTACAGTTGCACAACTTTGCCAAGTCTCCATAGACGAGGCAGTTATGGAATTTGAGAGAGACATGGCTAGTGGGAGTGGCATTCCATTCGATATTGGTTCAATTGATGCTGAATTTGAATCACTTGATGACCTTGGGCTTGGGTTGGATGCTTCAGATGAAGATGAATATGGAATTTAAATCCCACAGATGGCTTGTAATTTGAATGTTTAACTTTATAATTTATTGTGTCATGACATTTTCACATTTTGAAACTTGAATCAGTTGAAACTTGAAACTTGAATATTATCTTTCTTGCAAATTATGAATATGATATTATATTTACGATATATCAATATCAGAATATTTATTGGCTTTGGCAATTATGGATTTATGATTTATGATTTATCTGTTATCATTTATGTATCATTGTATGGGAAAGTTACATTGTATGTTTCATATTTGTATGTTTGGACTGTAAACATATATAATTTTGATGTTTGAAGTTTGAACATATATATATATATATATATGTGTGTGTGTGTGTGTGTGTGTGTGTGTGTGTGTGTGTGTGTGGACGAACCCGTACCCGTACCCAAGAAAAAAACAAATTTGCCGAATCCGTGAATCCGAACCTGAATCTGAACCGGAACTGGTAACTTAGGGCTTAAGTTATTACATTGGCATGCATTCAATTATAACCTGATTGGCATGTTAAATGGACTTTGTTTTTGGTTCTAGTATATGGGTTCAAGTCAGTATACCAGATTTTGCACTCCAGATCAAACACCTAACCTTTGTGATAGATTACAAGTAATGTTTGTGAAGACTATGATTGTAAATATTGACAAGATCACTTATTTTACCGATTCAATGAATTACTACTGTCATACAACATACAAGGCTGGAATTTGGATGATTGACACAACAATTAGCTACTACATTCAGATCTGCAATTAGAATTGAAAATTTCAAACAATATTTACTCCCCATATGAGTTATAGTTAGAACCATTGCTCCAATTACAAATCTGTCAAGTGTTGTTTCTAATCCATAAAACCATTCACCCCAAGATAATTACAATGAAAATTGAAAAACAATAAAGGAAATGAGTTCAAATAGAAAACACATACAAAAAATCTATAATGGGAAAACTTTAGGCAAAAACGACTACTTCTTGGGCTTGGTATTTGTTGATGTGTGTTTTGTGACACCTCGAACATAGAATAAAGTATTGAATACTCTATCCTCTCTTGAACAAAATCTTCCCAAATGCTGAGTTAAATGATCACTTGAGGTGATTCCAAGGTTTATACTGTCAGGTCTTGACATGTGGATAGTCTCAATGGTTGATATTAATTGCCGGTAATCCAAGGGGGCTTACATAATAGTTCTAGGAGATGATCACTTCAAAACAAGGAAAATGCCCTATGAGTCTAATTGTATTTTTCAAATGATTTTCAATGCAATGCCTTGCTTACTACCACAAATGACATGTGAAAAAGGAATAAGGTTTGAGAGAGATCCTAATCTAATCCTAGAATACGAGGGATGATGAATGACTTAGTGAAACTCAACCATGCTTTGTTTTGCCATGCAATGAACAGCTAGGCAAAGCTGGTGCAATCTTGTAAGTAAAGCTTGATGATATTCAAATTACAACTAACAATCATCAATCCATAAAAGGTATGCATATCAATGAGAGTGAAGAAATCAAAGTTAAGCTTATTTTGAAGGTTTAGACTAACCATGCACTACAACTTATTATCAACAAATTGTAAATGGTATAAACATAAGAGTTCCATAATAAACCATCCATAATAACTTTCATTCAACTAAAGTAACTTAAGCAAATCTAAATTGACTTGAGAAGATAGAAAACCATGCAAATGCTCCAAGAAAGCATATAAAATCACCAAGCTTCAATATCTTATATCAATTTGGCAACACTATAGCAACAATTCTCCAAAGTCCCTTATGAATTACAAATGAAATGAGCTAGCTTGTATAGAGCTCTTATTACAAATGAAGGGCCAAGATTGATCCAGAAACAATGGCAAGGATTAAAACACCTTAGCCTTAATTAGGATTTACAAAAAATCATTAAATGCTATACAATGAAAATGGAATATTCTCCCCATCACGAACCATGAGCAAGAGCCAATGAGAAAATCAGATGACACCTAATCATCTAATAAACTATCTTCTAGAATCTGATTTCCCTTATCTCTTCCCCTGGTTCCATATGCAATGAAAGTCTAGATTAATTCAAGCTCATCCATGGCGACATTTGGCAAGGCATCAAGCTGCAACTCTATCATGTCCAATTCTTTTGTGCATGCTTTGAAAAGCTTCTCACACTTCGCCTCTGTCTTTGGAGATGATTCATTAAAATCATGAATGAAAGGATTTCATTCGACTGGCTTTCCTTGATGGACTCTAACCCCTGAAAATAGGTGGCCTTCAATTTCACCTTCAATTCCTTTAAGTTCAAACCATCATCTTCACTCATTTCCGAGCCTAATAATTCCTCCAAGGATGTAAGGATCTTTGATTGTATCCACTTGATGGATCCTTCTATCTTTTCACATTCTCCTTTCACTCTATCAAGTGTTGCTTTTCATTAAGGAAGTATACCAAGAGTGGAAATCATAGATATTTCCTTCCTCAATTACATCTTCTTGTATGAATGTTTGGATAGGAATCCCCCCTCAATACCTTGAGACAAGGAATAGTCTTATCTTGTGCCATCGGAAAGTCTTCCCACTAGTTTTCCATACTTTGGACTCTCCCTTCAAACAATACTATCTCATCATACATTTCGATTTGAACAAATCCTTGTAGAAACTCTTTCGCTTGCCTTGAGATATTTTTCATCCACTTCCTCGCTTCTTGGTTTGTGCTTCCCATGGCTTCAAGACTTTCAAATGATTCTTGTGGAATGGAAATAGGTGGGACAAATATATCAGCCTCTTGCCTCACTAGTTTCATTAACCGTTGTATGAACTCCTTTAATCTCATATTTTCTGCTTCTAGATTATCTTTCTTTTCTTTTGTTGAGTCTTTGTTGGATTGTCATGATAGAATCATTCAACTCCAAGAACTCTTGCTCCATTGTTTGTTCAAGGTCAAGTGTTCTAACCTCATAATCCATTGGAGTGATTTCCCCTCTTGGTTTATCAACCATGGGAACTGCCACTTGTAGAATGCACAATCCTGATTCGTCTCTTGTGATGTGGGATAGCAATTGTACACCTTGAGTTCATTTACTCTTCTATAATGTTCTTTTGCGTGCAATTGCAAGTGTGGATAGCAATTGTACACCTTGAGTTGACCTCTCTTAAGTCCTACTTCACCTTTACATATCAATCCTTTATATCTTATGTTCCCGGCCAACCTGTATACCACATAGGAACTCATGTGGAACATTCTTGTCCTTTCTAAGTTCCTCAACTACACATCTAGGTTCTCACATACCACATAGGAACTCATGTGGAATATTCTTGTCCTTTCTAAGTTCCTCAACTACACATCTAGGTTCTCACTAATCAGCTTCGCCCAATTTATCATCTTCAAACCTAGAGAAATCTCTTCTATATAGTAGAACATCCACGTTTCAAGCGCTGCTCCTTGTGGACTACCCATGATTTTGTTTAAAATGATCACCTTATCGCTATACTCATCCTTGAAGTTAGTGCACATGAGTTTCTTTGGAAGCTTGGATTGTGGTCTCTTTGGTCCGCTCATCCAATCCAAAGTCACAAAGCCCATACATCTTCCAAGTGCCTTTTCAAATATTGTTATCAATTCTTGAATTGTTATGTTCACCATCCCATCATAATGAGGAATACCAAAGGTTTCCCTAATTGCTTCTTCCAAGAGAAATGCAAGAGCTACTATATTAGGTGCCACTATCGTCCTTGTTTAAGGATCATAATGTCTTGCACATTGACCATCAACTCGTTGCATTGAACTGCTAATGAGAAACCAGCGGCTTGGTAGATTCCATCCTTAACCATGTTGTTTGTCAATGTGGATGGCATTTGATCTCAGGTGCCAAACATCCTCCTCTTGAGCTTGACTATATCCAGTTTTTCCAAGTTGGTATCCCTAATTTTCCTACATCTTGATGAAATTTGTGACTCTGAGAAGAAACTTCTAAGCACGTTCAGCATCTGAATTTTCCTTGCGCTACCTCCAATCTTTGATCCTAACTTGTTCCTATCCTAACTTGGTTTGAAAATGAATAATGATTAAACTAGCAATTGCACCTTGGTGTGCAATGGGTACACCGAAGAGGTTTGGAAGATCAATTAGAAAATTGCACGATAAATGAGGTCAAGTGGTAGGTAATTTAGCAAATTATGTTGTCTATGCAACAAAGGCCTAGAACTAGGATTACCTGTCATGTCCCTTCCCTGAACATTATATATATAAAGCCTAATTGAAATAATTATTTTTAATTAGTATAATAATTATTTGAAATTTATTAAATATTATTATTTAATTAATATTTATTATTAAATATGAATAAATAAGTTTTAATTGAAGTTGAAAATTATAAGCATGCACTGTTTATTCACTTAGTAACGGCTACTGAAATCAAAGACAATCAAGTTGATGAATATAAAAGGAGTTCATCGAGACCTTTTCCGAGCTTGCTCCTCCATTTGGAATTATGATAACCATTCCATAAAGGGCAAGTTCGTATAAAACATGATCAAAGAGCAATAAGATATATTACCAGCAATGTAAACAATGATCTGTCAAAGTCCAAAAGCAAGGGCCACATGTCGAGGGAAAAATGTAGAATGATTCAGACTTGATGCACACATATTCATTAAGAATCGCATAAGGTGAAAGACTAATGATCTCTTATTACTATGTGAGACCAAACTAGTATCGAGTGTTCAAAATCAGGCATTCATACTAAGCAAACACTAAAGAAGAATACCAAAAAGGAGATCGCTATAGGCGGAATTCAGTATTCCAATATGGACGATGGTTTTACTCATATTCATCTTTTGGGGCTAATGTGCTAGAGGTGTTTTCGATCATATCAAACAAATATTATAAGATTGATTTCAAACTAAGTCAATGACATTTCGTAGATTGGGAGCATAACGTGCCATTAGTGCTTAGTACTGTGATGACCTGGCAACAGGAGATTATCGTTTGAGTGAAAACCAATGATTAATTATTCAAAGGGGTGTGATGGAGAGAAGAGACACGTCCTTCATACTGTTCGATTAGTCAAATAATTATCAATTCATCTTATAATAAGCAAATAACTAATATTTATGGAGGAGTGGGATTTGGATAACAAGTTGATTAGTATGAGTAATGGAAGGATGCGATTAGGAAAGGGATATATCTATTCCAATCAAGTGTTGCAACCATTCCATACCAAAGGTATTTAAGGAGGGGCAACCATCAACAAAAGAAGGGGGGATTCCAGTTTGGGAAAGAACACATGGACATTATCTGACAACATCGATCAAATCAGGTCAGAACTGTTATTAAGTTACAGGCAGTGACAACCTTGTCCTGAGTGGTATGCATAGGGGATGTGTTTAATAAAGACTGCTTCATATATAGCCTGATAATGTTTGTATGCAGATTTTAATAATAATAATATTAACATAAACTACAATATTTATAATAGTAATACTAATATAAAGGGATTCAAGCTTAATTTCACATACTGTAGCATGTCAGATCTGTCTGCCACTACAGCTACTAGGTGTAACAATGATTGGTGTTTAGTAAATGGGCAGTGTAGTAATTTATATTATAGGGAATATAATCTGTTTTATGTATTTATATATATACATATAAGGGTTGTTCAGTCAAATAATATTTTACAAAGAACTACTCTGCAATAAAACTTATAGTGTGATACTATCTGAACTTAGATAAATAAATATATATAGAAACTGTAATTTGAATGAACAAGTAAACGTGAGATTATAAATCTGATTGAATTATCAATTCAATATCAGGAAGAAGATTATGTTATCACTGATTGAATTCCGGTTAAGATGGTTTTGTCTCCTAATCAACGTAGTTTAAGTCATAAGTATGTTGCGATGGATTAATTATGGTTAAAACAGGCCTAAACCTAGTAGGGAACATTACATTACCTTACGTCTAGAATAAGGGGAGAGGGAGAGAGAGATAAGCATATAAAGAGGAAGAGAGAGAGAGAGAGAGAGAGAGAGAGAGAGAAGGGCAACAATATATATAGTGATTTAGGAAGAGGGAGAAGGGTAGAGATAGGGGAGATAGATGGGGAGACATGAAGATATAGGTAGATATAAAGAAATATTGAGGGGGAGCATATAATGAGAATTAAATAGTGATGAACAAAGGTAAAGGGAGATATAAAGATTGAGAGAGACAAGGAGATAGAGAAAGATAGAGATAGAGAGGAAGAGCGATGGATTGAGATATGTATATGGTGAGATAGAATGATAAAACTACATACATATAAGGAGAGAGAGAGGGAGAGAGAGAGAGAGAGAGAGAGAGAGAGAGAGGGAGAGAGAGAGAGAGAGAGAGAGTGGGATAGGAAGAGAGAGTAGGAGGAGGAGAGGGTGAGAGAGAGATGGAAGAGAAATATAGAAAGGAGTAATAGGGAGATAGGAGAGATAGAGATAGAAATGGGAGGATATAGATATATATCTTTGGAAAGAAAGAGGGGATGAGAGAGACAAGAGAGAGGAAGGAGAGAGAAAAATAGAAGTGGAAAGAGAGAGATAATGAGTGAGGGGAACATGGATAGATAGAAAGATAAAGATATAGGAATTGATATATAGAGAGTAGAGAGAGGGATACAGAGAGAGAGTAGGAGAGATAGAGAGAGGGGAGAGAGATAGAGAGGGAAGGAGAATGAGAGAGAGATATGGAGATAGAGATAGGGGAGAGAGATAGAGAGAAATATAGAGATATCGATTAAAATTAAGACGTAGAGAGAGAGAGAGAGAGAGAGAGAGAGAGAGATAAATCGAGTGAGAGGAGAAAAGGATAGAGGTATTCATTCAACTAACTAATGTTTCTCATATCATATAACTCCACAAAAGGGGAAATTATCTTCATATCATGATTATGGTGGACAAGAAATATGTCTAGATGATAATTGTGTGCACATCAAATTGTTGGTTGTCGAAAGGTGTAGTTGTGTTTTTAATCTCAATGCATGATAATGCCTCATGGAACATGATTATTAAGATTACACTGAAACACTAACCAATGACAATGAAATACACTTTGTAGATATAGATGATTAGATAGATTCAATCATCTTGCATAAGTAAAAATTCCACCATCATGTTAAATTCAATGTCAAAAAATGATAATATTTGTTGTTTTCAATGTGTCTTTTCTTGTTCTTTAAATTAAAAGTAATAGTGTATTGAATAAATATAATTTATATAAAAAGCTACAATTAAAAGTTTAAGTCTCGGATCCCAAATCACCCATACTTGTCTTGGAACCCAAATCACCTATACTTGATAAAGATTTTATTTAATTCCTTGACTATTTCATACCCTTACTTATGAGTAAAACATTCTCAAATTGTTGATGTTATAATGAATAAAATTCCCTAGCAGGCGATAGCAATGTATAGAGTGAATCCCATTAGAAATTGACTATATATTTACCCTACAAGATGCTCTATGGAGTTCTAGTTTATGCATTGTTAAGGTTGCAGGTATCATGGAATGAAAGAATTAACATAGGGAAAAAAATCTAGTCCACGTGGGGTTTACACTGAAATGCATGATATACTTGTATTTATGCTCATTTTTTACATCATAGATTTAGATGAAAAGTAGTGAAGAGTCAAGATAAAATATGTATTGTACAACCTTTATTGTTGAAACAAAAATTGAACTACTTTGGTGAAATATATAAACACAATTTAATTTTTTTTTTACCATTCAACAAAGGAATTCTTCTAAAAAAACCTTTGGAGGGTATAATTTATTTATGATTCAATGTGTGTCAAATGTGTATGTCATGGTGCATGTGCAAATACTATGCTGCAAGATATTAAACTCATAGGGTGAAAACTACATTTGGTATAGGTGTTACTATATAATGGATATGTATGGTACTAATTGTCAAATGTATGACTTACTATGAAACCTACTGTATTTTGTGTCGTATACTTCATGAAATGATCTTCTCATGTCTTTTATAGATTTTGTGTTCTATGAAATGTTGTTGTAGTGTTGGCATATCTATTTGATCATTGAGGACCTTCCAACTATTAGGATTAATTTTATGTTTTGAGGATATGCATGATTTTCATTTACTAGAAATAACTGAAATCAAAGAAAATCTTAACTAATTAATTCATCAATGTTACTATATAATGGATATGTATGGTACTAATTGTCAAATGTATGACTTACTATGAAACCTACTATATTTTGTGTCGTATACTTCATGAAATGATCTTCTCATGTCTTTTATAGATTTTGTGTTCTATGAAATGTGTTGGTGGATTGTTGTAGTGTTGGCATATCTATTTGATCATTGAGGACCTTCCAACTATTAGGATTAATTTTATGTTTTGAGGATATGCATGATTTTCATTTACTAGAAATAACTGAAATCAAAGAAAATCTTAACTAATTAATTCATCAATGCTACTATATAATGGATATGTATGGTACTAATTGTCAAATGTATGACTTACTATGAAACCTACTGTATTTTGTGTCGTATACTTCATGAAATGATCTTCTCATGTCTTTTATAGATTTTGTGTTCTATGAAATGTTGGTGGATTGTTGTAGTGTTGGCATATCTATTTGATCATTGAGGACCTTCCAACTATTAGCATTAATTTTATGTTTTGAGGATATGCATGATTTTCATTTACTAGAAATAACTGAAATCAAAGAAAATCTTAACTAAGTAATTCATCAATGTTCTAATCTTATATTCATTCTATAAAATAGAGTTGTGTATTTTTTAGTAAAATTAAATTATTTTAATTATGTTGGGATGTGAAAATATATTAGTTGAATTAGTCTAATTTACTTGGCTCTTATCTAGAACAGTTGATTTAACTTGATGACTTGAAATAAGAATTTACTCTGCATCGCCCTACTTTCTCATTGCTAGTGTATATTGCAATAATCGTACTCCACATCATCTCATTCTTCTTACTTTCTGGTCAAACAGTTATACGTGTCCACCAAAATTCTACTCTTCACACATGTAAACATGCTTAATTTTGACAAGTTACTATTACTTTTTTGTTTACAATTCCAATTTGTTTACTTTATTGTGATGGAAGATAACCAAATTGGAGGGAGCAAAGTCCTTACCACGACAATATTTATTTTTAGTATTATATATTAAAATATATTTTATATATTCACTATATATTAATTATATTTATTTAATAATTACATATATTAATATATAATATTGAAGTTAAGTAAATATATTGTGTATGAGTTTTATTTATTTGTTCATGAATTTATATATTAATATATTACATATTTACATTATCAAACTACAATTAATTATATAAATACAAAGAAATTTTGTATTTTAAAAATATTTCACAAATCTATTTATCATTTTACAAAAACAAATTAAATATCAATCAAAAATTAAGTTAGACAATTAAAAAGAAGGGGAAAATTTCTTGATGGGATGGAAAGGTTAGTGAGCCTTGTTGTAAATATAAATGTATTTTTAAAATAAGATACTAAAATTCTACATTAAAAATTTTATTTATTGTTTATTTTATTTTATTTTTTTAACAAATCCTTAAATTAAAATAGAGAATACTAAAAGACAACCTCATTTCTTAAAAATAAAAAAGATATTTATTTTATGTAAACATTTTGAAACTTAAAATCCAACAAAATTTTATAAAAAAAATACATATATACTGTATAAAAAATTGAAATTTTAAAAATAACATCATATTAATATTTTGTATTCAAAACTATAAAATATTTAATTAAATAAAATTTGAATATAATAAAAAATGAGCTTATCAATTATACAATATTGTATTTTAATAAAATGGATGATATTAATTTTGTTATTTATTATTGACCGCTCAAAAAATGAATCTAAACATCAATTTTAAAAAGTTGTTTGTTGCCACAAACCAAGTAATTCACCAATCAATATATAATTTGCACATGAAAATAGGTGAAAAGCAATGGTTAGGTTTGTGAAATAACATGAATTTTCACTGACTTGTCCATAAACAAAAGTTAATGGGACCGTTTATTTGTTCACACATGTAGGTAATGAGTATTTCACCCTCCCGTTGCTTGTGAATGACAAGACGAGTGGAAACGATGACTTTGCGAGCAATAAATTATGTAGTTGGGCCATTTGGAAATAAATTCAGTGAGTGTGTGAAAATCAGAGATTCACTGGTAAAATACAATGTCTATTAATTGAGAAAAGATTACAATATATAGGAATTACAAAACATTGTAGATATTAATGGAATCAACTACTTCTAACACCCTACTACTGTAGACATTTAAGATGTCTAACAACTAATTACATTATTGACCATTAACAATATAAAGAAATATTATTCTAACACCCTCCCTTAATGGTCAATCTATCAAAAACACCAAGTTGCCCCCTGAATTTTCCAAACTTATCCGAGCTTCAAGACTTGGTGAGAATATCCACAGTCTAATCCGTTGTTGGAGCACACTACAACTTAACTAATCTGTCTTCTACTAGCTTGCGGATGTAGTGACAATGAAGCTCGACATGCTTGGTAATTCATGGATGACTAGATTTTTGGCCAGTTTGAGCACCCCTTGATTATTAGTATACAAGGGAGAAGGACCTATTTGTGGCATCTACATGTTAGAGAGCATCCTCCGGAGCCAAACTACTTCACATGCGGTGTTGATTGTTCCCCAGTATTCGGCTTCGGTCGAGGAAAGAGCCACAGCTTCTTGCTTCTTGCTACTCCAAGTGACGACACTTGTACCCAAACTGAATACGTACCCAAAAGTGGTTTTTTTATCATCCACTGATCCTACCCAATCTGAGTCAATATAACCAATCACCTTTGGATCATTGCACCTACTATACAGAATGCCATAGTCTAAAGTGCCTTTCACATATCACAACACTCGCTTCGCTGCAATCCAATGATTAGCTTTTGGGGTTGTCATGAAGTGAGAGATGTAGCTGACAACAAAACAAAAGTCATGTCTAGTGGCAGTGAGGTAGATAAGGTTGCCTACTAGTTGCCTAAATTCGGTCTCATCTACTGCAGGTGAATCAGGGCTAATAACTTCAGCCCTTTCTCCATAGGTGTGGAAGCAAGTTTACAATCCTGCATTTGAAACTTATCAAGCAAACTGTGGGCATAATTGGACTGTGAAATAAAGATACTATCATCAGTCTGCCACACTTCGACACCTAAGCAATAATAATAAAGAAGCCCCAAATTTGTCATGTCAAAAGCTTGGCACAAGTCCTTTTTGATGGTTGTAATCAAATGTGTTGAATTCCCAGTAATGATCAAGTCATCCGCGTAGACAACAAGAAAAAGGATATCATCACCGAAGAGTTTGGCATACAAATTAGTGTCAAAGGGACTATGCTGAAAACCATGTTCAACCAAATACTGATCAATCTTGAAGTACCAAGCCTGAGGGGCTTGCTTTAGGCCATAGAGGGCTTTTACCAATTTGCAAATTTGATGTTCCTTACCAAGAACCTTAAAGCCAGGAGATTGAGTCATATAAACTTCTTGCAATTCACCGTTGAGGAATGCACTCTTAACATCCATCTGATGAAGTTTCCATCCAAACTGAGTTGCAATGGCAAGAAGAAGATGAATGGTGCTCATCTTGGCAGTAGGAGCAAAAGTATCCTCCTAGTCAATGCCCTCCCGCTGTGTAAATCCCCGAGCAACCAATCTAGCCTTGTACTTATCCAAAGTACCATCTGCATGATACTTCACTTTATAAACCCATTTACAACTGATAGGTTTCTTCCCAGGAGGCAGATTAGAAAGAACCCAAGTGTTATTACTCAAAAGACTATGGTATTATGTCTCCATAGCCTTTTCCCACTTAGGAATGCCTTTAGCCTCGGAATATGTCTAGGGCTCATGGATGTTGTCGATGTTGGTTATAAGTGCAAAGTTGACTGTATTTTGCTGCTTTCTCTTTTGGCGACCTATTTTATCCTCAAGAAACTCATCATCACAAAGATCTCCTATTGTCTTGGCCCACCATTTAGGCTTGAGGGTAGAAGTACCAACATCTAGCATTGGAGGAACAACATCCCCTGGAGTTTTCGGAATAAAGTCATCTAGATGCGAATTCTATGAAAAACCAGGTGGCGTGGATCGGTAGATTCCTCATCTTCAAAGTCGAAATGCTCTGAAAGCCCTCCCATCATGGGAACCAAAAAAAAGATGAACACCAACATCAGAAGTCTGCACAGACTGAATCGCAGGACTAGGAGTAGTAGAAGGCATAAATGGACCAATAGTATCATCAACCACAACATCATGACTAAAAATGACACGATTTGTCTCCACATCAATCAACATGTAGGCCTTGTGGTTGTGGTTGTCGTTGTAACCAATAAACATAAGTCTTTGGCTCTTTGAATCCAACTTAGCACACTTGGCGTCTGGAATCCATACATGAGCAGTAGAACCGAAGACTTTCAAATGGCCCACTTTAGGCTTGCGTCATGACCAAACTTCTTCAAGAGCCATCTTATTAACAGCACGTGTAAGTAACCAATTCAGGAGGTAGACTGCAGTGTAAACTGCTTCAACCCAGTATTTCTTAGGAACATTTCTATGCTCTATCATAGAACGAGCCATTTCAGTAATGGTGTGATTTCTACGTTCAACGACACCATTCAGTGGAACAAAAATCCCCCCCCATTATCTGACCTTAGAGTGACAATCTGAAAACCAGATTCTTTCTCAACTAAGGCCTTAAATTGCTGAAATGTACTAAACAAATCTGATTTATTTTTCAGAAAATACACCCACATTTTCTGACTGAAATCATCAACAAATAATAAGTACCTGGACCCAGAAACAGATGGAGTGTTCATTGGCCCACATACATCAACGTGAACCACTTGAAGGACCTTGGAGGCTCGCCAAGAATTGCCATTCGAGAATGGTGTCCGATGCTTGACAGGCTCCACATACTCCATGATTTTGAGGGTGGATCTCAAGTAGACCAGCAACCAAACCCTCCCGAGATAACTGAGAGAGATAGTGCACGTTTAAGTGCACATAACGTTGATGCCAAAGTGTTCTGATGGATGTACTCCTAGCAGCTAGAGCATGAACCTGAGAATCGTCAGAATCAGCAAGTCTATACAAACCATGATCCTCAAGTCCCAAAGTGATTGTAGTACGAGACTCCCTATCAACAATGATGCAAAGTCCCGCATGGTAGGTGAATTGGCTTGGGCCGTGGGTTTGCTCCCCATTGGTCTCGGGTTCGATTCCCTACCAGGTTATCCCGACAGATGGGGACTGCGGGCAAACTCATCCGCCTCCAGAGGACTAGTCTCCCCTCGTCTCGCCTCTCCCCTGACCCCAACTTGGCTCCCATAGGCCCAAGGTAAGGCGGGGTTGTGTTGTGACCATTTCACACATCGCCCCATTGCAAATGGGGACCCCTACTTTTTTTTTTTAGGGTTTGTTTTCTAGGTCTTTTAGGGTTTTGTCTGTTAGCCTTTGCATTTTGAGTGTCGCCAAGGGGATCACATGGATAGCAAGTCTGGCTTGAGTGATGTCCTGATCCTGAAATTTGACTAAGTCTGGAAACTGAAAAACCTCAAAAAACTAGATTTTGCAATATAACTCCTGGAGGTCTGAAACCACTCTCAAACATCCTGAAAGTATATATGGAATATAACTTAAAAGTATAAGAAATTCTTCTTTCTTATACTTAAATGTTATATTCCATAAAAATTATCCTGATAGAGAGTTCAAAAAGTCAAATTTCGCTCCTGACCCTTCCTGAGGGTCCAAAGCAGATTTCGCTCCTGACCCTCTCAGGAGGTCCAAAGCGAATCTCGCCCCTAACCCTTCCAGAGGGTCCAAGGCGAAAATCAACCTAGGACTCATTCCTGGCCTTATTCGACCAAATTTTGATTTGCAAAGCATTTTGTTTGGACTTTGGAATTGATTGAACACCTTGAAGAAAATTATGAATTTTGGCCAAGGAAGGCAATTTTGCTCTTGACCCTCTCTGAGGGTCCAGAGCGAAATTCATTGTAGACATCATATGCCAACACGTTTGAATTTGAAACCTTGTTCCTGGCCTTGAAAATGATCTTACCTTGCCTTGTGAAGTGGTTTGAAACTAAAAGATTGAGCAATTTAGCCTAGATTGTAAATTTCGCTCCTGACCCTTGCTGAGGGTCCAGGGCGAAAATGTTGTTCAAATTTATTTCTCGCTAATTTTGGCTAACTCGTTTTGTGCAAGGTTTTCCAGAGAGAAGATTGGACGTTACTGGATGCATTTGAAAGTTTGAAAGTTTGAAAAATGGTGAATTTTGGGCAACAAACACAAAAATCGCTCCTGGCCTTCACTGAAGGTCCAGAGCGAAAATTTCAAAGGCACAATTTTCTTGCAAGGACAAAGCGATTTTATGATTGAAATGAATGAGGAAGGGTGTGTTTTGCCCATTGAAGATAATTTGGAGGGCTAACAAAAGATGGATAAGCTTGAATTTTCAAAATCGCTCCTGACCCTCACTGAAGGCCCAGGGCGAAAAACCTAATATCCAACCTTTTTCTCCAAAATTGAGCAAAGCTAAGCCTAGGCACAAGTCAGAAACGGTGTTTGAAATGCCTTGAAGTGGAATTGAGATGCTGAGAGTGCAAATTTTGATGACAATAGGGAAAATCGCTCCTGACCCTCTCCAAGGGTCCAGGGCGAAATTTCCAAGAGTTCTCACTTTCCTTGTATTTCGAGATGGTATTTTGTTTCCAAGACTCAAAAGGGAGTGAAGAATGATATTCTACGCCTTGAGGGTAATTTGAAGTTGAAGTGATCAAGAATTTGTGCAAAAGACTCAAAATTGCTACTGACCCTCACTGAAGGTCCAGGGCGAAAATCACAAAACCAACATTTTCCTCCCAAGTTTGTGCTAAGGTAGAGAGGGTCCTCCAAAACGTGATGAACAAGGATTTACCTCCAAAACGTGATGAACCTAGCCTAAATTGCAAAAGTCGCTCCTGACCCTCACTGGAGGCCCAGAGCGAAAATCTTTGAAGCCCCTATTTTGCATTGCAAAAGCAAATCAAGCATGCATGGAATGAGTAAAGGAGATCATTGCTTACCCCACAAGGAGAATTGACAATTAAAAGATGAAGGATTAAGAGCAAAATTGAAAAATCGCTCCTGACCCTTGCCAGGGCGAGATTAGTGATATCCTTCATTTTTACATTATTTGAGCGTGATATTCTTAAAAATTCACCAAATTTACTCACTTTGAAGCCTTTGGAAGATTAAATCAAATTCACATTAAATTAAAGGCATTTCAATTTAATAAATTAATTTTGTACCTTGAAATAATCAAAATAAACATCTTAGAGGTATTAATATTTATTTAAATAATTAAAAGATTAAAGGTTGAGCGCACAAGGCATTATTTTGTCTTTATTTATCAAGTCGGCCTTCTTCTTGGTGGTTTTTTTTTTAAGGCTTAATTGCTAGGTCGGCCTCAACAAGAATCAAGGTAAGCGCTCTATATAATGGGAGAGGTTCTTTAGCAAATTCAAATCATTCCTGCATTATCTCTCATGTGAACTTGAAGAGCATATTTTGAGGAGCGAAATCCAGAAGATTGAAGGTGAAATTAAGCAAGTTTGAAGGTGAATTTCCAGATTTTGGAGAAGCTAGTGGAAGGTGAAGCTCTTTTGAAGGCTAAAGGAGGCGTACTTCATCCAAGGGAGGGCTATAAGTCTTGCCCAACGAAATCCAGTCTTCTTCCTTCATTTTTCAAGGTTTTGTACTTAAGTACTCAAGGGAAGGTATGAAGAATTACTTTTTTGAAGATCTCATTCAAGACTTATTATGATCCCATTGCAATTTTGTAAAATCTAAGTCTTGAAAATCCAATTTCCATTCATGATTAATTTGAAAATGTATAGTTCTTGATTTATCATGACTTTTTTCAAATTAATATCTTAAGTTTTACCTTTGAAAGGTCTTAAATTTCATGCTTTGAGGTTTGATGCTCAAAAGACTAACTTTAATATTTTGTGTAGGCATCAAATGGAGATCCCGGAGTTGGAAAATCAAGCCAGATCAACGACGGTCTCCTCCAAGAAGATCAAGCAAGGATAAGGGCGACCTCCTCCAGTCAAGCATTGACAAGGACGGCCTTCTTCGATCCGGCATCATCAGGAATAACTTCTTCCAATCCAGCATTCCAAGGCGAGATACATCATCATCCTGCAAAATCAAAGACAAAAGAAGTCAGAGCAAAGGGTTCGTTGAAGAAGCAGATAGTTCCAGAAGAGTTAATTAAAGCTAGCTTCTCAGCAACATCAAATTGGCATCAACCAAGTGTCAGATGAGGTGGCATCCCAGTCACCACTTCTCCAATTGGATTGGTCCACCTCAGCATGTCCAGATTCAATGTACCTAACTCATGGGGGGTGGCACAAACTTCGATGTACCTACCCCAACTATCTATTGGTCGAATTTTCCAGAGAAGACATGTGTCTTAAAGATATAATTTTATCATTGGTCAAGCATTAATGTTATGTAATGGTTGTAACAAACCCTAATTGGGGTTTTCATTATTGAATCTTGGCCATTGATCTCAAATGGATCTGAGCCATCGAATTGTATTCAAGGCACTATATAAGCCCCGACTCTTCATTTTGTAAAGGCAGTTAATAGAAGACAGATAGAGAGTAGTTAGAAGGTGATTAGCTAGTTGATAGAATAGTAATTAGAGTAGAGTAGAGAGAGAAGGCAAAGATTGTTGCCAAGATGTTGTTGTAACAGACTTGTAAAACTTCATTGAAGAAATGGTGAAATTTATGGGTCGATTCGACAATTTGCATGGTCTCTATATTTCTCATATTTGATTTCATGTTATTAGATGAGTGGAAGAAATGTGCTTGATTAATGGTGAAATTCGTATATCCATACTACTAGCAGTTTGTTGATTGCAGACTTGCCTTGTGTAGTCAACTGGAATCATTCAGCTTAAGCTTAACTTCAATTGTCGCTTCTTCATTGATATGCATCAACCTGATGGTGTCTATGCCTGTAGTGATGATTTGAACACCATAAAGCTTTCCTTCGAAGATCGCACTAACCTTGTGGAGATGGTCCTGGGATGTCAAAACAAGACTTAGTTAGAATTTCATCAAAGATCATTCATTGCTCTTACATTCTTAGTGTTAGGATTAGATCCTTTCCTCGCCCTCGTCTTTTTTCCTTTTTTTTCAAATCTAAGGCAGTAAAATCCTGTGTTCCAGCAATATTCAAAGCAAATCAGAAGTTCAGTCATCAAGTGTAAGTCCCCTTGTGATTCCAGCAAATCACATCAACGACCACTGGTGCTTGTCCACACGTAGAGATCCTACAGCGAAGAACCTTGAAGTCATTCTGATTGATCCTTTTGCGATATCTTCAGCATTCAAAGACTTTACTCAAGAGAGGATAAGGTACCATTTGGGTATTTCATTCTGTGTTTGGCAGTGTACAAAATACACGTCAACAGGTTGGTCGCTGGGACGAGACGCGGGGATACCTCTGGGTTACCAAAAAAAAAAAAAACCAATGATGCAGGTGGACGAACTGAAGACAACATCTAATTGAGGAGAATGCCTCATGATCTGGCTGACAAAGAGGAGGTTATGTTCCATGCCTGGAACATAGTAGACATCAAGAAAAATTAAATTTCTACCTCCGGAGTGAATCTGGACATTGCCCTTACCAACAACTGTGTACTCTTCTCCTCCTCCGAAGATTACTGAATCCGAGAATGGTTCAAATTTTGTAAACCAATCCCGACGATGAGTAAAATGCCGCAAAGCCCCTAAATCAGTATACTAGGCAAAAGAGTATTGGATTTGCTGTTATCTTGGCCATAAAAGCATAGAATGCAGATTCTTTCTGCTCAAAGTGCTCTGCGACATTTGCCTTCTGTTGAGACCCTCTCTGCTTCTTTTGTTGAGAAGCCAATCAAATTCGACACTCGGCCTTCATATGACCAAACTTATGACAATAATTGCACTGAATGTTCTTCTTCTTCTTCTTGTACTAAGAAGAACCAAAGCCTTTCGACTGAGAAGATGGAGCCTTCCCTTTGTTCTTAGCAGAAGATTTGGCAGAGAACGCTTCCTCGGTGTAGGTGGAACTAGTACTACTTCCAAACTATTGTAGCCACCGATCTTGCTGTAAAAGCTTGTTACAAAGATCGGGAAACTTCAAATCGACGTCAGTGGAAGTGATATTGAGCGTTTCGATGAAATGCTCATAAGATATGGGCAAACTCTTCAAAGTGATAACAACCATGTCCTCTTCCTCCATTGTGCGACCAATCGCCTCAAGTTGGTCATGGATGTCCTTGATCTTTGTCAAGTGATCCTGCAAAAGTGTCCTCTTGACCATCATTATCGAAAAGAGCATGTTCTTCAAATGATCCCATATCTCCTTCGCAGTTTTTCCGGACAGTACTTGAGGTAGCTGCTCATCGATGGCAGAGAGTTTAATGAGCTTGACCGCTTCTCGGTTGCGCTCATCCCATTTGTCTTGATCTTTCCGGCAGTAGTTGGACATTGAGACATGCCCAAAACAACTGAACCAAGACATCGGTACTCAAAAATTGTCAACATGCGCTGCTTCCAAGTGTCGTAGTTGCAGTCGTTGAATTTTTGGCTACTTTAGAGCATAATGTTTGTCAGAGAAGCCATCAAGTACCCCAAGGTTGAACTGGTGAAGGCACGAATTCCAATGCACGAAAACCAGCAAATGAAATCAGAGGGCTTTTAAAAAAATTCTACAAGTTGGATTCTAAGGCAAAAACTGAAACCCTAGCACGGCAGATATTTTTTAGGAGTCCCAAAAAAACTGATGACGACCCAGAAAACTTTATGAAAAAACCCAGCTGATAGTTTTTTGAAAAAAAATTCAAAAAACTCTAGCCACAAAAAAAGACTGAGGGTTCGAAAACCCTAGACGGCTGTAAAAGATTCTTAAGTTTGGAAAACCCTTGCCACGGCCGCAGAAATCCTAGTCGGGGCTGTAACAAAAAACCGCGGGTTTGCAAGAATAAACCGCAAAATGCACAGAGAATAGAGAAAACGAGAACAAGGAATCACGCTTGAACAAAAAAACGGCCAGCAATTTGTATAGAGAAGAACAAACCACGAACACACAGAGGGCAGACACGTCGCGCGGGAATACATAATATAGTCGTCGCCACAAAACAAAACATTAGATTGCGCGAAAGAAAAATCGCGATATTTGGAGAGAGGTCGCAATTTATGCCGAAAAGAGGCGCAGATGGTGGTAAAAACGCGAGTGGAGTCACCAAAAACGCGAACAAGAGATCGTGATTGTTACAAACCGCAATCCAAAACAGGCACGAATGTCGCATGGGAAGGGATGGCACCACGAACAGACCCTTGAGCCACGACCACACACAAGCACCTGACAGGTAGCAGAAAACTCTAGTCGAGTTTTTGAAAAAAGCACGAAAAAATTCTTTATGAAAAAATTTCACTAAATAAAAATTTAGGATTATAAAAAAATTTTGCCTGTGCTCTAATACCATGTGAAAATCAGAGATTCACTGGTAAAATACAATGTTTATTAGCTGAGAAAAGATTACAATATATAGGAATTACAAAACACTGTAGATATTAATGGAATCAACTACTTCTAACTACTTGCTACTGTAGACATTTAAGATGTCTAACAGCTAATTACATTATTGACCATTAACAGAATAAAAAAATATTATTCTAACAAACTGGCAGGGAAAAACAAGGGGAAATCTAATGGTTGAAAATGGTTCGATCATCTTGCATGATCCTTCACTACTATGAACCGTAGATCTGGAAAAACGGCTTGTTATTTTCAAGTAAAGAAACACCTTCGGTGTAAAAATGCTTCCAAGTAGTCAATTCCAGAATTGCTTAAGTTCTGATTTTTTGCTTGCAAATCTTGAATTTAAGTCCTAAAATCAGAATTTCAGGCTTTAAATGGCAATTCCAGGAATTGAAATATGCACTTGACAATATTTAACAATAAAATTCCTCACAAGTGACTCTTGAAAAAGTGCAGATTTTAAATCAGATTGCTGAATGTTTTGCTTTAAAGTTCAATTCCTCTCCCTTGGTAGAAGATGATTTGGGCTTTGATCTTTGATCAGCCCTCTTTAATTTCCTCTTCCAACAATTTTTTTCCTTCAACTTCGCCTCTCAATGCTTGGCAAAACTTGCTTGAGTTTTGAATTCCACTAATGCTGGCTTCGATTTATTTTCCTCTTCCTTATGCGATCTTAAAATGCTCTCCTTGGTGCTAGTTTACTTAAGCAGACTTGAATTTGATTTTAAGCACTTTCTCCTTGTTTTATATGACTTGAAATCAAGGATCGCACCCTTCAACTCTCTCTTCTAGCTGACTTGCTTAATAAAAAGGGTTTTTATTTGCTTGTAATTAATCAAACTTCACCTTTGTTTTGCGATTACTGATCAAGTCGGCATCCCTTCAAGCGGTTTCACAATTAAATAATGTGTAGCGCTTAAGTTTATATTGCAAATAAAGGGTGGAAATTTGTCTTGAAGGAGGAAAGGGTGGAAAATCGCACCCCACGAGGAAGGTTTGCTTTTGTTCAAGTTTGCTTTTAAATCACCTTAAATTGCACAAATGTAGAGAGTGGAAAAACGCTATGCACTAGGAAGGTGTGGAAAATTGGGATGCACAAGTACGGTTTTCATCTTGAAAGCTCATTAGCTTTTATCTGGAAATTGACCACGCACGAGGAAGGTGCAGAATTTTACTAGGAAGAAGGTTTTGCTTCTTTAAAATTTTCGTTCAAGGCTTGATCCAAAATGGCAATGGAAAATCGCACTCTACTAGGAAGGTTTGATTCAATGCCTTAGAATTTTATCTTCTTCCATTCATTGTTCTAATTAGCAAGGGTGGAAAATCGCCATGTAGGAGGAAGGAGTGGAAAATGACCACGCACGAGGAAGATTTTGATTTCCATGTTTTTCCACCTTCCTTGATCCATTTTTTACTTGTATTGCTCATCTTTGCTTGAAGAAAAGAAATTCGACCTCTAGGAGGAAGGAGTGGAAAATGACCATGCACGAGGAAGATTTAGAATTCCTTGTTTTTTGACCTTCATCATTCCACTTATCAACAAATTTTCATCTAGAGTGGAAAATCAACCTCTAGGAAGAAGATTTCACCCCTACTCAATTCCTTCTCTTAAAATTTCTCAATTACTCAAAGGAAGATTTTTACCTTCACAAAATTTTGCCTTGAAAATTTTGACAACACATGAGGAAGATTTTTACCTTCACCAAAGTTTGCCTTGAAAATTTCTTCTTGGACTGGAAAATCAACCTCCACTTGGAAGATTTCATTTCCTTCATATTTTGCACTCAATTTCCAAGAGTGGAAATTCGACATGCAGAAGGAAATTTCCAATTTTTGCCAACTAAACTTCATCGCTCAACACCTGATTCCATCAAAAGGGTGGAAAATCAACCCTTGGAGGGAAATTTCTAATTTTGCTCACCTTGAGCACCCCTGACAATCTTGCAACATGACAACTTGACAACATATCTACAAAATTGACAACATTTGACAAAATTTTCAACATTGTGTTTTCGCTTCTACCCTTCAATCTTGAGGACCCTAGCTCAAAGATAGCTCAAATTACCAACTTCTGAAAGTGAATTGCTCTGGAGATCAAAATTTACTGATAAAACCCTAAAAAGAACTTGACGCCTAAGCAAAAAAAATAGGGGGTCCTCATTTGCAATGGGGCAGTGTGAGAAAAAAGTCACTACTGTGCATGGCTTCAATAGAGCAAGAGACAAGTGCAACTCGGCTATGGAATGAATACATGCCTCTCTTACCATGGACTGAAGCTTATCTCTTGGCAAATCTCATATATGATGCTTACTGTTAGCTCCCATAAGCTTCGCTTTCTGCTTTCACCTTCATGATTATGTATTGAAACTGAACAGTAGAGCAATTTGTACTGTAAACCAATGAAAACAATTATTAAACATTTCTTAAACCTTAGCCAGGAAGGAGTAATTTAAGGAATTATTATTACAATCATTATAGCCACAAGGAGACGTGAGGGTACAACAATTACATAGGGGTGGCATTCTAAATCGCAGTATGTGCTACATTAGTAAGGGGACAGCCACAACATATACAAAAATGGTCACTAAACAACGAGGAGGGAAATGTATTTCTTGTCCCTACACTAGTGTTTCCAGCCTACCGTTATTTACTATGTCACTGGTTTAACTAAATGCTAATTTAGTGCAGATAACTACCAAGTCTGTACTATAATAACAGATTATCTCAAGCAAATCAGACAATAATATCAAAAAAAACTTGATGCTGTTACAAATGAATCACAATGTTCATAAATTATAAGCAATGTCATAGTTTGCTCCTTGGTCTTACCTGGACTCTTTCGTACTTTGAGCATACAGGTAACGGCTTCTGACAAATAGAGGACCAGCTAATGCCATAACAATAAACTACCCACCCCTTGAAAGCCTTTTTGCCCTTAACGAGTCCAGCTTAAAGAGGTTGAAAATCTACTAACTTGTATCCTCTAGTAGTTTATGAACAACTTAGTAAAATACAACTTGATACTTCTCTGTTGTTTTTTTTGTCTAAAAAACTGATTAATTAGATAGGTGTATTGGATCAACATCTTCCACATTCGTATTAGGAAAGAACAATAAACCAACATAATGTGCCATGGATTGTGAGGGCAAGAGTTTGTCACAGGTAGTCTGCAGGAAAAAGGGGTTTTGGGAATTGTCCTCATCCTAGATCTGTTAGTACTGATCATGATGCAAGTGCTTTCCATTCCGTGTCAGCCATGAGGAAGGGTAAGTTTCCCAACTAAGTTATCAGTTCAGGTGCAGGATCAGACTTCAGCTACACTTATAGCACTTTAGCCCCCATAATTGAAAACACAGTTGATAGTGATAAAGATAATTAATAATTCTAATAATGAAACCATTTATTAATCAGGTGTAAAAAAACATTTGACCTTATTCAAGTCGTATGTTGGATGTTACAGATACTCTTGCTATATATTTGAAGTCAAGGCCAGTTGCCCCACTTATGATATAGGGTCATCTAATGTCTATGAGCACATAATAATGTTGGGGAATAATTTTTTAAATTAATCATTAGGTGTGAAATGATAATTAGGGACTAAGACAGAGCCAATTTGATAAGTCCAAATAAAAATTACATAAAACATCAAATTGACAATAAATAGCAAGCCCAAGAGAATGAGGTTCTTGGCATATGAGGAGGCATTATCCTCAAAACAATGGAACGAAATCACAATTAATTTAGTTGCTTATTGAATTCAGTAACAATCCCTACACAAGAATTCACTAAATTAAAAGTAAAGAAATGCCAACCAATCCAATTAAATGACAAAATAGTTTAGATCTACTGACATCCAAGAAAAACTATATTGAAAATGAAGGGATCATCATCATGGGAATGGGAAGGGAAAAATAAGGCATCATTAACATTCTGTAAAAAGTATTCAAGCATTATGGTATCATGATTGAAAGCCCTAAGCACTACATAACTGCCCATCATCCTATTTCCCAGCTACATTAGAACAAAATCCAACAAACCCATCACACTAATATACAGCATAGCAGCATCCCACACATCCTACCATGCCATGTTCCTCTTTTTGCACTTCTTCAATGCCTCCACAACTGTTTGCATTGCCAATTTCAATTTCTTCATCAACCAAAAGGTACTCAAGATAGAAAGGTTTTGCACTAACCAAACTCGTTCCCCATCCCATCTCTCTTCCAAACCCATCTCGTTTTGTATAGAAATGATATCAAAAATGAAGGAATTGGTAACTTACTATTTGCCAAATATTCAAATGCCCTAATGTAGGAACCTTGTTAGATGAAGGAGGTTCTCGCTCTATCTCGACATGAATGTCAAAAAACATCTATCCAACTTTGGGGGCTAGTAAGATATTGATGAAAAATGCTCATAAAAGAAGAAAAAATCCTTCTTTGACCAATGCTGATGCGAACTCCCCTCTCCCAAAGTTTGTTCTTCTTTTGTTCAGTCTACAATGGTTAGAGCACACATTAATAGATGGTTCTCCTATGTAGACATAGAAGACAGGATTATGAGTGTTTGGGGGCTAGAACTACATATCTTTACTCTTCCTAAGGGTTTCTTAATTCTACATCTCCCCTCAAATGAAGAAAAGCCAAAGTGTTGTTGATGTGTTCAGCAATAACAGATCATGATGGTTTTTTCACCTTGGAAGTTGTACCTTGTCTATCCTCTTTACCAAACTCCCTTATCTACAAATTGGGTTCAGTCTATGTTCCCCAAAGTTTCAAGGACGAGGATGGGGATGGTAGGGAACAGCGAGACATGTTTCTAATATGAGGGTCCTTTTGGGCCATTTTTTTAGGGGATGGCAGTGGATGGCTGCTAAAAAATACGGAAATTTTACAAATTTATAAAGAAATTTCAAATATTCATAACATTGATAAAGCATACATATTCTATAAGAATTATAACAAAATATCCAAAGGCTCCAAGTTTCAACTATAAAATGACAAGTTTCAATTGGAGCTTGAGCTTGAATCACCGATAGTATAAGGAGCTGTCTTAGGCAAAGCAATCCCAAGTCCCAGAGTCTCCAAAATGTTTCAAGGGCGAGGATTGGGGTCCCCAGGAAAGGGACACATCCCCGAGGAGAATTGAGTTCAATTACATCCCCTAGAATTTGGTGTCAACTGTTTCAAAGAAGATTGGAGTTGATCTTAGCAAGTTGGTGTAGGTCTGTATCAAAATTGGAGCTTGAGCTTGAATCACCGATAGTATAAGGAGTTGTCTTAGGCAAAGCAATCCGAAGTCCCAGAGTCTCCAAAATGTTTCAAGGACGAGGATTGGGGTACCCAGGAAAGGCACACATACCCGAGGAGCATTGAGTTCAATTACATCCCCTAGAATTTGGTGTCAACTGTTTCAAAGAAGATTGGAGTTGATCTTAGCAAGTTGGTGGAAGAAAACCCTAAAATAACCAATAAATGCCATACAATGTATGCCAATTTAAGAAATTGAAAGACCCAAAACTACCACTCCCAAAACATGTTATTCCCTCTTCCCCTCGAGGGATGTTAGTTTGAGAGGCTGATTATGAAAGCCTCCCTTCTCGGTGCTAGAGATGTCATAAGGTTGGGTATATTGATTGATCTTGTAGACTGACTTTTTGCAAGCAACTACCTAGTGCTAAACTTGGCAAGAAGGCTAGGAAGCCTAAAGATGTTTCTAAGGTGCAAACGGCATCTTTTTCTTATAAAAATCATGGTGGTTTTTTTTCAACCTTCCACCCCTCTGCAAATCTTTCCTCAAACTATGACACAGGCCTTCATCTAGTTCTGAGGTTGTTTATGATGTCCTCCTTGGTATTTTGCACAAAACAAGGAAGTTTTTTCTGATCCCAATGCAAGAGCATTGCCTAAAGAAAACTATTATGTCCCCTTTTTGAAAAAGGAATTAATAATAAAATTAAAATATAAAAAAATAAATATAATATATTACAATTAAAATTTAATTGAGTTTGATGAAGGGTCAAAAGGCATGAAGTGAAGATTTGCGACTCCTTCAAAAATGTGATGTAAAAGGGAGAAGGGTTCATTTGAAAGGGTATATGAAGAAAGGAAGGAAAGAAGAATGAAGCATGGGAATCAAGGAAACATTAATGGAAGAAGAAAGGAATGAGAAGAAAATAAGTGACTCTTTCAAAGGGCACAAATGATGAAGGCTTGTACTCTTTCAAAGGGTGGTAGTTGTGAAAAAGTGTGACTATTTCAAAGGGCAGACTGATGAAGGGTTGTAATCTTTCAAAGGGAGGTAATTGTGACAGATTGTGACTCTTTCAAAGGACAGAAATTATGAAGGGTTCTACTCTTTCAAAGGGTGGTTAATGTAAAATGTTGTGACCCTTGGAAAGGGCATATATGATGAAGAGGTGTCACTCTCCCTCGCATTGTAAGATATAAAGGGGAGAAGGTTACATTTGAGGAGGACATCCATGGAAGATCATTTTGGAAATTAATTTATTACTCTCAAAGGCAAAAATGAAAAATGGTGACTCAATTCTTATGAGAGGTGGTGACTCTTCCACCAATAAAGTGTAAAGGAGAAATTGTTCCAAGCTATCAAGGATCACTTATCAAATCAAATGCCTCACCTTGACAAACAAGAAACCCAATTGATAACTCCACAACAAAGAGTGTTCAAATGGTAACAATTGTGAAATGTGTGACCCTTGCAAAGAGCATACATGATGAAGAGGTGTCACTCTCCCTCACATTGTAAGATATAAAGGGGAGAAGGTTACATTTGAGGAGGACATCCACAGAAGATCATTTTGGAAACTAATTTATTATTCTAAAAGGCAAAAATGAAAAGTTGTGACTCAATTCTTATGAAAGGTGGTGACTCTTTCACCAATAAAGTATAAAGGAGAAATTGTTCCAAGCTATCAAGGATCACTTATCAAATCAAATGCCTCACCTTGACAGACAAGAAACCCAATTGATAACCCTTTGCATATCTTTCTCTAGTGGTTGTTGTCATGAAGGTTGCTTGTGAAGATATTTCTCCCCAATGCTGCACATCTCAAAAACCATAAACCTTCAGATCCTTCCATTTTTGTCAATAAGTGGGGTCTTAGAACATTAGTGTTTAATATTATAGTAAAGTGTCTCAGAGGTTTTCCATCCTCACAAGATGATGATCTGAAGCATCCATAATTTCTGGTGTTTAACTGCCTAATTACTATATAATTCACTGATGGGAACTGCAACTATATCCAGCCAAAATTATTTAATTCCATCATTTGTGTAATATAACCCCCTATTTTTTTGGAACATTTTGCCGAATAAAATGATTGCATAGCAACTGGAAATTGAAAGTTTGCTGACTGGAAACTCAAATTTAATTTTTTCAATAATTTAAACACATACTTCTCAATGCTAATGAATTTTTTGATACCTTGAAGCAACAAAAGATTATGAAATATAAATACATTGAAACTAGCAGTCCATAGGACTGCAGTACCTCAATATGGAGCAATTACTTGATTTAACAGACATGTAGCAGCAATTTATTGAAAAGAACACTCTACAGTCCACTGGAATTATGTGTTTCACAGTCTTTGTGAGGTATAATAAAGAACTCAACATTACAGTTCCTTTGTCTCATAAAGAACTCAACATTAGGACTGAAACATACTCAGAAGTTTCTGCAACAACAAGCTCCAAGGGCATCAATGGGAAAATCCACACTCCCAAAGGGAAGTTGCCTATAACCAATCAGACTTAACACCAGCTTACTTAAATGATAAACAATCATTCCCAAGGCACAAAATTAAACTTACTAGCTATAGCTATCTAGGCACTGTCATGTACAGAGACGATTAGTAGAGAAATTCAAATGACCTTCTTCCACCACCCGAAATGCCAAGAAACACCTGCTGACACTTCTACTCACATATGCACCTCAAAAGGTGATATTTTGCAATCATTAATAGCAGGTTTAACCCTTAAAAAAATCCCTCACATGCTACCCAGCAGCTATATGGCCCTTTCCAAGTGAGCGGCTTGAAAATCAAATGTGGACAAACTCTTGCAAAGAACCAATGCAAGAGAAATCCAATGCAAAAATACCCATAAAGATTAAAAAATCAATCTTGAAGATATGAGCAAACATGAATTCCAGGCAGGCTGGAAATGTACAACCAGCACAAGAAAAGATACCTAAAAGTTGCAAGTTTGAGGCAATTCAAAAAACCACTAATCACATCAAAATCTGCAATCCCAATTCAAAATACTTCATATATCTTCATCTTCATCAAACCCTTATCAACAAACTTCAAGCAAACACTAAAAACTCTATCCAAAAATCAACAACCAGCTAGGGTGGATCTTGCACCACCAAAACCAAGTCAATTGTATAGGGTTTTCATCCTCAACAATATTTGAAAGAACTCTCTACGTTCATTTCAACAGCATCTCATTATGTGTGCACAAGCATTATATAGACTTGAAGGGAGAAATTAGGGTAAAGTTGAATATTCAAATATAATATTGCATAGAAAAAGGCCCCTAAATGACTTTTAAAACACAACTCCCCAGCTAGGCGTCCCCTTTTTGAGACAATATAAAATATTTATCACTTTAAGTTAATAAAATTAAAGTCACTTTTCGAACACTTAAGTGAGAAATACAAAAACATTATTTCCCATCACCTTAGAAACTCCACTACAGCACTAAAAAAGAGAACACTTCACATAGAAGTGGAGAGGAACTGATATCGAGGCCTAGTGCCCAAAACATATGCTGTCGAAACACGCTGAAACTACAAGCATGAGCTCCCCACAAAACTCTTAATCCCTTAACCAACTCTGAATAGCCTACGGAAACCCGTGAATAGGCTAATGGGAAGCACAACTGACTAGGTGTGAGAATGGAACATTCAGTATCTAACTGAAACAAAACTGACAATGCTAACTGGGAACTAATTTACCTAGTTCCAGATGAAGACTGAAGACTTGGTCTGAAATATGACTTATCTGTCAACAGGACCTTTATGTCCTAACTACTTGCTGACAGAAACTTCATTAAGCACTCAGATTTAAAAGGGTACATAACAAGTCCTCCCTCCTTGAATTCACTTTCCCTCAAGCATACACAGCTAGGTGATCTAGGATGACAGACAATTCTCAAGCAGGATCATACAACACTTTCTACAATGCCTGTTGATGTTACCTCACCTTTAGCCCAACAGTTTTTCTTCTTTGTTGCACTGAAGATTTCTTCCAGTGACTCAATGAGGTCAACATGTTTGCCAAAGACACTTGAGAACAATTCATCAAGTGGATGAGATAAAGTCTTGGTTTTAAAATCTAAAATTCAAATTTTAAAATCACTCTGGCATTTTAACTGCCCAGTTACCATCTCATTCCTTGATGAGGACTGCAACTATGTCACTCAATGGTAGTTAATTCCACCATGAGTGACAACTAACTGAATATCTAACTGAAACAAAACTAGCAATACTGAGTGGGAACTGATTCACCTTATTCCAGCTGAAGACTGAACACTCAGTCCTATATCTAAGTTACCTGCCAACAGGGCCTTTATTTCCTAACTACTTGCTGACCGAAACTCCATTCAGCATTCAGATAAGAAAAGGCACATTACAAGTTAGTTATATGCATATTGGAAATTTTAATCCTGGTGTTCCACGAGGAGATGGTGATTGGTGCAAATAATCGTTACAGATGCTATGGCCACAAATATGCACGTTAAATTATTGAGCAAACAATGAAAATAAAATATCTGCAACGTTTAATAAAACCAAAAACATAGATGACGTACATGTTCTTCATTATGAGTGTAGGTCACTTCAAGTAAGCCACTTGACATCGCAACCCAAACCTGCATTAAATGAGGTAGAAATCTACTGTCAGCATTTTCAAATTATGCATATCTATATATTGCAAAGAGCATATAATAATATCATACAAGCTTCCCTACCTTCACTGTGTTGTCCAACGAACTTGACAAGAGAAACTGTTCCCACAACAGAAGTGACATGACAACCGATGTGTGACCTCTAAGGGTTTGGATACATTGAAATGTACCAAGGTCCCAAACCTGTGAAATTGTTTACACCATGTCAAATATCAAATAACATATAAATGTTACTTTCCAGTAGAGCAACACATTACAAACCATCAAAACTTGAGCATACAGAAGAAGTGTATATAGCATATATGTATTTGTGAGCATAATATCATTTCTAAACTTAAACAGATAGGGGATAAAAGCAAGCATCTAAATACTGCAAGGTTATAACATGTCATTTTTGAAGAATTTCATAGGTACATCTGAGGATTAATTTATATAGTCTGATTAATCAGATACATTGTGATTGGAGTAACCTAGAATAAAATTTAAATGTCTATGCAAGCAGAAGTTGACAATAGAATTAAGATGTCCACTAGCATTGACTGATGGAACAAATCTTTTCTTCTAATAATTCAGAATGTTGTTATACAATATTACAGCATGTTTATCAGAATCGGTGACATTTGCATTCACAAAATCATAATATTATCCCAAGAAGGGGCTTAAAGATTGTCATTGAACAGACCACCAGATCCTTTATAACCAACTTTTAACCTGCTCACAGTGACTAAACTTTAAAAGCAAAAAAAAGTCAACTCTGAATAAAAACCAAGAAAATGATTTAAAGTTTGATCAAACATTTTAGCTAGAAGATGGAATGTTTTTTGGATGAACTTAAAGTAAATTTCTACCATGACACCTTTACAACCACACTGACAGAAAATAAAGTTCTTTTCTAATTCTTCTCAATGTCAGTGTGAAATATATGCAGTTACATATATGAATCATAAAGCAATCAGCTGTACAAATCACCATTAATAGATTATAAACTATAAAGCCAGCAAAGGTGAAAAGACAAGCTAACCTTTCAAAAAATATATAAGAAGAATTGAAAGAAATTATCTTGATGTCTGCAAATGACCAAATTACATCAATGGGACTTAAAACTACATTCCATAACATTACAAAAGTTGCACATATGAAACTTAGCTATATACTAAACATTAAAACAATGAAAATGTTGCACATATGAGTCTTTGTGGTCATTGATGTCAAACCTATTGTTGTAGTCTGGGATGTCAATCTATTTGCTCTGGTTGACTTATTGGTGGTCTGGTTATTGGTCAAGTTGTTGGTTTGGTCCGATTGTTCGTGCTACTAGTCCAGAAGTGATATGATGCAGAAGTATATGGTCTGACAATGTATTCTGGTTAAGTCTTTGATATTGGTTGTCTGGTTGTTGGTCTGAATGTCTATCAATTAGTACTATTAGTAATATGATGCAGAGTTGTATGCAGATTCTTGTGAAGAGTGATGTGGTGTTTTCAGGAATAGGTGGATATGCTATGTTAACTAACTATAAGTTTTCCGGATGGCTAATGTTGTTGATATGTTGTGTTTCTAATATTAATGTCTTTTATTTAGTCCGGAAACTGTGTAGCTATCTCTGATGACTGTTCTAGTGAACACTATCTTTCTCTGGAAATGTATGGATGTACCGGATATGTATCAGATGGCTATTAGAATGATTATGGCAGACTGATCTCAATTTCTCAATTGGATGGATGTTTCTTTACGAGCGTTATTTATGTCAGTGATCAGTGTTGGTGCAATTTCAAGACTTTGTGAAGGAATGTGTTGCATTCCTCGTCTTGTTGTTTGCTTTGAGCTTGTTGTGAATCATTGGATATTGTCCCTAGCACGTAATGCTTCTTTCATGGTGGACTGAATATTTTATTTTTGGGTCCGGTTTAAAATATTTTGGGTAAAGCAAATTGGTATGAACTAGCTTATATGTTTTGGTACGTGCGGTTGTGTGTAGAACCTTTATGAGGATAATTGAAAGGTGTGCTGACTTGGTGTGAATCTTCACACGTCTTCTTTGCCTTCCGCATGCAATGTTTTGGGTCGATGATGAATATACACACTACATCTTTAAGTTGACCTAATTGAAATTAATGATCCAGTGGATACATAAAGATAGATCAATTAAGCTATTTGGATATAGAACATATAGATCAGATGGACAGAATGTGATAAGCAAATGTATAAGCTATGAAGTGAAGTAGGATGAGAATATGATGCGAAGTTTATGTGATACAAAGGTCCAGATGTGTTACAGAGCAGAGATGAAAGATGAATCAGATGAGTATTAAGCTATAAATTGTTATCTGCATGTTGGTAGATGCCCTTTTGCAGCTCAATTTCTTATTCTCATTGTATCAAAAAAAAATGTTTTGTATCTTGTCCTAAAGAAGTGATCTTCAGTTGTGCAAGTCTCTCTTTTGTATCTTGCTCTAAGGTTGTGCACCTAAGCCTACAAGTCTAGAGCAGTGAGCTCCTTAGCCTATGGCCTAAATCATTGTAAACACTTATTATACATTGTGAGTTTGATCCTCACCGTGGTTTGTCCCAGTTTGGTTTTCCACGTAAAAATCTTGGTGTTCTTTTGTGGATGCATATACTGTTTCAGTTATTTACTCTCATGCACATGTCATAAATGGTTGATGTCGAATAAATGTTTTAATCTAATAAGTGTTAGTATATGCTAATTCACCCCCCCCCCCCCGGCATCCGGTAGTGTTCAACACAAAATATAAATTAAACAAGTAAAGCTAAAGAAAACAATCACAATGCAAATAATTTAACACAGATACAAATAAAACAGCACTCAAATTTGGAACAAAATAATCTTCACCATCAGATCATAGGGCTCGGCCTCAGTAGGCTAATTTTTGTCTCAAAGTCAGACTTAGACTAAGCAAATTTAAATAACCGTGAAATATAAAAAAATTTAACGATTTAAGAAATTGCAGCACTAAAAGCTTGCGGCCTCTGTACTCCATTCGCTGGCCCCTTTTCATTTGTAGATTTTGTACCCTTCAATGCGCCTTTCTCCTAGTTAGCGGCCAATACATAGACACGAAAAAATGGTGGATTCAGCGGCGTGGACCGGTTTGGAGGCTGGGAATCGGGTGAGGAATGGTTTGCTATCCTTAGAGGCAAGTGATTTATGGTGCCTCACCCTCACACGAATGTGCAGTGTTTTTGGCTATCTATAGGCAGCATCCGACAAGCAGCTTTAAGGAAGTTGTGGGTCTTGGTGGTAAAGCTGATTTTGGAAATTGAAGGAGCACTTCAGAAGTATAGGCTTTCCCCAATGGCGGTGTTGTTGCAAGGCTGGGCTCCCCCTTTCATGTTTGCCCTCTCCCACAGCTCCAGAAGTGTGTCTGGACAATCTAGCCATGGACCGGGAGGATTTTCTGCACAATCATTCCCTGATCTGCAGATTCACAAAGATTTGGCCCATGTTAAGTGACCTACATTCTTGGGTTTCTGAAAAATGGAAAGAATGCATGGAGAGAGAAATTAGTATTTACCCCTGTGCTAAGGGGTTTTTCATCCTAGAATTTGATTCTCAGGAGGTTAAGGAACTTGTGCTGGAAAATGGTCCTCAGATCTTTCAAGGATATTTTTTGTGCATGAAACCCTGATTTCATGCCTTTGGCTCACGAACAAAAATCTTCACTATAGCATATTTATGGGTGTGATTATCATATCTTCCCATATAATTCTGGGAATTAGACTATTTGCGGGCTATTGGCAATGGTCTAGGGAAGTATCATTGCTCTTCCAAGGAAACTATCAACTATCAGAATTCTACTTGTGCTTGAATATGTGTTGAAATGGATTTATCCAACAAACTCTCTGCTAAGATATTGTTGAAGATGGGAAACAGGAGCAAGTGTCAATTATGAAAAAATTACCTTCAGATGTAGGAGATGTTTCTCCACAAACCACTTTACATCCCAATGTCATAAATGGCAAGATTTGGGGACTCCAGCAGCAGCAAGCAAACCATCCTGTTGGCTTGGGGCTGAGCCTCAGCACTATGTCATTCCTACCAACACTTTTTAGGAATCAGATCATCTTCAAGCAACTCCTATGTACTACGGCTTGCCCTACTCCTTTACCAGCTACATGTACACCGGTTTTGCCAGTTGCCTGCCCTAAGAATGTCAATTTGGTGGACTTCACATTGCAAAAGATACCCGTTTTGAAGTGTACAAATCAGGAGCATTCTCCTGAGTCACAAGTGGTATCTATGATGATGGGTAGTGAAATGTGTAGAAGGTGAGAGCAACCTTCCAGAGGACCAAGGTTTGACAGATGTGAAGAGGAGGAAACATAATCCTCATCTTCACATGACATTAAGGTCCTTCAAGAAGGGGAATAATGTGGGTAAATTATTTCACCAGCAGAGCCATATGGGTTGGTTAGTAGATTAAGGCCTCTTGCTTAGGAACAAGAGTGTTGAGTAGAGTAGCTAATATGGCACCCCTATTTGAAGGGTGTACAGCTTTTTTTCTTTGGCCCTATGTGGCCTTTTCTTGTGGGCTGTAGGTGGGTAGGGTTATGGTTGCTGGTCCAGCAGAGTAATTCAATTGTACTCATGAACAATGTGTATGAAATCTAAGAATATGATATTATTATATGATCTCTTATATGATATAGGCAATAATGTGTGATTTTTATATGTTTGTTTAAATGCCGCAATCAACGTTAATAGGGATAATAGGGAAATACGAGGAGGGGAAACAATTATGAGGCCCTCTTCTAAGCACGCCACCTCATGGTGATGACTAATAGTCCCATGGGGCCAAGGGGGTGCAAGGAGTGCCCCACCCTTGGGCTTAGAAGGGAAGGATGTTCCAGACACCTTATTGTAGTTTCTCCCAAACCTCTACCAAGGTTGACCATTGGATTAGAGAGCCCCAATCATAGGGAGGAGAATAAAGGCTGTTGAAGAGATGAACGGCTATAGAATTCCTCACTAGGTACACCTGCTGATGTGTTTTTTACGCACATGCGAACACAGAATAAAATACCTAAAAGTATCTTATTCTCTCTTGAACAAAATCTCTCAAATGCTGAAGATTAGCTTAAGGATCACTTGAGAAGACTCCAAGGTTCGTGAATGTAGGGTCACTACGTGTGGATAAGATCAATTGGTTGATGTGATTATGCTAGAATCACAAGGGAACTTACATTTGAATGCCTAAATGCTTGAATTGCTGGAACTTAGATAATTTGATGTTGCGATCTTGTGATGCTTTGTTTTATCCTAAACTAGCTTGAGTTTGAAAAAATGACAAAAGATGAAGGGTTGAGAGAATCTATTCTAAGGCCTAGAATGTAAGAATATGGGTGAATGATTAGATGGAATCCTACTGAGTGAGGTCTCACCATCAACTTGAACAATGTGACACAAGCTCAGTGCAATCTTCTAAAGACATTTCAAAGATATTCGAATAGCGATTTGAAGTTAAGCTCATATTACTCCAGTTGACCACACAAGGCACACTTACAATCAGCAAGAGGCTAGCGGTATGAACAAAACGGATTCCACACAAATGCACTCAACAAATTCTTTCATTCAAACTAATCAACATGAAAGTAAATTGAGAAGTAAAGACCATGCGGGTTGTTGAAGCAACATGTCAAATTCACCATAACTTCAATGAAATCAATTGTTCTCTACAACAAGGTTTGGCAACAATCTTTGCCTTCTCCTAATCTAACTCCTATTCTAATTGCTATTTTATTCTTAACTCTATTCACAATTCACTACTCTATTCACTATTAGCTAACTAGTAACCTTTACAAATGAAGAGATTGAGCTTTATATAGAGAGCACATTTACAATGAACGGCCAGGATTGAATCTCCATCAATGGCCAAGATTTTACAATGAAACCCTAATTAGGGTTTGTTACAACAAACTCTTCTTAGCCAATGAGAAAATTGCATTCAGAGAATGTGGACCAATAGATATTGAGGGCAGTTACATCGGAGTTTGTGCCTTCATATATGAGCTTGATTCATTGAACTTGGACGCGTTGATGTGGACCCCTCGAATTGGTGGAGTAGTGACTGGGATGCCACCTCAATCTTGCACTTTGTAGACTTAATTTGATTCATCAACATGAAGGGATGTTGAGAGATATCTCTTGATACTCAACATTATCTAGTTTGCTTAAAGTGATGATGATGATGAGAAGCAAACTTTGATTAACTCTTCTAAAACTATCTGCTTGAATACCTTGATCATGGAAGTGCAAGGTATAAATCTTAGTTTTGAAGTATTGATGAACTTCTGATGTCACTATTGTCTCTCTCCTTCGGAATTCCTTCTCTAGTGACTCCCTTTATGTCGTTGATGTTGTGGATCATGTCTTTGTGTAAGTGAATGCTTTTTTGTGTGATCTCCTTATTTCTTTCTTCATCTCCTGCAAAACAAACAAGCAAGTATCAAATACACTTGATATATAGACATAATAAGAGCATATAAAGAGAATTCGCCCTCATGAAGAGACACTTGAAGTTGTTTTTTTTCTCTTGGAGAGGAGCTCTTGAAGTTTACTCCACCCTTGATGTTCATTAAGTTGCCCTTGTCCTTTGTGTTGATTTTAGCAATCAGATTAGCAGTAATTAACAGAAAATAAGAATGCAAAGTAAAACAAACACATAACACGATGATACCCTAGGAAAACAAACCTCTTGGAGGTGAAAACCCAGCAACTAATATCTCAGACTGAACCAATCTCAATGCCAGATATACAACTTGGACAACAAGAACAACTTATCTTGTTGTAGATGCCACAGTATGCTGAAGGTTTTATCAATTCACTGTCATAGCAATGGTTGGCCCGCCCTTCAAGATGATTCGTCAACCTGGTATAATGTCCTCCACTTCTCAACAAGAATTCACTATATTTGGATGATTATCCAAGTTAATTTGTTGTCCTAGATCGCTGATAATGTGCAGAACAGACTCGCTGATTGCAGCTAGGGAGATAACTCACTGAATGAGATCTCTAGATGGGATTTGCTGGCACCTATGATCAGATCGCTGACTTTGTCACTGGGTTCGCTGACTTCAGAATGTAGTTCGTTGATCTTTGGAGCAGAACAAATCACATTAAGGCAGATGATATTCGCTTAAGATATATTTCTCGTGACCTCAAGTCACTTCCTTTATATACATGCCCTTAACCCTTATGCCTAGATCGGCTTTGGCGCCAAATTACAAATTCACAAGTTACATTCGCCATTATAGGGTCAGACCAATATCACAAGTTAAATCGGTTAGGACCTGGCCAATAACACTTTACAAGTTACATATTAATAGGTCCTGACCTATTGAATTTACAAGTTACACATGAGGTGTGCCCAAATAGGCCTAGTTAAACAATAAATTTTAAGGCTGAAGGCCACATTAAAATTTACCAAGCTAGGTCGGCCCAATCAAGGGATACGACCTAGCTACATTTTCAACACTCCCTCTTAGCTAGGGAGGATCTCTTGATCAATCAAGTCACATAATGACTACTACCATGGCTACTCGCATGGATGAACAAACTCATCATGGAATTTCATCCATGATACCCACCATGCCTACTTGTAGAGGGTGGAATGAGGGCTCTAACCTCAGACTTCTCCCAGAGAAGATTACAACACCACCATGCCTACTTGCAAAGGGTGGAACGAGGGCTTTCGCCCCAACCTTCTCCCGAAAGATTGCCTTAACCGAGGGCTTTCACCTCAATCTTCTCCCGAAAGATGGCCTTAACCAAGGATATGGCTTCCTCTGAAGTTGAAACAACAAACAAGCTCCCTCTAAAACTAAATACAACAAGCTCCCTCTGCAGCTGAAAACAACAAGCTCCCTCTGAAGCTGAAGCTGATCATAGAATCACCAACTAAGCTATGTCTCTTAGTCTTCAACTTGTGATGCTTCCTCACCAGATGTCTCAAAACCTTCCTCTCTTGAATACAATCATCATCTTTATGCTCCTTAGTCCGTCCTGAAAGCATTTAAGAGAGGTTACTAATATTTCAAGACTATCATACATGATTCACTATCCAATGAATTGATAACAGCATGAAAAATTCAAAAAATACTTATCTCTTATAAGTTAGTTTCCAACATAACCATCCACTTAGATCACACTGAATCATTTGATGATGGCTGCGTGGCCTTCAGCCCTCGCCATCACTCAGAGTCCATTCTCATCCATAAGCACTTCATAAATACCCTCGCCACAGGAGTGAGAATTTAGTTTTAAGTCTGGACACTCCATGACATTAGCAACCAATAGTTGTGAATCATTTCCCAGTATGTATGCGTAGAGCGATAAGCCTGATAGAATTGCATTCATGCTAGTCTTCTTCAACACTTCTCTGTGCTACCTGCTCTAATTTCTCAGTCTGCCAAAAAAAAAAGGACACAGGATATACCTTCAAGCTGTTAGGCTTTATAGAAGGAACCCGCTCTGATACCATGTTGATTTTAGCAATCAAATTAGCAGTAATTAACAGAAAATAAGAATGCAAAAAAAAACACATAACACGATGATACCTGGGAAAACCTCCCTCTTGGAGGTAAAAAACCTAGCAAATAATATCTCAGATTATATTGAACCAATCTCAATGATAGATATACAACTTGGACAACAAGAACAACTTATCTTGTTGTAGATGTGTTGATGTGTATTTTGTACACGACCAAACACAGAATAAAATACCTAAAGGGTACCTTATCCTCTCTTGAATAAAGCCTCCGAATGCTGAAGATGTCGCAAAAAGGATCAATCGGGATGACTTCAAGGTTCTTTGTTGTAGGATCTCTACGTGTGGATAAGCTCTCTGTGGTATGATGTGATTTTGTTGGAATCACAAGGGGACTTACACTTGACGACCTAAACGTCTGATTCGCTTTGAATATTGCTGGAACACAGGATTTCACTAGCCTAGATTTTGAAAAAAAAGGAAAAGGATGAGGGCGAAGAAAGGATCTAATTCTGACACTAAGAATGTAGGAGCAATGAATGATCTTTGATGAAATTCTAACTAAGTCTTGTTTTGACATCCCAGAACCATCTCCACAAGGTTAGTGCGATCTTCGGAGGAAAGCTTTATGATGTTCAAATCATCACTATAGGCATAGACACCATCAGGCTGATGCATATCAATGAAGAAGCGACAATTGAAGTTAAGCTTAAGCTGAATGATTCTAGTTGACTACACAAGGCAAGTCTACAATCAACAAACTGCTAGTAGTATGGATATACAAATTTCACCATCAATCAAACACATTTCTTCCACTCATCTAATAACATGAAATCAAAACTGAGAAGTATAGAGACCATGCAAATTGTTGAATCGACCCATAGATTTCACCATTTCTTCAATTAAGTTTTACAAGCCTTATAACATCTTGGCAACAATCTTTGCCTTCTCTCTCTACTCTACTCTAATTGCTATACTATCAACTGACTATCCACTAATAGCTAACTATTCACCTTCTAACTACTGACTAACTATTTTTTATAGCCTTTACAAATGAAGAGTCGAGGCTTATATAGTGCCCTTAATACAATTCAATGGCTAAGATCAATTTGAGATCAATGGCAAAGATTTTACAATGAAAACCCTAATTAGGGTTTGTTACAACAAACTTAATTCTGACCAATGAAATAATTGTATTAATTGGACACATCTTCTCTGGAAAATTCGACCAATGGATAGCTGGGGTAGGTACATCGAAGTTTGTGCCACCTTTAATGAGTCGGGTACATTGAATCCGGACATGCTGAGGTGGACCAATCCGACTGGAGGAGTGATGACTGGGACGCCACCTTGTCTGATACTTGCAACTTGGTATAAATCCAATTTGATGATGTTGAGAAGCTAGCTTTAATTAATTCATCTGAAACTATCTACTTCTTCAACGAACCCTTGCTCTGACTTCTTTTGTCTTTGATGTGCAGGATGATGGTGTACCTCGCCTTGGAATGCTGGATTGGAAGAGGTTATTCCTAATGATGCTTGACCGGGGAAGTCGTCCTTGTCCTGACTTGATCTTCTTTGATGAGGGTCCTCCAAGTAGTTGATCTTCCAACTCCAGGGCCGCCATTTGATGCCTACACAAAAGATTTAAAGTTAGTCTTTGAGCATCAAACCTTAAAGCATGAAATTTAAGACCCTTCAAGGGTATAACTTAAGATATTAATTTGAAAAAGACATGATAAATCAAGAATCATACATTTTCAAATTAATTATGAATGGAAATTGGATTTTCAAGACTTAGACTTTACAAAATTGCTATGAAATCACAATAAGTCTTGAATAAGAACTTCAAAAAATTCTTCATACCTTCTCCTTTGAAAACCTAACTATACAACCTTGGAAAATGATGAAAGAAGACCGGATTTTGCTAGACAAGGGTTGAATTGTGGTCTTCCTTTGGATGAATTATGCCTCCATAAGCCTCCAAAAGAGCTTCACTTTCCACTAGCCTCCAAACACTTAGCAAATTCTGGAAATTATCCTCCAACTTATCAAGAAATTCGCCTCCAACTCAGCTAGGATTCGCTCTTCAAATTGCTCCTCAATTTCGCACTTAGAAGGATGAATGAATGATTTGAATTTGTCTACAATATACCTCCCTTATATAGGGCGCTCACCCTACCTCTTGTTGAGGCCGACTTGACAATAAGGAGATAAAATGAAATAAAACCCCCTTTTGAAGGATGGCCGACTTGGCAAATAAATGCAAATAACAAATATTGAGCGCTCATTTGTATTTTTAATTTAAAAATTAATTTTAATGCCTCCAAGGTGAATTTTTTAATTATTTCAAGGCCTAAAAATTAACTTATTAAATTAAAAATGCCTTTAATTAATGCGAATTTAATTTAACCTCCCAATGTCTTGAATTTGGCAAATTTGGCAAAATTTGGGAATATCAAGGTTTGATTGAGGCTTAGTGAAGTTTCTTCAAGATTTCGCCCTGGACCCTCTGGAAAGGTCAGGAGCGATTTTTTCAATTTAGGCCAAAATTCACCTTAGCTTGATCGTTGAACTCCTCCAATGCAATCCCCAGGGTCCATTTCCTTGCATCACTGAGCTGGCTCATCAAAACTTTGAAGGAAACATTGCATTTTGGGAATTTCGTTCTGGACCCTTTGGAAGGGTCAGGAGCGAAATTCTCTCCTGAGCTCAAAATTCTCATTTTTTGAAGGTCTAGATTTCTTCAAGGCATTCCAAATAGGTTCTTTCACTGTAATCCAGGCTCAGTTTCATTCAAATGTGGAGGAAAAAGGTGACTTTGATGTTTTTCGCCCTAGACCCTCTGGAAGGGTCAGGAGCGATTTTTAGGTTGTAGGCTAATTTTCCAATCCTTTCGTCCTCAAATCACTTCCATGGCATAAAACATCTTGCCTTACTCCCCTTCAAGTCATAAAAACCAGAATCTCATCTTGAAATGCAAGGAAAATAGGAGGATTTGGAAATTTCGCCCTGGACCCTCTGGAAGGGTCAAGAGCGAATTTCCCTTTGGGCATCAAAATTTGCATCTTTAGCAATCCAACCCAACTTCAAGGCAATTCAAATGTCATTTTACACCCATGTCCAAGCTTGGCCTTGCTCAAATTTTGGAGGAAAAGATAGGTTTTAGGATTTTCGCCCTGGACCCTCTGGAAGGGTCAGGAGCGATTTTCAAGTTTTGAGCATGTTCCTCTATCCTTTCAACTTCAATTCACCTTCAAGGCTAAAAACACACTTCTCCTTGCATGTTCAACCCAAGTTTCACTTGATTTTGCCAGGGAAAATAGGTGTTTGAAGAATTTTCGCCCTGCACCCTCTGGAAGGGTCAGGAGCGAATTTTGAGTTTTAGGCATATTTCCTCATGCCTTTAACTTGACATCACTTCTAAGGCAAAGAACATCATGCCTCCCTCCCATCCAAATCATGAATAGCAAGATCTTGTCTTAATTTTGCAAAAAAAAAAGGGGAGAACTTGGAAATTTCGCCCTGGACCCTCAGGAAGGGTCATGAGCGATTTTCCTCCTTATCCTTAAAACCTTCATTCTTAACAATCCCTTTTCACTTTAAATCAATTCAAACATCGTTTCAAGCTTATCCCTAGGCCTAACTTCACTCAATTCTGGAGGAAAAGTCCAATTTCAGGTTTTTCGCCCTGGGCCCTCAGCAAGGGTCAGGAGCAATTTTTCCCTTTTGGGCTTGGTTGCTTCTTGTTGGCCATCCAAATTATCTTCAAAGGGTAAAACATGCCTTTTCACATCCACTCCAACCATAAAAATCATTTTGACCTTGCAAGAAAAAGGTGTTTTTGAGAATTTCGCTTTGGACCTCCTGAGAGGGTCAGGAGCGAATTTTGCAATTTTAACCAAAATGTTCCATTTTTCACTTTGAAACCTCTTTGTCAAGTAAGATCTCACCCTATGATATGCTATGAATATGATTTCATGTCCAAGAGAGGTAAAATACTGTGCTTATAAAGAATTTCGCCTTGGACCCTCAGTAAGGGTCAGGAGCGAATTTCTTCTTCTGGACAAAATTCCTTCATCTTCAAGCGAATTAGGGGCTCTATTAAGTTCATTTCACTATTCATCATACCTTTGGCATTTCAATTCAACCAAAACTGAGGAAAAAACATCTCCCACAAGATTTTCGCCCTGGACCCTCAGCAAGGGTCAGGAGCGAATTTTAAGTTTTCAACAAAATCCTTCACTTTTTCAAATTGACACTTTCTCAGGTGGGTAAAGGGAGATGTCTTTATTTCACTCATGTTTTAAGACTTGTTCTTTTTCACTACAAAATAAGGGAAATTCAAAATTTCACCCTAGGCCTTTAGCAAGGGTCAGGAGCGAATTTACCTTTGTTGCCCAAAATTCACCATTTTTCATGCTTTCAAGCCTCCAAATGCATCAAGTGACATCCAATCTTCCTTCCAAGAGACCCTGCACATAAAAATTTAGCCAAAATTAGTGACAAATAAGCTCAAATAAGATTTTTGCTCTAGACCTTCTGGAAGGGTCAGGAGCGAAATCTTCATCCCAGGCTAAACTGCTCAATGTTCAAGTTTCAAACCACTTCACAAGGCAAGGTTAGATCATTCTCCAAGTTAGGAACAAGGTTTCAAGCTCAAACAAGGTGGCAAATGAAGTTTATGATGAATTTCGCTCTGGACCCTCTGGAAGGGTCAGGAGCGAAATTCCTAATCTTGGCCAAAATCCTGACTTCATTATCACATTTTTCCATCCAAACAAGTGTTTTGCCCTCAAAGATGCCTGGGAACAAGTTGGTTCTAAGTTTGGGTCAAACTAGAATGTCCTATGGAGATTTTCACTCTGGACCCTCTGGAAGGGTCAGGAGCGAAATTTGCTTTGGACCCTCTGGAAGGGTCAGGAGCGAAATTTGACTTTTTGAACTCCCCATCAGGATCATTTTATGGAATATAACATTTAAGTATAAGTGATTTCCTTCTTTTCACTTATACTTTAAGTTATATTCCATATATACTTTCAGGATGTTTTAGAGTGGTTTCAGACCTCCAGGAGCTATATTGCAAAATCTAGCTTTTGGAGGATTCTTTAGTTTTCCAGACTTTGTAAAATTTCAAGATCGGGACATTCCAGACTTAGCCAAATTTCAGGATCAGGACTTTCCAGACTTAGCCACTCACCAACTTGACCTAACTCAAGCAGAACCTGCTATCCAGGTGATCCCCTTGGCAACACTCGAAAGTTAAAGGCAAACAGACAAAACCCTAAAAGACCTAGAAAACAAACCCTAGAAAGCAACAAGCAGGGGTCCCCATTTGCAATGGGGCGATGTGTGAATACGGTCACAACAAGATGCCACAGTATACTATAGGTTTTATCAATTCACTGTCTTAGCAATGGTTAACTTGGTATAATGTCCTCCACTTCTCAACAAGACTTTGCTATATTTGGATGATTATCCAAGTTAATTTGCTATCCTAGATAGCTGATAATGTGATAATGTGCAGAACAGACTCGTTGATTGCAGCTAGGGAGATACCTCACTGAATGAGATCTCTAGATGGGCTTCGTTGGCACCTATGATCAGATCCCTGACTTTGTCACTGAGTTCGCTGACTTCAGAATGTAGTTCGTTGATCTTTGGAGCAGAACAAATCACATTAAGGCAGATGATATTCGCTTGAGATATATTTCTTGTGACCTCAAGTCACTTCCTTTATATGCATGCCCTTAACCCTTGTGCCTAGGTAGGCTTTGGCGCCAAATTACAAATTCACAAGTTACATTTGCCATTATAGGGTCAGACCAATATCACAAGTTACATCAGTTAGGACCTGACCAATAACACTTTACAAGTTACATATTAATAGGTCTTGACCTATTGAATTTACAAGTTACACATGAGGTGTTCCCAAATAGGCCTAGTTAAACAATAAATTTTAAGGCTGAAGGCCACATTAAAATTTACCAAGCTAGGTCGGCCCAATCAAGGGATACGAACTAGCTACAATTTCAACACTCCCTCTTAGCTCTCCTCCATTTTCTTAAACTTGGCTCATACCCATGGATTCTTGAACTTTGTTGATGTATCTTATTTCCTAAAGTTGTCTATGTGTATTGATTTTTGAAGTTGGCTCTTCATGTTTTAATCTTGAAGCCGCTCATATACCTTGACTTTTGAAGTCACTCCCCTTACTGAGAAGTTCATTCGTCCTCAAAATGTAAAACTCACTCATATACCTTGACTTATGAAGTTGAAATATGCTCTTGAGGCTCTCTACATGAAGTTCGCTTATCTCAAACATAAAGTTAAAATTCGCTCATGTAGCTTGATTCATGAAGTTGATATTCGCTCATGTGAGCTTGAGCATGAAGATCACTCTAAGTGGTGTGCACATGAAGTTTGTTTCTCTTGTTGAATTTAATACTTTCAGATTAATATAAAACTCAGAAATCAGAATTTAGTTTCTAACTAAATTGATTAGCTGAAAGATTTAGAGATTTCTAGATTTAAGCATAACATAGAAATGAATGAAAATAAGAACAAGACATGGTTACCCTGGGAAAACCTCCTAGGAGGAAAAACCCAGCCAGAGAAGATCCTCGGATCTGATTATGGATTATATTCATTAAATGATTACAACACTTATCTCAAGTACTTGAAGATGTCTGAGATGTTTGCTCTTAGGGCTGATGAAATCAATAACAGGTCTGCACTTTCATGAGCATCAGGGCTGCCCCTTTAACACACCAACCAGCACTCAAGCTCATACCCTAGATCTGCACTTTTAGTGCATCTTAAGTCTGCCCTTTTGCTTGAGACTGGACTGCAACCTTAGCGACTTGAATCTAGAATAGTTCGCCCTCCTTTATGATGGTATTTGCTCTTAATGTTAGCACCTTCGATGGCAGAGATAATTCGCAATTATTCCTTCTTCAAACTTCGCATTAGGCAGATGTATAATTCGCATTGAGAGATCTTGTGTTAAGTGAATAATGAGGTGAAGTTGTCATTTATTTATATGTGGTGCAAGAACTTAGTTAGGTCGGCTTTTGCTTTATAATTAACTTTTATTTATTAATTTCCTTTTGAGTGAATTGCCTTGATAGAATAGGGTCGGCCGTATTTTATGGGAGCACGTTTGAGTGTGGCGTGAGGATTTAGGGGTGCCGTGAGAGATAGGGCGCAGCCCTAAACGTTGAAGGAGGGGCCAGCCCTTAAAACTCAGAAATCAGAATTTAGTTTCTAACTAAATTGATTAGCTGAAAGATTTAGAGATTTCTAGATTTAAGCATAACATAGAAATGAACGAAAATAAGAACAAGACATGGTTACCCTGGGAAAACCTCCTAGGAGGAAAAACCCAGCCAGAAAAGATCCTCGGATCTGATTATGGATTATATTCATTAAATGATTACAACACTTATCTCAAGTACTTGAAGATGTCTGAGATGTTTGCTCTTAGGGCTGATGAAATCAATAACAGGTCTGCACTTTCATGAGCATCAGGGCTGCCCCTTTAACACACCAACCAGCACTCAAGCTCATACCCTAGATCTGCACTTTTAGTGCATCTTAAGTCTGCCCTTTTGCTTGAGACTGGACTGCAACCTTAGCGACTTGAATCTAGAATAGTTCGCCCTCCTTTATGATGGTATTTGCTCTTAATGTTAGCACCTTCGATAGCAGAGATAATTCGCAATTATTCCTTCTTCAAACTTCGCATTAGGCAGATGTATAATTCGCATTGAGAGATCTTGTGTTAAGTGAATAATGAGGTGAAGTTGTCGTTTATTTATATGTGGTGCAAGAACTTAGTTAGGTCGGCTTTTGCTTTATAATTAACTTTTATTTATTAATTTCCTTTTGAGTGAATTGCCTTGATAGAATAGGGTCGGCCGTATTTTATGGGAGCACGTTTGAGTGTGGCGTGAGGATTTAGGGGTGCCGTGAGAGATAGGGCCCAGCCCTAAACCTTGAAGGAGGGGCCAGCCCTTTGGGCGGATTCCAATGTTGCCTAAGGCAATTGGAATCCGCCATTCCTTCCTAATTACAATCAACATCTCTCACCTTGCTTATTAAGTTCACTTATCTTTCTCAACTCATGAAGTTCACTTGTATGCAATTCGCTCCATTTCCTTGACTCATGAAGTTCACTCCTAAATTCGATTCATGAAGTTTGTTTGTGTATTTTGTGTAAAATTCACTCCATTTTGTCAACTTATGAAGTTCGCTCTCAACTTTTAACTCATGAAGTGCATTCATGCTTCTTAATACACTTGAATTCACTCTTCTACCTTTGATCATGAATTTTGCTCCAAATTGTTAACTCATGAAGTTCACCTTTGCATAAAGTTCGCTCCATTTCATTGATTCATGAAGTATACTTGTAAAGTTCGCTCTAAATGTCTCAAAAATGAAATTTGCTCTAACTTGTCAACTCATGAAGTCGCTCTTGATCATCAACTCATGAATTTCATTTCAAATTGAATTCATTCAAGGCAAGTGTTATCAATCATCCTCTATTTCCCTTTCAACTTCGCTCATGTAGGCTCACTCATGTGTGCTCATTGATGAAGTTCACTCCAAAAGGTGAAGTCATGAAGTTCGCTCCAAAAGGCCAAGTAATGAAGTTCGCTCCAAAAGGTGAAGTCATGAAGTTCGCTCCAAAAGGGCAACTCATGAAGTTCGCTCCAAAAGGCCAAGTCATGAAGTTCGCTCCAAAACGTAAGTCATGAAGTTCGCTCCAAGATGCCAAGTCATGAATCTCGCTCTTGGGTGTTTGATCATGAAGTATTCTCAAATTTGCTTCATTCCTTTATTTCCAACTTCGTTCATGAAGGCTTGAAGGTGAAATTCGCTCCAATATCCCAACTCATGAAGTTCGCTCCAATAGTGCAACTCATGAAGTTGAAATTCATTCATGTGTGCTCCTTCATGAAATTTACTCCAATCTTCCAACTCGTGAAGTTCACCTTTGCACATTTGAACATGAAGTGCTCTCATATTTCCTTCATTCTTCCAATTTCAACATGAAGAAGTTCACTCCAAATCCTGAGTTCATGAAGTTGAAGTTCATTCTCCTAACCTTGAAGATGAAGTCTCTCTTGAGATTGAGCTTATGAAGTGGATTTCAAATCAAGACTAAACTCTCCTTTGCTCACTTTCACTTACTCTCTCAACTTCAATACTTGATAACTTGCTCAACATGAGATCCTAAAGTGAGTCTTTGCTTTGTGGGAGAAGTGTAAGAAATTCGCTACACAAGGACTGTTCATGAAGTGAAGTTCATTCCTTTAAGAGGAGCACTTGAAGTGACCTTCAAATTTAGCAATCCTTCCTCACTCGTGGTTGAACTCATGATATCTAGATGCAAGACTACCCATTTGACTCTTGACTTCTTGACGACCTAGATCCCTCTAATGCAAAGGCTAACAACAAAGGACTCTAACACTATCCTAGAAAGAAAGAAAAAGTGGGGGTCACCATTTGTGATGGGGCGATGTGTGAATACCTCGCAACAACACCCCCTCATATGGATGGCAAAGGGCCACATGAGGCCAAGAGGGATGTGTTGATGTGTCTTTTGTACACGACCAAACACAGCATAAAATACCTAAAGGTACCTTATCCTCTCTTAAACAAAGTTTCCCGATTGCTGAAGATCTCGCCGAAGGATCAATCGGAGTAACTCCAAGGTTCTGATATGTAGGTTCTCTACGTGTGGATAAGCTCTTTGCGGTACGATGTGATTTTGCTGGAATCACAAGGGGACTTACTTTTGACGACCTGAACGTCTGATTTGCTTTGATATTACTGGAACATGGAATTTCACTGGCCATTGATTTTGAAAAAAAAGGAAAAAGGATAAGGGTTGGAACGGGATCTATTTCTAACACTGAGAACGTAAGAGCAATGAATGACCTTTGATGCAATTGTAACTAAGTCTTGCTTTGACATCCTAGGATCATCTCCACAAGATTAGTGTGATCTTCTAAGGAAAGCTTTATGATGTTTAGATCACCGCTACAAGCATGGACACCGTCAGGTTGATGCATATCAATGAAGAAGCGATAATTGAAGTTAAGCTTAACCTGAATGATTCTAGTTGACTATGCAAGACAAGTCTACAATCAACAAACCACTAGTAGTATGGATATAGGAATTTCACCGTTGATCATACAAATTTCTTCCATTCACCTAATAACATGAAATCAAATTTGAGAGTATAGAGACCATGCAAATTGTTGAATCGACCCATAGAATTCACCATTTCTTCAATGAAGTTTACAAGTCTTTTGCAACAATATCTTGGCAACAATCTTTGCCTTCTCTTTCTACTCTACTCTAACTATTTCCTACTCTCTGACTATTCACTATTAACTACTAACTATTCCCTGACTATTAACTATTAACCTTTACAAATGAGGAGCCAAGGCTTTATAAAGAGAGCCCTTTACAAATTGATGGCTCTGATTGTGTTAGAATCAATGGCTAGGATTACAAGATAGAAACCCTAATTAGGGTTTGTTATAACAAACACCTCAGCCAATGAAAAAATAACATTTTAGGAGTGGGGACCAATAGGAAGCAGGGGTAGGTACACCGAAGTTTGTGACGTCCTCGATGAGTCGGGTACATTGAATCTGGACATGCTGAGGTGGACCAATCCGACTAGAGGAATGATGACTGGGATGCCATCTTGTCTAACGCTTGTGACTTGGTTGATCCTCTATTTCTGCCGTGATGAATGATGTACCTCCTTTCCTCCCAAGTGCTTGATGAGGCTTTCTTATCGTCAAGTCTTCCTTCTCCAATAGCATACCTTGCCTTGAAGTGTTGGCGAAGCCTTTCTTTGTCATCTTGCGGTTCCTTAGTGTGACAAAGTGAAGGTTTTGGAGGTAGGTGGCAACTGCTAGAACACATGTAGTCCACCTTTATGCCTTTGGAATGTCCTTGATGATGATGGACTAGAACAGGTCGTCCTTGTCTTGGTCTGATCCTCCTCCATCTGCAAAACAAACCAAAAGATGATTAAGGACACATGATATATTTATCCAGCATTTTCTACCTTAAATCATCAACAAGAAGACATCAAAATGAAGTTCGCTCAAGATCCTTCCCAAGGATAGGCCCTATAAAAATTTTGCTTTGGACCCTTTGGAAGGGTCAGGAGCGAAATTTGCATTTTAGCTCAAATTTCATCATCTCCTTGCCTTGAACTTCTCTTGACCTTTGAATCGCTTTCTCCTGAAGACATCATTGATATGACCCCCAAAAAGACCAAAAAGAGGATTTTGCTCTGGACCTAGGCCAAGGACAGGACCTATAGAGAATTTCGCTCTGGACCCTTTGGAAGGGTCAGGAGTGAAATTTGCATTCTAGGACAAAATCTCCACATTTTGTGATCACAACCTGCTCAAATGCATGCCTAAAGATGCCTCTAATCTCAATCAATACTAGGTTTGATGCAAAATTGGGGAAAAAAAAGAGGTTTTAAGGATTTTGCTATGGACCCTTTGGAAGGGTCAGGAGCGAAATTCCTGATTAGGCTCAAGTTCTATCATTTCTCCACTCCAAAATGCCTCCCAAGGCAAGCATACACTAGTCTTCTTTCTACCTAGGCTTAGGAATCCATAGCTTGACCTTCATCATAAACAAATTAGGTGAAATTGAGAATTTCGCTTTGGACCCTTTGGAAGGGTCAGGAGCGAAATTCAAGTTTTAGACTTATTTCTTTACTTCCTTCACTTCAATTCACCTTACAAGGCAAGAATACCTCACTCCACCTTCAACCATGCCATAGGAATCAATGTTTTGGCTTCACACAAGGAGAAAATAAGTGGTTTGAAGAATTTCGCTCTAGACCCTTTGGAAGGGTCAGGAGCGAAATTCTCCTTTGAGGTTGATTTCTCTTACTTAGCTCCATTCTTCTCACTTTGATCTACCTTGACTCTCTATTTGGATCCTTCTCCCATGCATGCAACACTTGCTTGACCCTCAAAATGGCCAGAAAGGAGAATTTCACTAAAAAACATGGCCAGGGACAAGACCTATTTAGGATTTCGCCCTGGGCCCTTTGGAAGGGTCAGGAGCGAATTTCTTGTCCTAGCTCAAAATCTTGATCATTGGTGGCCTCAATCCATTCTAGGGCATGCCTAGGGGTCCTTCCAAGCTCAATCTACCTTGATCCACACTTAGCTTGACACAAAAATGAAAGGAAAAGGTGAATTTTAGGAATTTCGCTCTAGACCCTTTGGAAGGGTCAGGAGTGAAATTCACCTTCTTGAGCTTATTTCATCATTTTTCCACTTCAATTCACCTCAAAAGGGCAAGGACATATCAATCTATTCCTATCCAAGCCATAAAAACCAAGAACTTGACTTGTTTTGAAAGAAAAATAGATGTTCTTAAGAATTTCACTCTGGACCCTTTGGAAGGGTCAGGAGCGAAATTCTCCTTCTAGGCCAAAATCTTTCACATTTGGTGATCACTAGCAACTCCTTCTCATGCCTTGGACATACTTTGTTAGGCTTCCTTCCATCATGATCATGTGAATTTGCTCTTCAAGTTGACATCCAGCTCAAGATTTTGTGAAAAATAGGGTCTTACAAGAATTTCACTTTGGACCCTTTGGAAGGGTTAGGAGCGAAATTCACATTTAGGCTCAAATCTTGACTTCATTTCCCAGGAATGAGTTAGTTCTAAATTTGGATCAATGTAGAATGTCCTATAGAGGAATTCGCTTTGGACCCTTTGGAAGGGTCAAGAGCGAAATTGAAATTCGCTTTGGACCCTTTGGAAGGGTCAGGAGCGAAATTTGACATTTTGGTCTCTCCGTTAGGATTCATATATGGAATATAACATTTAAGTATAAGTAGTTATATTCCATATATACTATCACGATGTTTGAGAGTGGTTTTGGACCTCCAAGAGTTATAATGCAAAATCTAGTTTTTTGGAGGATTCTTCAATTTTCCAAACTTAGTCAAATTTCAGGATCAGGATGACATTCCAGACAGCCAAATTTCAGGACATTTGAAGATCAGGATGACATTCTAGACTTCATCACTCACCAATTTGACTTGACTCAGACCTTCAAAGATGATATTCACTCACCAAGCTTCATTGACCTCCTCAAACTCAAACAAGACACAATTAGCAACAAGAGCAAAACTTTGTCCTAAGGAAGACTTTCAAAGATGACCCTAACCCGGAGCATCCACTGACTCACCTTTGGCTAAAACATAGCTTGCTATCTTAGTGATCCCTCTGGCAACACTCAGCATGCAAAGGCTAATAGACAAAACCCTAAAAACCTAGAAAGCAAACCTCAGAAAGCAAAAAGTAGGGATCCCCATTTACAATGGGGCGATGTGTGAATACGTCACAACAGGATGGAACATCCACTATTGGGCCTAGGGTAGAGGATCGTTTAGGCACCCTAACATGACTCCTTATCTTAACTCCCCTATGGTTGAATTCCATTAATAAATTAGATATATCTTATGATTGAGTTAATACTTAATATTCCTATCCCTAGTAGGAAAGATCTATGCTTTTGATTTTAAAATGTTTTTAATAGGGAAAATCTATTTTATGGATTATGTTTCAATGATTTCCTAACATGTTTGTTGGTTCTCACCCGGTAAATGATATCGCTAACTCTATTCCATTTCTTGTTTTATTTGGAATTGTGATTTAAGGCAAAAACTAGGGCATTTATAAAAGGGGGGCGTTACACATTACGGAAATGCAGCACACCCACAGCAATCAAGGAATGGGCATGCTGGCACTAGCATAAGAGATAAAGATGAACGCTACTTCACTTCCATACACTCATTTGTGTGAATCTAGCAAACCTAGAGATCACCCAATCCCTCTAGCAATTATAATGGCCTCGTGCTGAAAGGGATCATCTGTTAAGTTATCAACTGAAATTGGCTGCCTTTCAAAGAAGATAGGCCAAGCAGCTCTGATTAAAGAAGTGAAAGAAAGCAGACAGAGAACCACCTAAATGCATATATAGACAATAACACCTCCCCAAAAAATCATAGTAGCAAAAACCATAGTATGCAATACAATTGCAGCAAAAATCATTCTAGTAAATAAATACTTTGCAAAACCATATGATAACAATTTTTCAATTTATCACAAAAAAATTCAGGTTAGTGTTAAGAAAAAATAGCCACAGAAATCAGATAGAAACCCTAATGTTTTTACGAAAAATTGGATTAAAAAAATGTCAGTTTTTCAAAAAATAAAATCATCAAGAAATTGCAATTTTCCAAAAGATTTGTCAGGCAGTAAATGGCCATTAATCCAGATTAATTTGAATAAATGGTTGATTTTTTTAACTATGAACAAGGCACCTGAAAATAAAGCTATCTTCTGTTTCTGTCTCATGGAGGTAATAAACATGCTTCCACAAAGCAGTTATAAAAGATGCTATAATTTCTTCCTAATATATTATATGCATATATCTGACAGAATTTGAGTTTACAAATTCAAGACATCAGCAATTTTTAATTTTATCAATCCGTTGCCCGTAGTGTTACAATCAATAACTAGCTTCACTTGAATTAGGTTGAATATTGAAAACATTAGAAGTCATAAACAAGAATAGCACGTACAAGAGGCAATCAAAATTGATTCTAGATTCAAAACATCCTCACTGATAAGACCCTGATTTAAAAACATTGTAATGCATTCTCAAAGACATTTAATGCAAACTCGGGTTATGATAAAGGTTATTTCAAATTAACTATTTAACTTCTACATCAAATTTTGGGCTTGCTAGGAAGATTTTAAAGTTTAAAGAATTGAGTTTTTGCAAACCCGACCTTAAATACAGTACAAAGTTTCTGCATTCCAAACCTACCACTCGACAATAGGACAAAGTGAAATACATCCAGGAAGTGGAAAGTACTCACAAAAAGGACAGAAAAAGTTGTGTGCACTCTCACCCTGACAATGAGGTTGATGAGAATAGTCGCATTACAGCCACTTGATTTTGTGAGTAATGACAAAAAAGATAGAAATATTCACAATCGAGAACTGAAATCACAGTACAAAAATTGAAAAAAAAAAATCTGCTTCTTACATTCTTTTAAAATTTTATGACCTATTTCCAAATCATTGCTATGTGAGACCCGAGTGATCTAAATATATTGCCAATAAATGTCCTACATAAAAGCTCCTTTGGTAACACTTTCCAAGGAATAAGACAAGAAAATACATCCAAAGACTGTAGAAAAAGGGGGAGACTATCATAAAAATGTTAATGAACTAGAGAAACAAAAAAGTCTGAGAGACAACATCAGCATAATCCAGATGAACCCAATGAAGCAACCCAATAAGAAGAGGAAAGCACTAAATATGGATATCTGTCCCAACCTGATTCATATCACCCATGAACTTGAGCCTGCAACAAGAAAATATGAATGCTCTCAAGGTGAAAATGCTAAGCCACAAACTCAGGCAACAAATGGGGGAAAGGTGGTTGACAGAATTCATGGATTAAAGATAAATAATTTGAACCCTCTCAATCTGCCACCTGTCCACATGCCCAAAGCTGGGGCCCAAATCTCAGACCAATAAAGAACTGTAAACTCATATTTGTAGGAAACTCCTGTAAACATTTGCATTCCAAGAAAAATAGGGAGCCATGTCCCTAACAATGTCATGATTGAGCAATAGGTCTAATAAAAAAAGGCGCCAGTGAATTGTAATCCCATGTATAGATAAGTTGTCACCTCAACAATCTGACCCTTATAATTGGATAGAACAGATTTGGTTGTACCCAACTATAACCTTGATCTTTCTAAACATAACCGGCAACTAATGGTGATCATAAAACTGGACAACAGTATCTAATTGTCTCTATGACCACATATGCCATATTAAGGGCAATATAGCAATCAAGTCATGATGTAATATGTAACCACCATCTGCAAGAGTGTTTTCTAGAAATATTTCCAAGCTTGCAGATATAGATCCCAAAGACAGTGAAAGAAGGACTATCTGCTTTAACACCAAAATTAATGCTGACCCACTCCAAGAGTCCATTGGACATCGGAAACCAACAATCAAGGATTTAATATAGTCACATGATAGCAGAAATAAAGAGATCTAAGATGCCATGTACACATAACCTCTGCTACAACATGTGCCAAGGCACCACATCAAAGATCTTTCTTAAGTTCACAAAAAACTCAAAAGCCTTTAGAAGAAAGCTTGCAAGCCTGCTAAATATTTGTAAAATTGCAATCCATAGTAGGGAACCTCTTGCTGAAACCTATCTTCCCCCTTGCTCTACAATAATCCCACTCTGGGTGATCTAACAGCTTCATATCCAACACAGCTAGGAAAATTGTATGTACAATCATGATTCTCCTATATTTGCTTAGTGTGAGAACTATTTTCAGACCTGTCAAAATAGTGGATGATATGTTGTATCCAATATGGAAGAATATCTACACAGACAACATCATTAAACAATTCTGCAATGAGGAACACAAGATACTAATACTATATTTGAGAAACTATACCTGAAACCCTACACGATGAGCTGGTTTTCCATTACATAGTTTCCTAACAGCACGTCAAATGTCTCTTTGGAGGAAGATATATCAAGAAGTTGGAGGAGGGATAAACTTGGACTGTGGACTGACAGTAATAGAGGAATAAACTTGAGTATTGGACTGATCAGGAGCATTATAAAGAAATGAGCATGAAGAAGAACATGGAAAAGAATAACTCCCATACTAAGAAGTCACTTCAATAGCAACTTCTTACGTTGCAAACTCAGAGAGAAGCAAGAGCACAAGATCAAAGAATTAATGGATTGAAGAGGAATTTGAAGTTGAAAAATATGTTACAAACATATTTATAGCTAGATAGGCAGAAAGGAAAATTAAGAAGCAACAAAAAGAATAATTGTTAAGAAAGTTGGAACAGCTTCAAAGATAAGTAAATTAGCCAAGACAACAAAGTCCTCCATGAAGAGAAAAAGTTAAGAAACTGGGTATACTGAAAGGCACTAAGTACAACAGCTATTACTTCTCTACTAAATTTGCTTGGAGCTTCAGCTCCAGCATGCAAGTTACTAAGACAGACTACAAGAAGTACCCCTGAAAAAATTATTCCTATACAGAGTCCCAGCAAAAGTACACATAAAACTTAGATATCACTAGGATCAGGATGAGAGGGGGCACAAAGGAGGGATGACACCCCAGGCACGTGCCACACAATGTTTGGCCCACTTTATTCTGAGCTATGTTACCAGAAACATGATGGAAAGACTCTGTTGTGCATTTTAACGGATGAAACACTGCTTCCGTCGGGAACCATTTCTAAGGCTGCCATCACATTTCGACACATCGTGAAAGAATCAGTGTTTGTCATTCCTTTATTTCTGCATTTTCCTGAACTGCATTTCTTTGTTTTTACATTTTCACTAAAAAGTTTCTTTTTCCTGCGTTTTCCATTCTTGCATGATATTTTTATAATGTTTTTCTAAGCAATTTAATTTTGAACAAATGTTTTTTTTAACTTTAATATATATGTTTTAGAAGATTGTCTAATAACTTTTTATTTTATACACATTTATTTTATTTTTAAAAATATATTTTCCTTGCCTTTTTTTAATTACATTTTATTTTGTTTCTATTATTTAATTTTTTTAATGTTTGATTTGTATTTTTTAATCATGTTTTTTAAAGTATACAGAATTTTGTTGGCATTTTATTTTACTCTATTTTTATTTTAGAAACTTTAATTTATGTGCATATATATTTATCTAAGATAACATATATACACAACTTTCATATATCCCATTTCTCATGACGTTGCCGTTGCAATTTCCATTTCTGGTATCATAGATTCTGAGAAGCTTTGGCCCAGCTGTTTCCTGGCAGATACGAACCAGGGTCTTCATCATGGTACTTGCTCCACCTTATCACTCAATCACACTGGCCAAGCTTAATGATGCATATGTTAGCCATAACTTAAGTGATATTTTTCTAATTAGGAGTTTATCAAATAAGGAGTGTAGCCTTATATACATTGTAATAGTTGGAATTCAATGAAATTAATGTGAGTGCAGTTACAATGAGCTACGCATAAGATATAATTACTAGTAGTTGGTGAATGGTTGCTTCCAACAGTTGTGATGGTACAAGAAACTATACATCTTAGATCTACATGAAAGTCTGCATTCAAAACTTATGTAATTCATCAAAAGAGGACTATTCAAGTGCCAACGTTTACCCTTTGCATGGGTAATAAACCTGCACTCCATGTATTAATCTTATTTATATCAATAATATACAAGTATATTAATTTATGTGATTATCCATTTACATTAAATGTAATTGTTCTATATTTGCTCGCTTAACCAGCAATTCCACAAAATAGACACTCTTGAAAAGTCTACCTTAACAAACAATTTAGTTTAACGTTCACCTCGTTTCACGAAGATTAACAGATATAAACCGAATATAGTTGCAATTATCAAACTTTAGCATGTATCTACAATCAACAAACCTAAACTTTCTCAACCCAAATTCAGAAGATTGATACAGACCTATCCTGAAATTTCCCTAAACATCTATTACCTGTTTTTTAAAGTCTATTATTTTAATTTCCACAGAGTGTAATCATCCTGCATTCTAAGTATTCAACTTCTATCAATTTTATTTTATGTTATAAGATTCAATTTTACGATACTGTGTTTACATTAAGTGTTTTTGTTTTCCATGTACTTGATTTATCAGTATCTGCCAATGAATTCAGTCTCAGGAAACATCCCTACTCACAAAAAAACTTTGTTAAAAAAAATTCATTTCACCAAGAATGACTAAAGTAAAATCAATCACTCGCAGGAGTACAGTTAGAAATTATTCATTAAATGCCATAATTAACGTGGATTGTAGCATCTTAACCCGAGCATGGTACAAAAGAAATATTACAAATGTCATCAAGATTCTAATTTTCTAAAACCAAAGTACCTAGGTTTCCCTTCATTTCACCAAGAATGACTACTAGTAAAAACAATCAGTGGTACAGGTAGAAATTGTTCATTAAATGCTATGGTTATCCAAAGTTCCGAAACCAAATTTACTACAAATTTCATCAAAGATTCAAAAACAAAAGTACCTCAATTTTCTCAAACTCAATTTATTGGGAGATTGATACAGGCCTGGACTACAACTTTCCTCAATTTTTGCTCCCTGTTTTTAAATCCTTTATTTTCCTTTATAGTGGTGATATATTGCAATCACACACTATAAATCCAAATTCTAAACATTCATTTGCAATTATATATGTTTTGAAACCCACAAACCCCAGTAATTATAATTGTTTAAGAATCTTCATAAAAAATCAATAAATTTATTATTAGGGCCATAACTAGACATGGCAACAGAAGCCACTGACACTTCGAAGTATTTTATCATTAAAGATCAAAACAATCTGCCTCTGTTCCTTTTTAACTCTGTCCACAGTACAGGTAGGAACAAGAAAATGAAGAACAAAGTTACATTGGTTTTTAACAAATGCATATTATCAGGTTCTTGTGTTCCCTAATCATGTTTGGAAAAAAAGAACCAAAATGATTGTCTCTATTCCTCCCAAGGGTTAGGGCTATATGATTTATCTCTGTAAATGTATAATGATAATCTTCTGCATTAGTTATAATCAATGTATATATGGCCTGCTACAATGATAACTTCAAAGTTAAAAATGCCTTTTCTATAGGTAGTGGCACTTCCTAATCTCCCTTACCTGAAATATGATAATAGCTTTAGTTACTAAACCATTCCACCTTACAGCAAGATGCCTATAATTTTTTCTATTAACACAAATATGTCTTGCAACTAAAGTAAAAATTTAATCCAAGAACATTAAAGATACAGTTAAAACTGTAATGGACAGGAAATAGTGCTTTGAAATCACAGTACAGCATTTCTAAAACAAATCAATATTCTGAAATTATACAAAATGTTGATTATTTGACACAAAGACAACTATAACACTAAGCATAACCATATAAAGAATTGCAAAGCAAAAGAGAAATAAAGAAATTTACTCTGATTGTCTCATCCATAGAACCAGAGTAAAGTCTTTCTGCTCCTGAAACTAATGTGACCACAGGCTTTGTATGGCCAGCAAGTGAAGCTGCAGGCTCAAAGGAATTAGATATGGGACTAAATTTCCAGGCCAAAATGTTGCCATCCTGTGTAATCAAACAAGAAGCTATAAAAATTGCAGACCGTAAAAACTAATATTCTAAGATCAACTATTGTCCATTACAACTAATAAACTTTGTAGAACACTGTCTATGAAAGAAAGTATGTTTTATAAACACAATGAACTGCTAGTACTAATGTTATGATTAACAATAAAATACTATAACTGCACCACGATACATACATGTACTCCTGCTAAAAGCATGTCATTGCCAACAACAAGTGCATTCACTTGACCACCGGGACAATTTAAACACAACTCTGTAGAAGTTAAAATATTCCAAGCCTGCAGCCACATTTTTCACAGGTATAAAGAATGCTGCATGAATAAAGATTGTATTTCCTGATAAATTGAATGCCATGAATCCAAAGCAAAGTTTAAATTCATTCGCTTCAATTACCTTAACTGAATTTGGAATGCCAACAAAAAGCCAAGGACCTTCACTAAGTAGGCACCCAACCTCAACACCCAGCTTGATTACACTGCTACACTGTGACATGCAAAAAAAAAAAACAGTATAAAATATTTGAAATGCAAATTCTGTCAAGTGGACCACAGTCTAGCATCAAGACAGAGCAATTTCCATGACGATGATATTGGATCAAACCCTGCTGAGCATGCCCCCTGTGTCAAAGCAGCATCACACTCATGTGGGCAACAAGGTGCAAATTCCAGGTTATTTTGACAGAATAAAACCCTCCAGTGATGGCTTTAAGCCTATGGTGACTAATAGATTGATGGTGTTAACCAAAAGCGTGTGGATGCAAGATTGACATAGTAGGGCGTGACTTCCAAGTCTAACATTGATCCATTTGTTTTAAGAAATCCAAGAATACAAGATTGCTGATAAGGATGAGTGATACAATTTATTTGGGAAAAAGACACCTAGCAACTATTAGATTATTGCAGTTGCTTCTGGATTAGATTGTGTTAAAAAAAATTTCAATCAACATTTTAGATCACCTGTGTTCAAGAATTTTTGCATCAATGTTTTGGATCACACTCCCTGATCCAAAATGTTGATGCAAAAATCTTGAACACAATCTAATCCAGAAGCAACTGTAATAATTCTATGGATTGTGGAAACTTGATATCATTAACTATTAGATTTCCTAATTTTATTAATGCATTAGAGAGTTCAACTCGAAGATTGAAATACCTGACCAGTTTGACAGTCCCAAACTCTTACTGTTCCATCCTGGCCTCCGGAATACAGTTTGTCTGAATTAGAAGGCAAAACAATCCCTCGAATAGCCTGCTATAAGCAAGTATCCAAACTATTAGCAATCAGACTCAATGTCAAAGAAATCAATCTGCCAAAATTGTTCCCCGCAAAGCACATTTACAAACCTTTTCATGACCAGCCAACAGGGTCAAAAAGGTGACATCTCCTCCAACAACAAAAGAGTGCAAAAACTTGCAATCCTCACCATGCTTGCAACTACCAGAAATCCAATAATTGCATACTACATCACGAACCTTCTGCTGCCGCTCATCTGTCATAATTCTACCACCTAGTCCTCCTCTGCCCCATTTGGCAGAACCATTCCTTCTCTGTCCTCCAGAAGGTCCTGGTCCTTGTGCATCTTCTTGTAGATGAAATGATCGCTTAGGAGCAAAGCCACCGTTTGCTCCAGTTTTTTTCGAAGTTCCTGGCTCTCCGGCATGGAGAAAATTGCATGGGTCTCTGTTGCATCTACCTTCCTGATAAAATATGCATATTTGCTGCGGTCTCGCCACGCGGTTGAATGTTCTTTTGTTCCCTGCCGGTCTGTCCGAGATTTCCAAGTCCATGGCTTTCAATGAAACCCTAAAAAGTGCTCCTCAAAACTTTAGAGCACCCAGAAGTGGATTGGCCAAAACGAATGCCTGAACCAGAGGAGCTGGTACACCAAACAAATTATTTATTTTCCTGAGCCGGCCTGTCATAAATTTCCAAGTCCGTGCTTACAATTAACACCTAAAAGTCCTAATGCCAACCAAACTATACAAATTCGATGATCAGACTAAAGCCTGGGCCAGTCCACCAGACAGATATGGTTATTGTTTATTGCAATAGTTTCCCTCTCCCTCGAATTTCAAACCCTCAATTAAAAAAAAAAATCTACCGCGCAGAAACCTATTTTCAAAAGCTTTCGTGTACTGTGAATCCAATCCAAAAAAAATCCGGTTCGACAATGGTAAGCTAAAACAAGAGAAATTTCTAGGTGTACAAGCTGAATCTAATAAAACTGTACACCTTTCGAAAGAGCTAGAGAACAAAAAGAACCTTACAAATATCATCCAAAACCACCCTCCAAGCTGATTTGTTGCTGCTCTTGTCCACATTAAATCATCGAACATAAGAGAAACATTGCATAATCTTCATATTTGATCTATTACAGCGTTTTCCAATTGTGTTCCAGCTATAGAAATACAGAGCAGAAGCTACTGAAGACAATAATTTCTTTGAAACCAAACCTCTCTGACAGGGACTAAATTTTAAGAGGAATTTTCCTGAGTTGCTTGCTTCGAATAACGATCGACTACAAACCCTCGAATAAAAAACAATAAAAAAATAGAAATAAATTTAAGGGAAAAAAGCAAAATGCAACGGACATCCAAAATATGAAAAGCTAAAATTTAACTAAATACGAAGGTGGTCGTGTTGCGTACTTTGTCTCCCGCTTACGTAAGCTCCACGGTTGTGGATTATTTTTCTTCTTTATTTTATCTTCTATTTAAAAACAAAAGGTATTTAATTATAAAAAAATGATAGCCCATTTTATTGACAAGTATTTAATTTTAAAAAGGATAACACATTTTATTAACAATTTTTACCACTTCGTTGTTTCTTTTATGAGTTTTAGTCCCTCTCAATGGGAGGTATCCAAATGATTTCTTCTGGTTTTTTTTAAGTTTTGTGTTCTTATTAGTACTTGTCGTTAGGCAATACTATTGTAATGAGTTTTTTGTTTTTCTAGTTAACTAGTTATTAAAAAAATTAATTTGAACCAATCACAAACAAATTTTAACTTTTGATTTTTTCAATCTTTTTATTTACCAAAGTTTAATTGTACAATTTTTAAAATTATAAATTACGAAAATTATTTTTTTGTACACTTATTGGCTAAAATACAATTTAGCTGTTATATAGCAATCAAAAGTTTGATGAATATGAGGCATTGTGCTTTCTATTAGATACCTTGTTAAAGAAGGCACAATAGGAGTAAGAGCATGTCATTGTGTTGGACCTCAAAAGTAGAGTTGTTGGTGAAATTGAGACATTGTGGTCACATTGCTAATGACTAATCTGATGGTTGTTGGAAAGGGCATGGAATTTGTGTTCAATCTAAAGATTGAAAGGTTCTCTAATTTGGTATTTGGTTTTTTGTGGATCCAAAATGGTATTTGACTAATTTGAAAAGTATGAGGATAACCAATGATCTAGATATTTCGAATATTAAGAAGGTTGTGTCACTAATAAAGTAAATGGCATAGACCAATCAAAAGTATCCACTAGGTTGGATTGTGGATGCAAGTCTGGAGGAGGTTGCTGCCAAGATTTATGCTACAAGGTATATCAAATTTTTGATACCCAATTTATTAGTGTGTTGATTACCTTTTCTAATCTTTTTTCATTGGATTGCTTGTATTTTGTTTTAGTCCATGTGATGTATTTTTTTATAACCAAATTGCTTATGTGTTGATTGTCTTTGGTTTCATCGTTTTATTGGATTGATTGTATTTTCTTTCAATATACATCGTGCAAAGTATACCATTGTCTTTTGATTGTAGTATTATGAATCTAAAGAATGAGTTTATTTGTGATAATTGCTTTAAGCACTTTCTTTTATTTCTTAGCTTCGTATAGAATGACATTGAAATATTTTACTACATATTCAAGAGTTTCTTTTCACATGCTTTCTCTTGACATGATGAAACCACACATAGTAATGTGGAGTATTTTACTAGGTAGATCCATCAAGAGTTCATTGGTCAATATTGATCTTCGTATGTTTGTTATTGTCTTGTTAGGATTTGTAAGTTATTTATACATGTTAGGAACCACCTCTAAATATATAACACTTGGGTGTGGATTTGATTGTAAAAGATTAAATATTTCATGGTTCCTATAGTGGTGGATTCTAAGAACAAGGCAATTGCTATTGTTAAAACAATCTATAAATTGCTAAAAAGGGCAAATGTTGGATTCTCAACATAAGCTAGAGTTTAGTAGATCAAAATAGTCAAGCTATTTTTTCTATTGTTAATAAAATCAAGGATGAACATCACACAAATTTTCTATTCGGGGGTGCTTTGATTTTGTATGTATTTTCATCTTCATGTATTTATACAAATCTAGACAAGAATCTTGTGATTACACCCCAAACAAAATAAATAAATAAAAAATAATTTTATGGTATGATTTAGAGAACTTTTATTGTATTTTTAGGTTGTGCTCTCCTCTTATTTGATGCTCTAATGTTATGCATATGTTACTCGATCATATACATGACTAAAAGATACCATTGATGTAATTTTTTTAATTTGGAGGATAAACATCTAAAACCTTTTTTTGTCCCTAATGATATTGGGTGTACAAATTAGCAACCTCCTGATGGATCTCATAATTATCACCATTAACTATATATATTTCCTATTTTGTGATACCATTTTCTAGACATCCCCAAACTTTATGTTCAATATAAAAATCACTATACTTAATTATGATGGTTTGATAAATACTCTGTATGTTTATATGATTATTACTAAAATGCAATATTATGTTATGATGAATTGTGTTGATTATAATGTATTAGTATCTTGGAAGAAACTAATTTATCATGCAGTACAAGGAAGGAGGAGCACATATTTGATGGACTATTGTTAGATTGCAGCTAAGAAAATGGGTATCCACATTTGAAAGACTGTGAATTTGTAGCAATGAAAATAAAAACCTATAGCCCAATGAACCCACATCCAATGGGGTCAAAACATGTAAATATGATCTCAACCATCTATAATTTTTTATATAGAAAATGAGAATAAATATATGATAATAGATGATGGTAAAAATTATTTATTGTGGGTTTGGCACTTATTTATGCATACCTACTGTCATCATTAAATGTATATCCAAATGAAAGATTTTAAATGAATTGTTCAAACCCTCAAATCTACATCAAATATGACCTCCCATTAAGCAAAAAGATTTGAAATGCATAAAAAATAAAATGAAATATTTCCAAACAACTCAAATATTTGATATGTTCATGAAAGATAGAGATACGGTACTCGCACGAGCAACATAAAGATACTTGGATTCGATATCCCTCTTAAAAAATGGCTAAGCATGGAGATATTTACATGGTTGCAAGGATGAATATCAATGATTGAGATCAAAAGAGAGATCAATGGCTAAGATTGAGTTGTTTGGGAGGTTAAGAGATGGAGCATGAAGGATAAATGGGCTTGATTAATTTAAAGATTGATTTTTGGGTGATGGTTATGAGATGTGTGGAGAGAAAAGAAATAATTTATTTATTTAACTCATTTTACGTGGTTATGTGTGGAGAAATGAATTAATTAAATTAATTAAATCACGTGGAAAGAGGAGTACGACTTATGAAAAATGGGAATAAAGTCTTGATAATTTAATTTAATGAAGTAAGACTTGAGGATAAAAATTGTCTATATTTTGCCCCTCTTTGAGATGATGTAGCAGCTAAAACAAACAATGTCATTTCACAAAAGAATGAAAACATAGATTTGAGATGAGAAAGGAATGAAAACAAATGAGGCTCATAAAAACAAGGATAAGATGATGCCCCCTTGAGAGGATAGGCGAGTATGAAGGGCACAAGTAGGCTCTCAAAAAGGTAAGGAAAGAGGATAACATTATGTCAAATAGTGTGAGTAACCTAGTGTTTTCTATAGCATCTAACATTATGCACCAAGATATAAAGTCATGGTGACAATGTTTCAAATGCACGGGATTGAAGGTCCCAAAAAAACATATGTTGATAACACCATGGTATGAAAGAACATGATGTTGTTGTCATGGGTATGTTGCAAGGACTGATGAAACTGCAAGATATAATAATAGCATACATGCAAGCAAAACTAGCAAGAATGCATAAAATGATGTAAAGACAAACATGATGTTGCTCCTAGTCTATCTAAAAAATGATATTGATGATGATAACATTGTTTATTTGGGAACAATATAGCCTAGGAACAATGTAAGGGTGTTGTTGTTAGGATTGGCAATGATATATCACCATGATGATGGTTGATTGGATTAAGTTGATTAGGATTTTACATCAAATTCCATAGGAAGAAAAATTTATTGGATGCTTTTTAGGATGATTGCCTAGAGCATTGGCAAGATGTGTAGATAAGGATTGCTTGTAGTAGATTAACTACTTTAGGATTGTGTTAGATTTCTTGTGTGAAAATTGACTATAAAAACTTAAGAATTAGAGGCCAATTGAATAGCACAAGAAACAAGAGAGAGCAATAGAGACAAGAACAAATTGTATTCTCATCAAAATGCAAATAGCTAGATGAATAAACAATGTCCATAAGCCTGCTTATATAGGTCAGGCAAAAGGATATGAGAGCACACAATAATGACATGTGGCTCAATGAAATGCAAGGGTAGGTAGGAGTTAGTTAGAACTCAACCACCCAACACAAATAATTATGCATCCTAGGAAAGGATAAGTCCACCTAAAGTGGAAATGTTCCAACTAATCTTATGCAAATCCCTAAGTAAGCTTAAGTAAAGTGTAATTATATCCTAGGAGATAAATAAAATAAATTAACTACAGCAAAACCCCCCCTTAAGTTCAACTTAGTGGAATGTAGACTCAAGCTAATAATCCAAGATGGGTCCCCACTACTAGGTCATGTTAGGTACCCATGTACAAACGCAATGCAATCTCTCACAAACAGAGAAAAGGAGAAAACCCAGTGGGAAAACACTCCCCCCCAAAAGAGAGATGAGCACACAAAATAACTCTCAAAGAAGAATGAGAAGGACAAAACATCAAGTGAGGAAAAAGCCCCCCCCCCCCGGTAAGAGAGAATGGAGAAGTCAATTGACCCCCCTTGATGAAATATCCTACATCCCCAAGAGAGATCACAACTAATGAAACATACTCTTAGTGAAGGGTTCGGTGAAGATATTTTCAACCTACTATGTTGTAGGACAATACTACAAATCAATGATCTACTCTTGTATTAGTTCCCTGATGTAGTGCATATAGATCACGATGTGTTTGGTCTCATTGGTGTAATTAATTTATTTTATTTATCTCTTAGGATAAAATTACACTTTAATTAAGCTTTCTTAGGAAATTACATAGGAGTAGTTGAATCATTTCCACTTTAGGTGGACTTATCCTTTCCTAGGATGCATAGTTATTTGTGTCGGGTGGTTGAATTCTAACTAACTCCTACCTACCCTTACATTTCATTGAGCCACATATCATTAGTGGTTGAGTTCAAACTAACTCCTACCTACCCTTGCATTTCATTGAGCCACATGCCATTATTGTGTGCTCTTGTTTCCTTTTTTCTTGTCTATATAAGCAAGTTTATGTACATTGTTTAATCATTGAGCTATTTGCATCTTGATGAGAATACAGTTGGTTCTTGTCTTTATTTTTTTATCTTGTTTGTGTTATTCAATCGACCTCTAGATCTTGGGTTGTTATAGTCAATTCTTACATGGTATCAGAACCTATAGGGTGCTATTGATAGTCATCTTTGGAGAGATCTTGGTGCATTTGAAGGTCGACATATTGAGAGATTTGGGGTGCAATGCATTTTAGGAGCATCCTACACCAAATTTGAGCCCACGATTGCATCTGGGAGGCCATTTCCATGAATTTTGAGTATAAATATGCCTATGTTTGGTAATATGAGAGATTCATGATATCATATCCTTGGAGATAAGCTACTAAAGATAGTGATAATTGAGATGCCCAAACCACTCACGTCATAACTTACTTTCTAAAATTTAATGAGTGCACAAGGCTATAGAAGAAGAGTGAGGCACAAAGTGGGAGAGCGAATAAAAGAATGTATTATGATTGGCATGCCCCACTACAACCAAGGCATCATCCTTAAGTTCTTTGACCACAACTGAATTAGGTGAAAACTCAACTTTCTTACCATCTCCAAAGTGAGTGAAGTAGTAGATTGAAAGAAGGTTTATGCTCAAGTTAGGAACATAGAGAACATTATCAAATGCTCCATCATCCATGTCAACCAAACCTTTCCCTTCAACTTTCACTTGAGTATCATCACCTATGAAAATGTGAGGTACCTTAGATGGCTCCAATGAAGAGAATTGTTCCCTTGTAGAACACATGTGATGAGAGGCACTTGAGTCAAGTATCCACTACTATGAAGAACCTGTACTTTCTAAAAATGCTTGCTCTTTTCCTTTTGACTATGAGGAAGTGGAAGGAGATGAATCCTTCTTCTTGTATGCAGATGGAAAATTAACATTGTTTGTCAACTCATCAAATTGTTTAGAGTGGCAACAATGCTCATTATGACCAACTTTCTTATAATATGAATAAGTTGGTTTCTCCTCCTTGGTTGAATTTTCCTTCTTGTAATAAGAGGAAAATTTTCCTTGTTGTGGAGAGGATGATCATGTTCTATCCTAGTGTGGCTTTGGCTTAGATTGCTTTTAGTTCTTTCCTTTGCCTTGATTCGTTTGATTCCCTTGATTAGCCACCGAAGAGACTTGGAAGACTCGAGAATCCCCATGCTTATCAACTTTGCTTGCTCAAGCATTAACATTTATGTGAATGCATCAAATGATGGTGTAGTGAATGAAGTATCTGAATTCAACCAATGGGTTTGAAAACTAGAAACAATGCCTACATACTCTAATGGGATTTATCTAACAAATTGTAGGCCAACAGTGCACCATTCTTATCAATGCCACAATCCTTGAGTTTTACTCTTAGCTCAGTTACTTTAGTTACATAGCCTTGGATCGTATCAAAATCCTTGGGATCCGACATTGTGAGATCATTGTCATGCTTGTAGCCCCTAAACTCATCCAATTGGTCATACAATTAACCAAACTTTTTCCAAGCATCTTTAATTGTCTTACACTTATCAATGTGAAAGATAAGATCATCTGATACATATTCCTCAATGTTACAAGAGCCATGGTATTCTTAGTGAGTCATTCCATTTGAGCATTTGGATCAACTTTTGGATTAGATGTTGCTTCAACTGTTTCATTAATATAATGAGTTAGTCCTTTTTCCATTAACTTACTTCAAGATTTGACTTTCCAAGAAGCATAGTTATGTGGAGTCCAATGTGGAAACTTAGGAGAACCCATAACTGAAAACAAAGGAGCACAAGAGATAGAGAGAGGCACAATCACACAAGATACCCCGCAAATTCACTCAATCAAAGAGTTACCTCCTTCAGAAGGATGATTGGGCACTTTATACTTAGTGCGTGTACAATGGCCCAAGGCAAAGTGGGCTTCTTTCTAATTTCAATGATTAGAACTACCACAAATAGGCTATAAAAAACTCATATTATTGATGCAAAAGACCTTATTGAGATCTAAGCATGACATAGGCCAAAATAGGCCAAAAAAGACTAAGTTATGAAAGTGATATTTCTACTCTCAATGATGAAAAACTGATAGCACCATGGAAAAGTAAACAAAAAAATTACGGACTTAAAAAAAAAACATCGAAAAAGGAGCCTATATGAGCCCAAACGAAGTCTCCAAAGTTGCAAAAATGAGGATTAGATAGGTATAGTTGTGAAAAACTAAAAAAAATGGAAAATCTGTGCATCAAAATTAAAAACCACCTGCACCACATGTTGATTGTGTAAAATATGATGAATTGGCAGTCAACTTGATGATGTGATAGTCAACTTGATGGTGTGGTAGTCAACCACTTGTAATTATTACGTTCGTACAACCGAGGAGGGAAAAAAATTCCTGATGCACCCCGGGATCAATTGTCACCTAATATAGGCAAATTTATAGTCAAAATTCATGAAAACAGCCTCCTAGATGCAATGTGGGATCAGATTTGGCATACTATGCTCTTAAAATGTGCTTCACCTTGAATATCTCAATATGCCAACCTTCAAATGCACCAAGATCTCTCCAAAGATGACTATCAATTACACACTATGGGCTCTGATACCATGTAAGGATTGACTATAACAACTTAAGAACTAGAGGCTAATTGAATAGCACAAATAACAAGAGAGAATGATAGAGACAAGAACAAACTACATTCTCATCAAAATGCAAATAGCTGCATGAATAAACAATGTACATATTTATGTTTATATAGGCAAGGCAAAAGGAAATCAGAGCACACAATAATATGTGGCTCAATGAAATTAAGGGTAGGTAGGAGTTAGTTAGAACTCAACCACCTGACACAAATAACTAAGCATCCGAGGAAAGGATAATTCCACCTAAAGTGGAAATGCTTCAACTTTTCCTTGCAATTCCCTAAGTAAGCTTAAGTAAAGTGTAATTATTTCTGTGGAGATAAATAAAATAAATTAATTACACCAACAACATGGAATGATCACATTGAATTGTTATTGAATTATGACATTGGAATACTTTTAGATGTGATTATTGTCTCTGTATGATAATTAATTACAAGGGAACACCAAGTCTAAAAACAAATATGTGAGATAGGTTGATCTAGGATAAGGGGACTAATGAATAGATGGATGGATCAAAGGATTGATGATAGTAAATAGAAGGGTAGAGTGGTAGATTAAAGGATTATCAATAACAAATATGAAGATGAATGTGTTAAAGGATTAATTATAGAGGATGGGAATGGAGGATGTGGATTTTAAGGACTATGTCACAAAGGAAAACATGCCCCTACTTTGTAAATATTGTTTAGGATGTTGGGTTAAAGGGATACAAGGTATGACATAAGTTCGATAACAATGTGGGTAGAGTATTTATTGTAGAAGGATGTGATATTCCAAACATTTATTAAATCATGTAGTAAAGTCATACTTCAATTCTTAACAAGATTAATGTTCTTATCAGGATGAAATTTAAATAGGGCCAATGATGGGGAATGATAGCAATGGATACATGGATATAATGGATTAGGATGAGAAGGAAGATGATATGAGATAGATGAGACAACTTGTTCCCAAGTGAGGGAATCGAGAGTGACATACGAAGATGAATTTTTAACTTTAACATGATTGTCAATGTCTATACTAGGACAATGGTGAGTATTATGATTGGAAGCCACCATTGTTTTATAATACTCAGAGGGTTGTGGATTGGATTTCATGGTAACTTCCACAACATTATGTGGGAATTTCAAACATTGATAATAAGTGGAGAGGATGGTTTGCATGGAAAGAATCCATGGGTGGTTGAGGAGAAGATTGTAAGGAAGGTCAAGATCAACAACATGACTAACATTTTGTTATAACACAAGTCCCACTTAAATAAATAAACATATGATTCCTTTTGACTCTCATTCTACATTGCCATAAGCCTTGATTGTGATAACATGTTCTAGGTTAACTGCAATGCATCCCGACTATTTTGTCAATCTCAAAGTACAGAATTTTAAGCCAAGCCCATTATCTAATAAGACTCTCTTGACTTTATGTTTAGCAATAAGGAATTAATTCAAATGGATTTTGTGTGTGAACAATCAATGGGTGGCATATCATTTTGGCTAACTAAAAGTTGGTGTGTGGATGAAAGATGATCAGCAAGAGCTTGAAATTGAGTGGGCTCAATATTTTTAGGCACTCAAGATTCTTGTAAATCTCAATCCAAGATCTTTGCATGCACGAGATAATTTTGAAGCAACTCTAGGATATATTAGTGTAGGAGTTTTCCCTAGGTTCTCTTAAAGGTTATAATCATATTTAGCTTTAGAGATGGAGGATAGAGAGGAAGGAGCTACTTCCATGGCAACAAGTTACATGTCTTGCAATGACTGCACAATCAAAGGCTTTAGTCTTAATACTGGAGAAACTTGGGTATTGTTTGGTTTAATATGACCTACAATATTGTTATAGGAATAAGGCATGTTATTATAATAATTACTATTGGTTTGATCTTATTTAGATGTGGAAGACTAAGATTGGCCATGCTTAGGAAAGGGATCTTGGTATATTCCCAATTTCTCATTTGGTGAATTGGATGTGTTACCTTTAATTTCAATATCTTCTTGATCTACTGGATCTTAAATATAGTTTTTCAAGATCATGCATTTGCTTGTAGAATAACCCTTAACATGGTGATATTCATAATATTTTTTATCTCCATACCATGTTGAATTTGATTTATTTTCATCGAATAGTCTAGTAATGGGAAGCATAACCATGTTTTCGTGTACCAGTTTGTGAAACACAAACTCCATTGGTTCTCCAAAGGAGTTGTAATTATATCTAGGAGTGGAATTTTGCTTTTGTTATCCAAATAGAACTGTGATGCTAGTAGGTGTTGAAAATTTTGGATAATTTTTTATTCAAAAGATGAAGGTATTGCTTGACTGTGTTTTGAGTTACATGTATCTCATCACTAATGGATTTCTTATTTCTGGCCTAGAATTTTGATTTATCATTAATCGAATCATTTGCTTTAGTGAAGATTTCAACTAGGCCTTTTACAATAAGAGCCTTTTCAAGAGTGAATCCTTTTTCTACGATCTCATCAAATGTAGAAATACAATGAATTTGAAGATGAAAAGTCATTTCCTAGTTGATATTTTGGACAAAAAGGTGAACAAATTATTTATAGGGGATAGGCCAAGGTAATTGACTTGTTAGGTTTCACCATCATTGTAAACAAGTAGAAAAAATTTCATCATTTTGTTTCTTAGAAGTACACAGTTATATAATTATGATTTCATGTTGGACATTATAAGAGAAGTGTGCCACAAATTTCCCAAATAAGTCAGCAAATTAAGTGATGGGTCCTAGAATTAGGTGAACAAACCATTCTGATGCTTGGCCTTGTAAGCTTCAAGGGAAAGGTATTAACAAAAATAGACGTTGATATTAGAGACTTCTTGACATGTCATAAATAATTCTTCAACATGATCTGTAGTGTTGGTATCTCAAATACATTAGGAAAAAGTGTCATTGTGATACTATGATCAAATAGATACCTGGGCATAGGTCTTCAAATTTAAATCATTTTTGTTGGCTCAACATCTTGATTTGTAATTTTTAATTGTATCTCTCATCTCCTTCTATTCTTGATCGAAAGAAGTTGGAGCCACATGTGGATCAGTGGGTATGTAATTGATTGACCCAAAAGTTGGTGGTTGTTTCAATGTGGAGAAAAATATATTTGTAGATAAAGAAGTTGGATGATGTGTGATTTGATATGATACTAATGGCGGTGCTGCGATTTGGAGAAAATAAGTATGATAATATATCATTGGTTGAGATTGATTTGAATGATGTAACACATACGGTGATAGTAAGATTGCATTGGAATTATTTGGGGAGTTGATAATGGTAGAAGTGAATGAACAAGATTAGATATGGATGGAAATGAAGATTGAGGTAAGTGTGAAAGTGAATACGGATTTTGTTGGGACATAAGAGATTAAATGATGTTGGATGAATTTGACAAAGATTGATTTTGATAATGTGAGGCTTAGAGTGAAATTAAATTATCTTGATTAATTTTATGTATATTTTGACCTTGTTGATGTGGACCAGAAGATAATGCATAGACATAAGGAAAATGAGGTGGTATAAAACCAACACTCACTTTTTGATTCATGAGATATGTACTATGCTCATGAGTGGACTCAGGAACATTATCCAAAGAATTATCATGTGTATGTTGTGAGGAGTCTTGACAAATGATGGATTCTAATTTTGTCTTACCAAAACCTTGAGGAAGTTTGGCTTCCTTAGTAAGAAAGTGTTTTAATGGGAAATACAAACATCCATATTATATTGATTTCTAAGTAAGAAAATTTTAAATATAGAAGTGAACTCGATTTGGTTAACAAGAAATTCAACCTCACTTGTATTATCAAAATCAACATGAATAGGAGAAAGTTCTACATGTGAGGTACAATAAATATTACATCGAAAGGGATTTTTATCTTGCAAATCCATATTCATTTTAGATTGGGATCTCATTATGTGAGGCATAGAAAGAACAAATTTGATGAATTGAAAATATCTTGGATAAAATGATAAAGTTTTAATTGGAGAATGTGAAGTGATGGCAAATAAAAGGTTTGATTTGGACTAAACTAAAACTAGATTCAAGACCATATTCGATGCAATGGATGGGAAAAAGATGTCTAAATTGAGACATGCAAGTTCTTAATCCTGACAAGGATGATGAACTAGACTTAATATAGGCTACATTCTTAAGTACGCTACAATGGAGAGATGATGATAAAAGAATAATTCATGTTTAAACCTAGATGGGTGAAACTATGACAATGTGGATGTTGATTGGATTGGTCTCGAAAATATGCAATTTAAGATAAGTTGTGAACATAGTTTGGGTAATGCATGATTAATTGAACTTGGTTTCAACCTATTGGAAAAGGATGTTATAATATTTCCAAAGTTTGGACATTTGATCAAATTGGTTTGACTCTAACATTTGGTAATGATGATTCAAATGTTTATTGTAGAATATGATGTAAGAAGACTCAATAGACACAATAGAAACACTAGTTATTTGACAAGGTGGAAAGATAATCATGGTATATCACATGAAGAAACATAAGGCACATTAACAACCTATAACTATTCAATTAGGTGTGTTACTTAGTGTAGTCGCATACAATAAAACACCTTAATATAGTGTAGACTAGCTATTTTTCAAGAGTCAATAGACAGGGATCCAATGGTGTCAGGGATCACCTTTTCCATTTCTTTGGAGACCCTCAATGCTCAACCCAAAGAATGTACATCGTGAGTAACTTTATGCATGATATTGTACCTTGCACCACACTAGGAAAATCATTGAAAAGTCTTAGGCTACTAATTACAAGCTCTTTAGGGGAATCTATGAAGAGTCAACCTATCTAAAAATGTATTAGAGTGGGAGAGTCTCTCCCTACTCATCACCAAACAACTCTTAGTGGATCAAGGGTGTCGTGGTTTCGCCAAATGATGATGGTTACGCATTGAGGTAAAAAAATTCCTCTCCCAACTTTCTATACCCCAACAAAAGACATGGTTGAGGTCATCCTTTAGGGTGATGGAATCCCTGAATAGAAATTTTATAGGAAAATGAATCTAAGTGTTTCTAATCTTTAAGATCACCTTGTAATGCGAGGAAAGAGCATACATAATTTATACCATTGGGATAAGACAACAAAAATTAAACTAATAAAGTGCTTATGATCTCCAAGATCACTTTTCAATGCAAGGAGAAAAAATACACAATCTAATAGATCTCAAACACAACAAACACAATTAATTCTATTTACAAATCAAAATATGCTTGATTTAATAATTTTTTAGACTTTGACAGTAGTGTTACAAAAAATAGATTAGTGGTTTCAATTGAATTGCTCTTTGACAAGCATAAAATCTACGTGCAAAAGATAGTACAAAATATGAACACCTTATAAAAATCCAAAATATATGTGAGAACATAAAAGAAAATAAATTACCAATGGATTCTTTTAGAATTTTCTATGAACAAATCACTAAATTTTGACTTAAAATGCAAAAGGTACAAATGTTTAAAGATTGCATAGAAAGACTATATTGAAATTATTAAACCTCAAAAATCCATGAAAATATTAGCAAACCATTTTTAGCATTGTATAGTGCTATGAGCCTTATTTCCAATGAGTATAGGAATACATGAATCTAATATGTGAGCAAAACGTTATGCGTGTTTTCCTAAAACTAGTATGTTAACAATTACAAGGGAGAGGGGGTTTCTAGCCCCCATAAGTCTAACATCTAGTCACCCACGTGACTAAGAGATGAGAAAAAGGTGTCGGGCACCTATATATGCTCTCAAATCCCTACAAGATAAAAATAAATATAAACCAAAACTTTAGCAACTTTAATCAAAGAAAAATGTATCTTTAAACAAACACTTTTTGCATCAAAAGGAAATTATCATAACTAAATTTAAATAGATCTAATGGGATTCAGGGTGATTTGAAAGATCTTTGTGAAGGTTATGAAGGAATTCTAATATGTTTTTGAGAGTTTTTCAAAGGTTTTTGCCAATGAATTTTGAATGAATTGTTATTTTTGTGATGTCGAAAAATGGGATCGGGTAGTTTAGGACCTAACCCCACTTTCCTCCACACATTGGAATACGAAAGTTCCTAAGGAGATGATTCACTTTGACCACTTCTTGTGTGAGAGAGAGAGAGGATCAAGGAATATCTTTAGGGTTTCTATTCCTTTGTTGTAATGTAGAGGACATGTGCAAAATATGATGCAATGACCAACTATGCTAGGAGATGAACAATGAAGCAAACATAAACTAAAAAATGCAGAATCTGACTGAACTGAAACTAAGAAATTGAAAGAAGAACTGGAAAATGAACTTAGGGGTGCACTTGTTACTAAAATTTAATGTTGACTGTGCATGACGAGGGCACCACACCTTGGTCCTTGATGTAACAGAGGGCTGAACTTCTGGATCTGAGGTTCTGAGACACAAAAATGCAGAACTGCCAAAAAATGTTGCAAAACGGGGAGGACCAGGGCGCCACGCCCTAGTCCTTGGAAACTAGGATTTGCTTCCCAAGCTGAGTTTATACCTGTGTGTTCTGTTGATCCTAAAATTCATGCATTCGCTGGAATTCTATACCTGCACCTGCAACTTGAAAATTGGTGTCTAGGTGGCTATATAGGGTTTTTCCTTAATCAAACCCCTTGTTTTGGTGGTTTTTGTAATGTCCCCACTTCTCTAGTTGCTATTCAGATGCATAGATTTTCTTGTCAACCATTTCCGCAGGCAAACTCACAATGTAGGGGATGATTGGTTAGCTAAAGGGGACCAATACTTAGTCAAATTTTGCTTTGGTGAGCCATTTATATTAAAACTTTATAATATTATGTTATAAAGTTACTTTTTTCTAAATTTAGAAAAGTTAATAAAAAAATGACTTTATAAGTTACTTTACCTTGGAATAAGTAACTTTAATTAAAAGTTACATTACACACTTCCCTATGAGGTTTTAATAACTTAAAAGGTGGTTAATAATTCATGATGAGACCCCCCCTTAAGATGGTGCCACTTTAAGGGAGAGGTAGATTCTAAGGAATCTTTAAAAGATGCCACAAGGGAGTTCAATTTAGGGTTAAAGTGATAAAAGAGATTGTACGTATCAATTGACATCTTTCAGTGGTATCAGAGCCAAGACCCTACCAACTTATGGTATTCTAAGGGATGGTTATAGAAATGGAAGAGTGGGAAAATGAATTAGTAGCCATCAAAATTGCTAAGTGGTATAACAAATATAAAAAAAGGAAGAATCTTCTAAAATTTCATGAATATCAAATTTTGTCAATGTTTATTCCTGTGAATGAGGAGGTTATCATAATTTTTTATGAATATTTAAGTGAACCTAAGGAGGTCAAGGCTACCAAATCTTTTGACAAATATTACAAGAAAAAGATGCTTGTATCAATTGAAGATTTGCCACCAGGGTATGACCATAATTCTGAAGTTCATAACAATAGTGATATAAATTCTCTTCCTCAAGGTATGACAACCTTTGGTCAAGAAGACAATAATGATTTGCATTCTACATTTGAGGGTACACATGGTGCAAGCATGGGTTACGATGACGTGAATGATTCAACCCACCATAAATCAAATTTTGTGCATTTTGGGACAACTGATATAGAGCAATCCCAGAGGATGAATGAAGGATGGTTGGCAAGAGATAAGTAAGACAAGTTGATAGCTCATCAGGCCAAGCTTCAACTTCAACACATTCATGATACTCATAACCATATTGGTAAGGAGAAACAAGAGCTATATAATTCTGATTTTTCAGTTGATATTGGTTATCCTGTACATGGTGATGATGGAATTGATAATGAGGCTCATAGTGAACCAGCCACTAATGAGTTATCCTTGATTGGCACAGAAGGTGTTGTTGACTCCTAATTTTATATTAAACGCTAACAGCCTTATGAGAAATTCAGTGATGGGGGACCTTTTGCGCGAGATTCACTAAATAACCTTCGGGTTTGAGAAGCTGACTCTTCATACAATTGGGGGAGAAAAGGGGAAGAGGAAAACTTAAAAAGCTACACTACTTAGGCAATACGCCATAATATTTTTAGGACACTGGCAGCATATAAAACCCAGATACATGCAGTTTTAAAGCTCATTCAACAATCTACATGCCCAACATCGTTAGAGAAGAAGATCAAACTAAACTTCATTCAACATAATATGACATTCACCATTCATCCAACAGATAACAAGTCCTAAAACATAGTTTAATTTGTAGAGTCTCACAACATATATCATAGAAGTTACTGAATCTGAATACAACAATTAAGTCAATTTACTAAGCTTCAAATAAAACAACCATAGAGGCCATAGGCACAATCTGATATGTCTATCTTTCACCTAATTTAATTAACATAAAGGCTTTTCAATGAGCCAAAGTCTAATCAATTCTCATGAAAGTCTGAACCCCCTAAAAAGCAGAAAAGAAGGCCTGTATAGAGACCTCGGCCTTCAAAAAACAACACAAAAGCATGAGAAAAATCCTAGCAACTTCTTTGGATCAAGAATTTCCCAGCGTGCCACTCCCTAAGATGCTACCCTAGCGAAAATAGCCTTTAATGTTGTTCGTCTAATTGCATCATGGCGACCCCTGCACCTACCAAACAGGAAAATCGTAGTGCAAACAACATTTTGGTTCACGAACCATCAAAGAAGACATGCAGCGACTCGGGGGAGATCCAAAGTCGAGTGCAAAAAAGAGAACCGGAAAGTGCAACACGGGGATACCAAGTGTTGCTGCCAGCACACGAAAGATGGTGGGACCAGAAAATATAAGTCAAAGAAAATACTTGCGCCACATGGCAACTTTGTGTCCTCTCAACACCGAGAAAGAAGAGTGAGCCTCTTAGAGAAACGCTAAGACACCGCTTGGCACACGCGCGAGTGATCAGGAAAGTGGGCCAAAAATTAAAGGAAGGGGCCGAAACTTTACCAAAATGCTGCACATGAACCACTCTGAAAGAATATTAACATTTCTTGGTGACTAAACGGGGAATTCTGCCAGTGGAATGCTAGGACCCAAAATTGTTGGTTCGGAGACCAGACTTCATGCTTGAACAAGAAAAAGAAGATCGATCATCTTTCGAGGGTAACACCCGAGCTTCCAAATTCTAACAATTCTGATCCAAATAGGTCACTTCATCAAATGGCAAGCTCGTCGGTTCATCATGGACCATCTTTAGGAGCGCGTAGAGATGGGCCAAGGGGTGCAAGAGACGCTCAAATTCCTCTATGGAAATAGGACTACTAAGGTACTATAGGAAAGTTCGATCTTGCTTCAATTGAATGATTTGATTCATAACTTGCTCAATCCCTAGCATGAAGCCATCTGCGGGAAAAGGTGAAGGCAGACCCAGAAACACAAACTTCTCCACATGTGGCTTGATGTCTAGAACTGAAATCCTCACGGACTCAAGTGTTGTTGATGCTTGCATGGTTGCTTTGTGCTGGTTAATGAAGATTTTAGCCTTCCGGATCAATTGTTTGTGATCTACCACCCCTTTTGCTTTTAATTCCTCATTTGAAGCAACGCACAACAACTGAATCAAACTATGGGCCATGGGGAGCTTAGGACCAATGAAAAGCATAATGTTGTCAATAAGAGCACCTGCTTCGACACAGAGAAATTGTGCCTCACCCAGGAACTTCAACACAGGCTGCAGCGAAGGGCAATACTGCTTGATCTTCTCCCAATGAGACACACATAATTTTTCCACGACTGGGGATAGATCCCGAGGAACTTCTAGAGGGGGAGGAAGATGAGATAAGCGCGTGATTTCATCGTCCTTCACTCTTATCTGATTCTAGAGATTTGTTCATCTGTCTTGCTCATGGGACACTTGATGTTCCAAAGTGAGGATCTTAGTACCTCCATCTTGAAAAGCTTTCTGAAGCTACATTGTGCGATCCTACTCTAGTTGTGATAATCTCTATCCTAGAATTTATTCTCAATCTGTTCTAGGTTACTCTGCATCTTGCGTGTTTCTATTTCAAACTTTACTCTCTCCTCAGAAAGCGTGACCTATGCTTTGCTCATATTCTTCCTTCAGGCAGACTTCCTCTCGCAGCTAAGTATGAATCTGGGTAGCATCTCTGGAAGCTGCTTTCAACTATTGTATCTCTTGCTCCCTCTCCTACAATTCTTTCAGTGCCACATTCCTCATTGCTTCTTTCCCTTTCAATTGAGAACTCACATTTTTCAAGGTGGATTGCAAAGCCTTTTTCAGAATTAGCTTGAGTTGACAAGCCCTGCAAGCGGTTTATCTCAACACTTCTAGCTTTGTCATCTTTCCTCTGAGTATCCAAATATTCTTTGAGGTGGATGATCTCTACTTGCATCTTGTCCAGATGACAACTCTTCTTGATGAAATTCGAAGACACCGCCTTCAAAGTTTCTTCCATCATTTCTACTTTATCCATAGTCGTGGCATTTGAGATATTAACCCCGATATCATGTCGAGTGTAATCATTGGGCTTCACTTGGGCCTTTGACTTTTTGACCTTTGGTAACATGGTTACAAAGAAGAGATTATTATTTTCCTCGCTGAAATGCGTATGCACATGTGGTCGGGCTGGCTTAGCACCATCTTTCTCCTTTCTCTTGCATACTTGGCTAACCCACGCAGATTTAGAATAGGTAATTTGCTGATAAAAAGTATCTGGGACTGGAATGGCTTGTCCTGCAAACGCTGCACCAAGAGGGATGGCATAGGGGAAATGGGAAACATGACCAACGAAAGTGGTTTGAATGGGATGCACTAATATGGTCAGAGAGAACAATGGTACAAAGGGAGAGGCTCCTAAAAGAGCAGGACCAATGGATGTTGTACTGACATTTGGGGGAGGAGTTGACTCTCCAAAACCAAGCCTACACGATACAATGACTATAGCATAAATATGTGGGAAAAAATTTGCAAGAAATACGACATCAGGGGTAGGGAGGGAAGAAACAACCTGCGATGATGCAACTTGAGGCTCAATCAATGTTTCGACGGGGGCTAAGGAAAGAGCAGTAGGGACCTGAAAAGACATCGATGCAACTTGGGGAGCTGAGGAAACCATAGATTGAGCAGAGAGGAAGGGAAGAGTAGAGCGTACCTGACCCGTAGAAGCCACCGGTTGCTGAGGGACTAGAGGAACCATAGGGACTTGAGAAGATGAACCCTTCTTCGTTGAACCCAAATATTGTTTCTTCTTAGAAGGGGAATTGAGTGTTTGCTTCTTGGCAGATTGGGAACGGGGCCTTAGAACTAAGCTAACGAGAGAAACTAAAATGTCGGCTTCGGCACCTTGCTCTTCTATATTTATAATCTCATCCTCTTGAGGTTGGACCTCCTCAGGGGAGGAGTCATTACGCGAGGACTCGTCACTTGTCTCTTCTTTTGACTTGTTATGATTACGCCATTCTTCCTCAAAATACTCATCAAAATGGGCATTCCCCAGATTAGCCCTAGGTTTATTAGTCTCTTGGTGGTAGATCCATAAATCATTTCTCTTCTTTTTCAGCCAATGATCATTTTCCATGGCTTGCCACATGTTCTGAGGAATAGGTTTAGTTGGATTGTGCCTTTGAAAGATATGGTAAAAATCCAACCATGGGGGGTGCTCAAGGACAGGAAAGTCACTAGGACCCACATAAAGTCTTGGATCATTCACCAGCGGGAAGATGCGTCCCTCCCATGAGTTCTACAACACATGCTTAATAGCATTTTTCCTATGTTTACTGGACAGACAGTCGTTCAGGTCATAGCTTCACACATCATCCAATGCTACCAAGCTTAGTTGCACTAACTTGGAGGTCAAAACCATCTCAATGATGCATCTTTGGTCAAGAATAATAGGGCCAATAACTTTGTGGTCCTCAGTAATAGATGTATCATGCTTTCTCAAACTTATAGCCCTTTCAACTTCCACCAGCTATCATGATATCTCGAAAGCTAAGGTTCTCTCAGTAACATAAGTAAGAAGGCGGAAGGGCTCTTCAGAGAAGCCATGCACTCGAACAAAACATAAATCCTTATCCAAGAACCATTCACAGTGGGGGCATTCATTAATCATCCAATTTATTTGGATTTGAAAAAAATGAGTGAGAGGCTCCTTGGGAATGACACCAAAATCAAGAAGGACGAGAGCCAGGAAACTGTCTGAAAATTGGTATACATCATAAGTGGCTAATAGTATGGGGGTCCATGCAGACATAGGCATTATGTTTCCTAACTCGTCATGAGTAGCCAATGGCATGAATTGACTAAAGAAAATGATGTTTTGGTGTACGAACAAATGAACTAGGAATGAGTCAAACCTGAACCGCCATGATTTCTCAAATTCGACCAACCACCTCACCATTTCTCTTACCATCAACATAGAGAAGTCAAAATGGAATGACTCCTTCTGCTTCTAGCATTTGAACAAGAAACCCATCATAGGAGTGGTGATCTCTCGATCATTGTCATGATCACACATGAATGCAATGGTAGAGGAGATATCTTTGAGATCATCGTTCCTTAAATCACTGTAGTGGATAGGGAGCTTTGGAGGCTCGACCACTGAACTCTGGTTCAGATTAGCTTGACAAAATGGGAGAATATCATGTCTAGAATGCCAATAGTCTTCTATAGCGTTTTATCAAACACCTCTGAATTCTGGGGCAACACAACATGTCCCAAATAGCTTTTGAGGTTATGACGATCTGTAGAGAGGAGCTCTGTATCGAAAGAGAGTCTGGCATGAATATGCTTGCGCATGCAGCCACAAATTTTAGACAATGTGGAACCATAGGGACCACGAACTGAGGAGTGCCAGAATTCCAGAATTTGAACATCGTAGACTGCGTCTCATTTTTGTGATTTAGCATTCTTCCAAACGCAACCTCTTTGAGAGCTCTTGGTTGTTTGTGTAGTTCGGGCTCAATGACCTCTTCTAAGGAATCAATCACCGCCATGGAATCACTAGGGACTATCTTTCATTTGGGTTTGGTTCTAGGATATTCTGGCTTGGGGGGCATGGTGTGGGATGAGTATGAAATTTCCTCATATATATCCACCCACATTTCACCCTAGGAAGGACTTGATCCTATGGTATCCATCTCCATTTTTGCAAGTGAGCTTTTCTGACACTATAACTTTTGACACTGGGAATGCAAACTGCAAATATGACATGCACTTTTGAAGCTCTCTTCCTTAAATGTATCGCATGCCTAGATATGTGCATGAAAAGAAAGCATTCATGATAAGCATCTGTCGACACATATGCCACTTCATTTTCCAGGCAACATTAATGCTAAAAGAGGAAGAAGCGTTGTCACTTGCATTTTTGAAAAGATGTTAGCCCACTACATCGTCATTCCAATCCACTAGAGATAATTTACCTATCAAGACAGATCTCCTTAATTAAGAGAAGATACATAGCTAGTGACGCTCGCATGAGCCAAAATAGACCCGCAAACTACTGGGTTAAGGCACAACGTACTCAAAAATACGCATGGCATTTGAGTATACTATTTTTCTTTTCGAGGCTCTAGACAAGACATACGCAACCTTCAAGCTCGACTCCATTCACTTATGTGAGTAATGAGAAACGACAACCACATCGGAGATTGGGGGTGTTGGCTCTTAATTTGATTTTATTACTCAGAGCTAGAAATTAACTATAAATATGTCTTTTCAGACATTACTTTGCACATAAGTTAGCTCAATGACGGAGTTTCTTGAGTTATGGATACTCCCGTCAAGCTTACTAGCAGCAAGGCACAAGTCACTTTTCTTGGCAATATTTTAGACCAGAGGTTGCAAGGAATGACGCAACGGAAAAATCTGTTGATCATTGCTGCAATTAAATGGGTGCTCGGGGAAGATTTTATTGACGATGTTGACAGATATTGTGTCAACACTTATATTCGCTCTCTCTTCATGGATTCATTGCTAGATGCTAGGACAGGCGACTACCTGTTGATGGAGCTGACCAAGATGCTCTTCCCAACAGAGTATCTGGGTGGCCTTAAGGATGTCGCAGAATACTTTGTCCCTTTCAAAGGTTTGCCCTTGGCCTCAGACTTGCAGCGTTTCATCACCCTCAAAGAGGAGGTGTCTTGGTATCCGCTTATAGGCAGCTTAAAGAGTATGTCATTGTGTGCTCATCACCTATGCGTAGAGCATGTTACAGAGTTCCTCCTTAGAATCCATCTAACAATTCCCACTCCAGCCAACACAACATGGTATACCAAGTTATGCGACTACATCTTCCCGCAAATCCTAACGCCGCATATTCTTCTGAACCTGGTGCTTGTTTCGATATCTCAAGAATTCGACAGTGACTCCGGACATGAGTGGATGAGAGATGATGATGTTGAAGGTGATGACTCAAAATTTATCATGGACGAGAAAGACAACTGAAAGACTGCCACCTTGCTACTATGAATGTATAGGTTGCAAGCCTTTTTATGCATTGTATAAAGATACTGATATATATAATATAACAAATCTTTTAGTTGTTTACGACATATCTTATGATTTACTTCTTTTACTTACAATGCATGAAGAAACATAATTAAATAAATAAGGCACGTATACATTATTTACATTGGGGGCACTAAGCTTTAACATATTAGTTTAAGATGAAACCCATTAACCAAGATTTCGAGAAATTCCTCTTGCATATTCTCGAGATCGAATGAATTAAATTCCTTACAATTCATGATGCGAAAGAGTCCCTCCCATAAACCATCAAACTTAGCGTGCTGACCTGGCTTGGCCACCCTCTCATTATATTTTAAAACAAGATCACCTAGTTTGATCTCCGGGTCAGAACTCTTCTTGTTATCAAACCACCTCTTAACGGTTTGTTGGTGGTTCTGAAGACACTCGAGCGTCGCTTCCCTTTCTTATTCTATCTCCATAAGCTCTGCCAACCTTACCTCCATGGGCTCATTTTTTGCCACCTCAATGGATTTGAGGAGATGCAAAGTGGGGATCTCCAAAGGCATGGGGAATAAGGCATCTTTGTCGTAGACCAACTTGTATGGAGAGTTCTTTAAAATCTATGTAGGCATGATCTGGTCCGCCCATAACGCACTTCTCAAGTGGTGATGCCACTCCCTTTTGTGTTCAGACCCCATTCTTTTAATGAGTCTTATAAGGTTCTTATTGGTAGATTCAACTAGGTCATTTCCTTGAGGGTAATAATTCGAGGAAGTCTTCAGATATATGCCCTAGCGGAGAGGAAATTGAGTTACACAGGATCCCATGAATGCACGTGCATTATTCAATATTACAGTCTTTGGCGAACCATACCAGCATACTAGCTCCTCCAAAAATGCTAGTATTTATGTTTATTGATGAATTCCTTAGGGGTATAGCCTCAAACCATCTGGTGAAGTAGTCAATGGCAGTAAGGATCCACTTGTGTCTAGCTGAGCTAGGTGGATTAATCATCCCTATGAAATCCAGACCCCATTGAGCAAAGGTTTCTTCCACCATTATTGGCTTGAGTGGCATTGCTGCCTTCTTGCGCCTACCACCATAGTATTTACACTCCTTGCATTCTCTTACTAGAGCATGTGTGGCTTTAAACATCGAGGGACATAAATACCCAGCACAGGTAATCTTGATGATGGTGGTTTGAGGTGAATAATGACCCTCCTAAAAGGCCATGATGAAATTCGTGTAAGATTTTACGAGCTTGGTCTTGGTCTATGCAGCGGATTAGAATCCCATCAAAATTCCTTTTAAAAAGCACTCCTTCAACAAGGCGGAAACCGCTATTCTACATCCTATAGAATTTCCTCTTTTCAGGAGAGATGTTAGTTGGGAATATTCTAGTCTCCATGAAGTGTCTTCGGCTCTCGATCCAACTTGCTTCCATTTACTTAGAGGCGAACATCACAACCTCTTCCACAGTAGTCTCAACTTCTTGAGGGTCAAACTCTTGGGCTATATATTTGCAAAGTCCTTTTCCATGGATTACCTTAGTGGGCCTAACATCAATGTCATATTCTAAGATCTTGGTAATCCAGTTTGCCCTTTTCTCTGTAATGTCCACATACACAGTATTCTTATTGCAGGCAATGAAATGCTTGAACTTTTTGAGGCCTTTGACAATGGTCAAGGCTTGTTTTTCAACAAATTTGTATTTAGCCTCATACTCCTTTAGAGTCTTGGAATGAAAGGCTATGGGATGCTCACCCTTTTTGTTTGCATCTTTCTGGGTTAGTACCACGACAATGTTATAATTGCTAGAGAAAACATACATTATGAAATCCCTAGATGTATCAGGGTTTGAGAGTACTGGAGTGGAAGAGATGGTATCTTTAATTTTCTCAAATGCCTCTTTTGCTTCAGGAGTCTATTTAAAATGTATTTCCCTTTTAAGCATTAGCGTGATAGGCCTCACCATTCCAACAAACTCTGAGATGAAACTGCTAACAAAGTTGACCTTGCCTAGGAAGGATTGAACACCCTTCTTGTTGATGGAAAGAGGAAGCTCTTTTATTGCCTTCACTTGATTTGGATTGATGGAGACTCATTCTTTTGACACTATGTGTCCCAATAATTTCCCTTGCGAGACCCCAAAGATGCATTTCTTTGGGTTCAATGAAATGCTGAATTCCAAACACTTTTGGAAAACTAGCTCGAGATGATCGAAATGATCTTCTTTACACTTTGAAAACACTGTCAATTCATCCAAGTAGATGAGGATTATTTTATTAATCAGCTCCGTAAAATCCAAATCCATAGCCCTCTGAAAAGTGGCACCTGCATTTGATAATCCAAATGACATTTTCTAGTAAGCAAATGTTCCCCATTTGGATGTGAAGGTTGTCTTATGTTGGTCTTCTGGCTTTACCAACACTTGGTTATAACTCGAGAATCCTTCCAGCATCGAAAACATCTCCGACCCCGCCACACTGCTTAACAACTTTTCCATTGGTGGCAAAGGGTAATGGTCTTTTAGAGAGGCTTGGTTCAAGTCACAGAAGTCCACATAGAGTCGGATATCCCTATTCTTCTTTCTGATTGGTACCAAATTTGATACCTATATAATATGCTTAATGAGCTAGACAATCTTGGACTCTATCAATTTCTTCAGTTTCATGCGCCATGAGAACCTCAATCTTCATATTGGCAGGTCTCTGCTTCTGTTGAACCAACTTGGCCCCATCGACAAGCTCAATGGTGTGTTGGATGATGCTAGAATTGTAACCTTTCAAATCCTCATATGACCATGCTAGCATGCTCATGTATTCATCACAATATCAAGCCAACCTTTCTTAGTCTTCTGGGGGAACTTCCTTTCCAACCTTAAGTGTTCTCCCATTCCCTACTAACATTTCAGCGTAGTCACCTTTATTGGCCATGAATTTTTGCTTATCATTTTTAGCATCATCATGGTCAAATAAATTCTCCGGGGTGATCAATCCATTTGGGAGCTTGTTGGATTTCAATTGAATGATTTGATCCCTATAAGCCTCCTTTACTTTAGACTGTATTTGATCAACATACTCTCTGGAGTTTTGAATGAACAAAGCAATTTTCTCATCACTCTCAAAAACTTGCCAGTGGGTGTCATTGTCTAGAATAGCTGGTCTAACGATTATACAGACGGCCTGAGGGTTGACAAGCAAATCCACAGCAGGGTTGAATCACAACCCAATAGTGGCCATTTGATCAGCGAATGCATTTGTCTTTTGAGGATCCTCTGGATGTTGAAAACATCAAAGCTTTCAATCAAATCATATGTCCTATGACGGTAGGACCTCATGCAGACGTGCTTGGAACTTGAGATTCCTCAGACCTAGTGCACTATCATCTCAGAATCACCCAAAACTTTCAACTGTTTTATTCCCATCCTTTCTACTTAACTTAGGCCTTGGATCATCCCTTTATATTCTGCTTCATTATTGGAGCAAGCAAATTGCAAGTTGAAAGATCTCAGGATTTGTTCATCGGAAGGCGAAGTAAGGCAAATTCCAATGCCTGAACCTACCTTGCATCTTGCACCATCAAAGTGCAAGGTCCAGAGTGCAGAAGACAACTATTTCTTGGTTAGTGGACCCTTAGTTTTGGGATAATCTAATCCTCATAAAAAACACAGTAGGTACCAAGACCTATGGCATGGTAATTGGAATATGGATCAGAATTTGTGAATTTGTTGAGAAAACCTTCTTGCTCTAGTGTAATATCCCTAGTCACCTCTTCATCCTCTAGAAGTTCTACCATTTTTCTCTCATCATTAGAGATGGAGGTATGAGTAGGCTCAAAGTTGAGCATAGCTTGATTAGCTACATGCTCAGTGTGTAGGGGTTCTGAAAGAATTTTGAGCTTAGCACCATGCTGGGTCCAGAGGATAAGGTGGGACCAATCTAAAGATAGGTAACCTCCTATCTTGGTAGTAAAATCTCAAGAGAGGCAGAGGCCAAAAATAGGTGGGATGTCAATAACTACTACTTCTTAGGACACAGTGACACTAGGACATGCGAACAATGTCAACGGAAGGCTTTTAATAAGACCCATAGTCTGGACTTTATTTCCATCTAGTTGCATAATACCCCTACTTAGAGGGTCGTATTTGATGTTCAAAACATCAACAATTTGCTTAAGCATGACGGTAGTGCTAGTACCAGAATCTATCATAGAATTATGTAATAGCTTGTCTCCTACTATGAGGTTCAAATAGAAAGGGTTTGGTTTAGGCTTACCTTCCACTTGGGATCTAGGTGGTGTGGCCTTATTTGTCAACACTATCGGCAAGCGTGATTGTGCTGCGGGGGTCACAAATCTTTCTTCATTAGCCTATGAAGAACTGACAACATTCCTATCAATAGGTCTCTCCACCTCTAATAGAGCTTCTTTTAACCGATTCTTCTGCTCTAGGATGCTAAGGATATCCCATAAGGAGACATTAGTTGGGGATTTCTTTAGCTACTCCACCACGTCCAATATTGATGGCACTGATGTTTTTGCTTCTCTCAACTTATAGGGAATAAAATCCTTTCTCAGATATGTGGTATAAACCGTGGGTTTTTCAGGAACTTTATCTGAGATGAACCTCTCTTGCATGCCTACATTCTCTCCCGTAAAATGTCTTTTTGACCTGAGGTTGTAATTTGACTACACTTGAGGAGCTCCCAAGCTTGATGCAATTGTGCCATTTTTTTAGTACAACGTCCTCATCCTCCATCCAAGAGAATAAAGCATGGTCTGGAGCTATCTCTGTTTCCTTCTCTATTGACATACCTTGCATTTGTGCAATGAGAGCTGCATTGTCCATGCCAGGGGAAGCATAAACCAAATCATCCAAGGCAACACCTTGACTTCACTAATCTGCAATTTGTTGTTGCAAATTGTCATTTAGGCAGTTTCTTGGGGTGTGGGCATTGTTACATGGGAAACACCAAGAATTGATATCATCCGCTAGATTATTTTGTCCTATGGTCAACCCTTTATTGGTGTTGGGATAGACAATTTACAAAGGATTGGGCACTAAAACTATTTGGCCATTTGACTGACTTGAGGAAGCTCGGTTATTCGCATATTGGTTTTGCTGATATGTGGGTCTATTCCCTTGGAAATTTTGTTGGAAGGGAGGTCTAGCAGGGGGGATTTTGGATCTTTTCAAATTAATGATTTCATTTGAGAAATATCTCAACAAATTTTTCATATCGTTGACTTCCGCAGCCAGAGATGAGGGGAAGGACGTGCTTGCTTGTTGGGATCTAGGATATACATACATAGATTGGGGTGCAGATGTGCTAGGCACAGTTGGCTCAGGAACTTGATTTGATAACTCAGGGAAGACTAGCATGAGCGGTCATAGTGCAGGCTTTCCAGTGTCAATTAAATTGTTTTTTGTTTGGACCGCCAAGTCATACGCATCTGGGAGAGTATTTCCTCTTAGAGATTGAATCATCACAAATATATCTGAATTGAAGGCTTTCAGATAAAAAACAAACGTCATATATGTGGGAGAATGAGAGAACAACGGTATCCTCTTCTTGAGGATCCCTTTTGATGGTATTTAATTGTTGCATTAGAGATGATCTATCAGCCTTGTCGAAAAATCTCTCAAAGAAGTGGTCACCCAGTTGGTCCCAATCGGTTATAGAGTTTGGACCAAGAGATTTTTACCAATCTAAAGCTCTTCCTTTGAATGAAGCTACAAGCAATCTTAGAGCTACATTTTCCTCTATAATGTTATGGACGGTGTAGACATCAGTCACATCTTGAAGGTGTTCCCCCGACGTCTTGGAACATTCTTCGGTGAATTTAGGGACAACTTTTAGTGCGAAGGTAGGAATTGGCCCCCATATTGCAATTGGAATGAGATGGATGAGAGGGCTACCACTATTCCAAGTCACAAAGTTTCTACGAGGAACTTGAGCCATTACTAAGGGAACAGGTATAACAGGGATAATAGGTGGATTCTAAGAAGAAGTAGCTACAGGTGAATGGATGCTTACCAGGGGTGGGAGAAGAAAACTAAGATTTAAAGTTGTTCGACTCCTTGTAATAGATCTATGGCTCATAAAATTTCTTAGGCTTGTTCAAAATTTGAGTCTGACCGGGCGTGCCAGAAAAAGAACTATTGACTCTTAATTTTACATTAAATGCTAATAGCCTTATGAGAAATTTAGTGATGGGGGACCTTTTGCACAAGATTCACTAAATAACCTCCAGGTTTGAGAAGTCGACTCTTCATACAATTGGGAGAGAAAAGGGGAAGAGCAAAACTTTAAAAAGCTACACTACTCAGGCAATATGCCATAATATTTTTAGGACACTAGTAGCATATAAAACCCAGATACATGCAATTTTAAAGCTCATTCAACAATCTACATGCTCATCATCGTTAGAGAAGAAGATCAAACTAAACTTCATTCAACATAATATGACATTTACCATTCAGCCAACAAATAACAAGTCCTAAAACATAGTTTAATCTGTAGAGTCTCACAACATATATCATAGAAGTTATTGAATCTGAATATAACACATAAGTCAATTTACTAAGCTTCAAATAAAACAACCATAGAGGCCATAGGCACAATCTGATATGTCTATCATTCACCTAATTTAATTAACATAAAGGATTTTCAATGAGACAAAGTCTAATCAATTCACATGAAGTCTGAACCCCCTAAAAAGCAGAAAAGAAGATCTATATAGAGACCTTGACCTTCAACAAACATCACAAAAGCAATAGAAAAATCCTAGCAACTACTGATGAATAATGATGAACAATGAATACTCTAAATGGTACTGAGAGGGGGGGGGGGTGTGAATTAGTATATACAAAAACTTCTCAACAACTTATCAAGTTAAAACAATGTTAACCGGTTGTCTTCATTACTGAACTTAACGATGGCAATATCAGTTAAACACAGTAAGACTTCAGACAACATAAACAAGTAAAACTGAATACTTCAAATACATTCAATACTTGATAACTACTTCACCCATAAACATATGCATGTGGTATATTAGCAATACCATAACCATTAGCTCTGCATTCATAATCACTTAAACAAAGAATACTTAATCATCACATGAAAATGCACAACTCATGACACACATATTTTTCATGTGGAAACCCAAATGGGAAAAACCATGGTGGGGATGAATACCCACAAGCTTGTTTTGAACTCTTTTGAAGCTCACTCTATTAGGAGCCTAGTCCGATTAAAGAATTTACAATAAGGTTCTGCTAGTAACCTATCATGTTAAAGATCACTTGGTCAAGGGATGGCTATATACCTTGTTAAAGGTTGAAACCCTGTTAAAGGTTACCTTGCTAGAGGATTTAAAAAACTCAATGAACTTGAGTCACCTGGTTAGAGGATTTACAGTAAGCCTGTTAAAGCTACCTGACAAAGGGATTTTCCTTTTGTTGAAATGGTTAGAAGACAACAAGTAAAACTGTGATCTGATAACAACACTATATGCTAAGGCAGATCCTTTTCAGTTCCTCTACTCTGCAATCACACTCTATAGTTTTCTCTCACTGGTTTGGCAAGTATCTCTTCACTCGGATACATACACAACTTTTTCCAACCAACTTACAATAACAAACATCTTCGACCTTATAGATAACAATTAGGTCAGTAGCATAAACTCTAAACCCTAAGCATTTAGGTTTACAATTACAGGCGGTCCAATCTTGACCATCCAAACACTTTTCATAGAATGAAACAATCTCAAACAGATCACAAGTCATTATGCATCATCCATTCTTCACCGCACATAGAAATTAGTAACCCATCACGCTTTCTTCTCATACCGCTAAGAAGAATGCTCATTCCCGAGGTAGACATTCAATGCAGTCGATCTTCACATGCAAGTTCCTCAAGGAAATCCTTCACGTGCACAAAACTGACATGGCATCTCGATCTCATCCTCATTTCTTAGCTAACGCATCACATAATATCATCGGTTGCATTGCACAAGCTAGATTGCCAAACCGGAAACCCTAGAGCTGAGACTACCAATCGATAGTCGCACTTAGTGAAACCCTAACACCAGTTCTTCAACTTGATCATCAATAACAACCGCTTCCAATCTTCATACCGGTTGACCTATACTTATTGACATCAATGAAAACATATATTATTATCATATCATCATGTGCCAACATACTGGTTCATCAAATGCCAACAAGCGTTTCTGATCAGGAATCTCCCAGTGTGGCACTCCCTGAGACACTACCCAACGAAAATGACCTTTAATTTTGTTACTCCAACCACATCATGGTGACCCCTGCACCTGCCAAAGAGGAAAATCGCGGTGCAAAAAACATTATGGTTCATGAACCAACAAAGAAGACATGTGGTGACTCGGGGGAGACCTGAAGCTGAGCGCAAAAAAGAGAATCAAAACATGCAATGCGGGGGCACCAAGGGTTGTTGCTAGCACATGGAAGACGGTGGGGCCAGGAAACATACGTCGGAGAAAAGACCTGCGCCACGCGGCAGCTTTGCGTCCTCTCAACACTGGGTGAGAAGAGAAAGCCGCTTAGAGCAATGTCGAGACACCACTTGGTACATGCGCGAGAGATCGGGAGAGCGGGCCGAAAATTAAAGGAAGGGGCCAAAAATTTACCAAAATGTCGCACACAAACCACTCCGAAAGAATATTAACAAGTGTTCCCAATGTACCTTTGATTTTGTCACCTCTTTCATATGATAGGGCAGTGGTGTACTTATTAATTGGAGATTCAATCTTCTTAGATATTTCATTGGGCTTTGAGGATCTGAATGTAAGGGACTTCATTGGTTGCATGGATAAACAAAACATTTACTTAGAAAACTCCAATGAAGGCACACTAACTTGTGAAAATATAGGGAAAATAACAGCAATTGTTTGGAGGTCTTGGAGAAGTATTCATTGCACTTTCCTTGCTGAAGATTGCCTCATTTATGAATTCCTAATAGTATTGGTTGTTGGTAGCAATTGTGGCTTCATTTGGAGTGAAGTTCTCAACTAGTTAGATGATGTACATGTCCACAACAATAGCATAATGAGTATTGACATGATGGATGGATATGACAGCGCAAAGATTTGAGATCCTAGTATTGACATGTGTGGTGCACTTCTTTAGTGGATCTATGATGAGTTACTTCACTTGGGGTATACAAATATTTATATCAGAGTAGCACAACAGTTTGGTGGAGCAATGTTTCTCAGATTGGTATGGGATCCTGGAATTAGTTGTCATTATGCAGGTGCAGATTGCTTGAGGACAAGCAATCTTTGGGAAGGGAGGACTGTAATGTCCCCAATTTTTAAAAGTGACAATTAATTAAATTAATTCTTACTAAGTTGTCCAAAATAAATATTATTCAAAATGATGACTTATTATTAATTAATTTAATTATAAAGAAAAGAAGGTAAAATAATATTATGAAATGTCACTTTCGCTATCTCCATAGGCAAAATCAGAGGCTAGGAGATGATTGGCTAACCAAGGGGGACTTCAGCATTTATTTGGCCTTGGTAAGCTTATAGGGTAAAAACTTTATAATATTTCATTATAAGTCACTTTTTCTAAAAATAAAAATATTTTATAAAGTGACTTTATAATGAAGGTTAATTAAATGAGAAGGATAAATTATAAAGTTGAAATAAACTTTATATTAAAATGGCCCCATTTAATGATGATTTTACCCTCAAATTGGATGCTCAAGATGAAGGAATATTCTAAAGGGAATCTTAGAATCTCGAGGGAATCTTAACATCTTGGAGCCCTAAGTTGGGTGTGGGTTTTTGGGAGACAAAAGCGATGCATGTGAAAAGTTTTATTTCATTCTTCTTGTTCATTTTTTGGAGCTCTCAGCTAATTCTTAGATTTGCACAGCAAAAGAAGCTTTGGAGAAGTATTGGGGATGAAAACCTCTAGTATTGTGGTGTCAGGATGAAATCCCTCTCACCAAATTTACAAATTGGTCATTCAAGAGACTATTTTTCAGGTCATTGAGGACCAATTTCAGTGGATTTTAGAGTTTAATCAGTAGCAGGGTGCATTTACAGTGAATTGGAGAAGGTTTGGTGGTTAACTAGAGCAAAACATACATCATTAATGCCAGTCATACCTTCCTTAGCTAAATCGTACCATTCCCATCTTGCTTGGAGTTTGTAAAAAATAAATACAAGGGTTTTAGGTCTGCAAATTACATAAATTCTCATTATTGGTGATAAAGAATAACATTGCACCATTTATTTACGAGGAATAAGGTCATTTGTGATCAGAATATTTAATAAATCAGGGAAATTCTTCATTCCTAGAAGGGTTCACTTGGCAAGAAATTAGAATTCCATCTGGGTTAGCGTAGTATTACTCAAATTGTTTTTGGTAATTATATAATCATTTTCTTGAATTTGTATTACTTGCCAACAAAATAAAACTGAAAATACATACCCTGCTGGTCTGTTGCAACCTTTGCCCATTCTGGAGCAGAAGTGGACATGTATTTCAATGGATTTAATCACTGGACTCCCAAGGTGCAAGGGAAAGATTGCATATATGTAGTAGTGGATAGGTTGACTAAATATGCTCATTTATTTCCCATAACAACATATTATATAGCTTCACAGGTTGATGATGTATTTTTCAAAGAGGTATTTCGGCTTCATGGTCTTCCAAAGACTATTTTCAGTGACCGTGATAGCAGGTTCATGAGTTCCTTCTGACATTGGCACATGTTGAAAATAATAAGGAATAAAAATTGAGACGAGGGGGGGGGGGGGTGAATCAATTTTCACCGTATTAAACCAATTAAGCACAATCTCATATCTAATCAACTGCAACAAAAAGAAAGATAACAACAATAACATTAACACATATAACACTAATATTTTTGACGTGGAAAACTCGGTTAAGGGAAAAACCACGGCGGCAACCTACCCACAATGAGATGATACTCTGCAGTAGCATGTGTAAATATTACAATGGGGAATGCACATGCATTCAGGCACACTGCCTATAGATCATTGCTTAAATTACAATGACCTAGAAGGCTCCAACCCTCGGGCAAGGTTCACTACCTTACAAAAAGATTTGGACTACAATCTGAAAAGAATGAACTACAAAAATAGCATTTGTTAATGCCTGATGACAATTTTGGTTAAGATCAAATTTCTACCCTTCACCAATCTCTGCTCAACAAACCACACCAAAAGATGATTTCACTTGATCACACATACACCACTCTCTGATAATGCAAACTCCACCAACGACACCAAATTACATGAATATTACACCCATTCATACAAATCATCAACCTTGACTACAAGGTCGGCTAAACCCTTATCACCTAATTACAAAATTACATCACACGATACATAAATCAACCACTGAACCAATACAATGTCATAGACATCATAAAATGGACCTAAATCAACTCTTCAAATATGCACCACCACCGTAAATCTTGCTAAGATCAACTGCAACAAGTTACACCACCAAAATACTACGTAACACGAAGAATATCACCGGACCAAGAAGATCATCAAGAACTCGCACAATAATCAATGCAGACTACCAAAACAAATAGGACATGATTAGGAAACATCGACAAGCACGTTAAAACCATCCGCAATAGCTGCACCAACACCACTTATGCAAATCTCCATCGATCAACACACTAACATTCAAGAACACTTAACAATAGCAACTCAAATAAGAAAGATAGCTTCCAGAGCACCAGATAATTGACCATCTGAAATGAAGATACACACAAACATCCCAAACACTCCCAAATCCGCAACACAAGATATGATCATATCAGAGCACAATGGATCAAACACCGGAACACTGCAACACTAAACACTGAAAACAAGTCTCCATACTGGAATCCACAACTTGACCAAATCATCACAAAGCATCATGAAAACGTATCTCTAATTGATTCAGCATCCCAAACGGATAAACCAACCAGATCAACTCACGACAATCATTGGATCATCAAAACAACTCTCTGCAACACCAAAACAGAGGAATATGTTGACATCAATGACAACGACATATCCTAGCTTAGTATTACTCAAATTGTAACATCTATCTCTAGGAAGGGAGGACTGTAATGTCCCCACTTCTCTAGTTACTATTCAGATGCATAGATTTGCTTGTGAACCATCTCCACAAGTAAATTCACAGTGTAGGGGATTATTGGTTAGCTAAAGGGGACCAATACTTAGTCAAATTTTGCTTTGGTGAGCCATTTATAATATTATGTTATAAAGTTACTTTTTCTAAATTTAGAAAAGTTAATAGAAAAATGACTTTATAAGTTACTTTACCTTGGAATAAGTAACTTATATTAAAAGTTACATTGCACACTTTCCTATAAGACTTTAATAATTTAAAAGGTGGTTAATAATTCATGATGAGACCCCCCCAAAGATGGCACCACTTTAAGGGAGAGGAAGATTCCAAGGAATCTTTAAAATATGCCACAAGGGAGTTCGATTTAGGTTTGAAGTGATAAAAGAGCCTGTACGTATCAGTTGGTATCTTTCAGTTTCCACCTCCATAAATAACCGATAATATATTGAAAATATATGTGCAAGAATCTTGTGCGTATGCAAGATCCTAAATGAATAAGACAACAGATTTAGAGTTCTACCCTACACTTTGGAGAGCAAACCGTAAATGATTGTAAATGCTTCAAATCACAAATGCATTAATGGATCTAAAGCACAAATATAAATATCAAAATGATTATTATTAAGCTCATTCAAAGACATGAAAATAACATGAAACTATACTAAACTCTAAGGGAGAGGTACAAGCCGATCAACAATTGGTGATCTCCTATTCTTCTTCAATGTCTTCAAAGCTCCTAATTGATGTTGAAGATGATTGATGTAGATTGGATAAATGCTTGATGAATGCTTTATTTTCTGATTGTAGATACCACATAACCTATACTTTTACTTCATATGAGGCTCCTTCAATTTCTTGTAGACGGATCCTTCAAATGAGGAAAGGGAAGACTATATGTATGAAACCCTAACTTTGTTTTGAGTCAAAGGTAGACCTAGAAATGATACTTTTTTCCAATTTCCTGGATTTAAACATTAAAATACCGCCAAAACATGCTCCCAAAATTCGAGGAGAAAAAGTCGGGACCATGTAGCTAGCTACTTGGTCCGACCAACTTTTTGCCAAATTTTTGGGGAAGCATGATGTTGAGCATCATGAAACAAACCATCCATTCCTGAATCAGTCTTGGGAATCCATCCTTAGGGTGCTCAATGACCCAAAACAACATCCAACTCAATAGATTTGAGTCATCTTACAAAATTAACATTCTTCAATCAACTAATTCATCAATGTCAAACCAATCCATAATTAATCCTCAACTTAAGGCAAGATCCAAAACTGAACATAAGATCCATCTAATGGAAAACCATTACCTTCACATTTTACCATAGCAATCACTTATCCTCCAAGAGTCCATTTACTCTATCAATTTCATGCTCCAAATTTGTCCAACAATAACAAGTCCATAATCCTTCAAAACCTGCAACATGTCTCATCATGACAACTTTAACTTGTGATCAACAAAGTACAAGCAATCTACCAACAACAAGCATTCAAATCTTCCCAATTGATAAGTCATCCCATCCATATAAAACTATCACCAATCCTTTAAGTGCTTATGAGTCCAAAATGCAAAATAAGACAAACAATCTTCCATTCTTTATGACTAAAATACCGTCCTATTGCGACAAGAGAAAACATTTAGAGAAGTGAAGACAATGAATGAAAATACTTAAGTGAAATTAAAAAATGAATCCATAAGTTAAATGTATGTCATCTTTATCATATTAATTTAATAGTAAATGAATCCTCAAACATCAATTATGAATTAAAAGCGATAAAATAATTAATAATTATATAATTCCAAATATAAATCTAGATGTTACATCGGTTGATGATACCAAATTTTATAATGAACTAAATTTGTGTAATGTAGAAAGTTTACTATTGGGAATACCCCCTAGAATTTTATATAAAAAGATTAAATTTTGAATTAGGTGTAAATACCCCCAATAGGACCCAAAAATTTTGCAAATATTTTTTAAAATATTATTCCATTACAATTATTATGATAGTGAGTAAATGAATATCTAGAGACAACTCTGAAAGTAATTTTTAGCCTTACAATATTTCATCATTCATGCATAATACATCACCCACAATAATACAAAATATAAATTATAATGTAAAGACCAATGGAGGATTAATTGCTAATAATACCTAAAACATGCATTGAGTGTTTTGTAAGGTCATGTAGATTCTGTTGGTAAATAAACACCAAACGATTGTAAAGATTAATTTTTATACAATAAATCAATCAAAAGGATAAGATTCAAGGCTTGGACAACAACAAAAACATGAAAAATTGAAACTTAAATGCAAATCTAAAAATCAAGTTCCCTTAATCTGGAAAAATATGGCTAGATTCTTCTTCTTAATTATGCTTAAATTAGACTACATAACATGCTTAATAAACCTATCTTACGCGAACTTATAACATCTACATATAAAAATATCATCAACAATCTTTACATGAACATAAACATCAAATTCAAATGATAACAAAGGCTCTAAGTAGCTTCCTTACTCATACCAACTAGAATAGAAACCACAAAAAATTACAATTCATCCAAGCTAATCATAACTCAAACCATGGTAAATAGATAAAATTCATGTCATCAACATATAAACTCTAAATTTTCAATCAATTATCTATATCCCCTACTCCTATCTCAATGCAACATACCAAAGCACAAATGACTATAGATGAGGCCAACTAACAAAGTCTACATCAACATTGAGACAATCTCGTGGATGTAGACAATCGTTAACTAGGTTATCCCACTATATGGGTAGCTAATCCATAACCTACATAACTCATATATCTAAACAAATATTCATAAACATAGAGAGCTCCCTTTACAACAAAGTGAACAAACCAACCTATAACTATCCCAAATCTTAATCTGTCTAATTTTCACAATAAAATGCAGAAGAACAATCATTAATATATTTTGCAAATGGAAAAATTTAGCCAATATCTTTGGTGGAACTTTAGATAATCTCAATAAATACATTCCATTAAATTTATAGAAATATCCAATGGTTCAATACAAATTTATAGCATTTTTCGTAAAACTGGTAACCCTCATTGAGGGTTTTGACAGTTTTCACCAAAACGTGCATAAATCATTCATTCCTTCATCAAAAAGCACTAAATCAAAGCCAAAATAAAGTTAACTCATTTTCCTAACTTTTCATAATAATGATACACCATTTCCAAGCTGCACATGGCCTGGAAACATAGAAAATAACTGTTTTAGGACTGCAAAACAAAGGTTTTTGAATTCCCATTTTCAATCAAAATGTACTCATTCTTTTTCTTCTGTTTGGATCAACATTACATCATTTAAATAGTGATTCCCATCCTTTAACCAATTTCAACCTCCTCATTTATGCATTTTACATCCTTATTACCCTTATTTGGGTCTTTTAACACACTTTGGAACACTTCAACCTCATGATGACCTTTTGGACAATTTATGACAAATGGCTTACATAGCCTTACATTATGATTTACAATGAATCAAATAGAGCTTATAAACTCAAACATTATTTAAATTACTCATGACATCACTCTTGACCTCATGGAACCTCCTGAAACTAGGTGCTCCCGTACCAGTTCACCAAGACTAACCAGGATAGATCCAACTAGGATAGTCTCCAACCGGGATACAATGTTGACATCAATGACAACACTTAACCAAATCCAACATATTGCCAACAATATCCCCCTTTGGCATTGATGGCAACACTGAATGTGAAAAACATCCAAGGGCCAAGGAATGCCAACAATCTCCCTCAAAGATATTATTGATTTTCACATGAATACCACCTCTCCTCCTTTGACATTAGTGACAAAGGACGGATACCAGAACAAGAATACTGAACCAAACAGCTGACTACTCCCCCTGAGTAGCAGCACCATCTTCATCAATCTAGATCAAATAAAATATCTGATAAGCTTACTGGATTGATGCATTCCTGCCTCTCTAAGTCTCTTCCGAAGGGTTGGTAACCCCCAATTGATCTCTGAGATATTCAAAAGTGTCTTTAGGAAATGGTTTTGTTAGAATATATGCAGTCTGCTCCTTAGCAGGCACATAAACCAATCTGACTTCCTTTGCTTCAACATTTTCCTTCAAGAAGTTATACCTTATAGAAATGTGTTTTGATTTGGAATGAAATACCAGATTCTTTGACATATCAATAGCAACAATATTATCACAATGAATAACAATAGGCTCATCATAACTTACCCTTATATCTTTTAACATTTATTTCATTCATAAAATCTGAGTACAGTTGGTAGCAGCTGCAACATATTCTACTTCAGCTGTAGACAATGAAGTATGTGATTGTTTCTTACTAAGCCATGAAACCAACTTCTTCCTGAGAAAGAATGCATACCATGTCACAAACCCAAGTACTGTAGTGCACAACACAAGAAAACCAAGGGTGCACACCTTGCAATAATTCCCAATGATTTGATCTTCAGAATGATTTAGTTTCTCATACCTAGGAGTCTTTGAATTTTCTTGATTTACTGACTCATTTTTTTGTTCATCTATCACCGTTAAATTTTTCTGATGCTACCGGTATCACTGGTTCACTGCTCTGAACTGATTCTTGCATTACCGATTCAGGACTGATAAATTCATCTTCCGGTCCATAATCAAATGATTTGATATGATTACTGCCATGCTCATCCACCTTGACATTTATGCTCTCCATTATCCTATTCAATCTTTTATTATAACATCTGTATTCTTTTCTCTTAGTAGAATAACCCAAAAAATATTCCTTCATCACTTCTAGGATCAAACTTTCCTAATGCATCATCTCTTCTAATGTAACATTTGCTTCCAAAAATTCTGAAATATCTGACAGTAGGAGTATGACCAAACCATAATTCATAAGGATTCTTACCGGTGTCACCTTTTATGTGTATTCTATTGAAAGTATATACCGTTGTATTGACAACTTCCCTCCAATAGATATCACGTAATCTAGCTTCTATCATCATTGTCCCTGCTACATCCAAAATTATTCTGTTCTTTCTTTCAACTGATCCATTCTACTATGGAGTCCTTGGAGCAGAAAGTTGTCTCCTAATACCATTCCTTTCAAAAAAGTTGTTGAACTCACCAGATGTAAACTCACTGCCATGATCTGATCTTAAGCATTTTATCTTCAGTCATGTCTTAGTCTCAACCATAGCTTTAAAGATTTTGAATTTCTCAAAAGCTTTAGATTTCTCTTTGAAAAATGCTACCCACATCATTCTAGAATAGTCATCAATAAGTAACATAAAATATCTATCATCTTGAAATATTTTAGTCCTTGCCGGTCCACACAAATCAGTATGAATAAGATCAAGAACTTCATTAGATTTATCTTGTATACTTCTGAAAGAGGTTCTAACTTGCTTACCCATTTGACATTCTCTACATACTAGAGTATGAGGTTTAACAATCTTGGGAAAATCTCTGATAGCTGGTATTGAACTGATCTTCACTATGCAATCAAAATTTACATCACACATCCTCTTATGCCATAGCCAACTTTTGTCAATCTGAGCAATCAAGCAAGCCTTCTCACTAGAGTTCAAATGAAAGATATTTCCATTGGTCTGAGTTTCAGAAGCAATCTCCAATCCAAATCTATTGATGATCTTACATTTTCCATCCTTGAATTGCAAATGAAATCCTCTATCCACCATCTGACCTACACTTAAAATATTGTGCTTTAACCCTTCAACATAATAAACATTATCAATATTACTCTTACCATCCAATGATATTGTTCCTTTTCCTTTGATCCTACATGCCTTCGTGTCTCCAAATCTAACCAATTCACCATCAAATTCTTGCAATGATAAAACTTTCTCTTGTCACCAGTAATGTGATGCGAGAATCCACTATCTATGACCCACTCATCCTTCTCTTCAATTTTTGTAGCTAAAGCCTTTTCTTCAGTATGAGTTGTTTCAATGACAGATTCCAGAGAATCATCCTTAATAGCAATAAAGACCCAATCTTTGCCAGATGAGGCACCATTACCGGATCCACTCACAGGTTCATCATCATCATCAGTAATACCAAAATCATCATCACCAGCATAATAACATGATTTATCCTTATTCCTTTTGAATCTAGGTCTGCTTTGATATTCAGGATTAAGCTTATAATTCCTCATAAATCTTTCATGATTCCTAGCAGCTCTTTTAGGGCACCTAGAAGCAAAATGACCAATCTTATTGCATGAAAAACATTTAAAAGGGACTTTTCCTTGATACTTACTTCAAATTGATCCTTTAGGAATTCTTCTAGCAACCAGGGCTTCCAGCTCTTCAAGTTCTCTTTCTTCTCTCTCAATTTTCTCCATATCTTTAGTATACATCTCCTTCCAATATATCTTCTGCTTACCGAAGACAGATGCTTTGAATGCAGTCTTAATTTTAGTAGCACTCTAATCTCCAAGTTATTCAAGTTCAAAAGCAGTCAATTTCCCAAGTAACGTATCTCTGGTCACAAGGGTACTTGACATTGTTCGAAGTTCATTGATAGCAGTAGCCTTCATCTTATAAGCTGGAGGTAGAACTCTCAGAACTTTTGACACTATCTCATCCTCACTAACCAATCTGCTGCAACATTCGATTCCCATAACAATCTCATTTACTCTGTCCATGAAAGAACTTATCTTCTCATCTTCTTCCATCTTCAAAGTTTCATATCTTACCTGGAAACCTTCAAGTTTTGCAATTTTCACAACTTGGTCACCTTCATAAAGAGTTTCAAGCTTTGTCCAGATCAGCTTAGCATTCTCCAACTCTATGACATTCAATATCTTTTCATTAGATAGGGTGCTTAACAATGCTTCTTTTGCTCTCACATAATTTTCAACTCTCTTATGTTCATCAACAGGTGTCGGTGTTCCAGAATTAGGGTCATGAGGTATACACCCTTTCTCCACTATCTCCCAAACTTCAGTTCCAATACATCTGAGATGAATCTTCATTTTCTCCTTCCATATTTTGTAATTAGTACCATAAAATCTAGTACTCTCCTTCCAGTAAGGATTAAATGTGGAACTTGATGCAGTTGCCATTAGATCTCCTCAAGCAGTTAAGCATCTGCAGAGAGGACCTCTCTCTGATACAAATTGTTGGAATGATTTGATACTAACAGTAAACTGAGAGGGGGGGTGAATCAGTTTACTTGCAAGTACAACAATTAATTCAGTTAAAAACCTTATACCGAAGCACAACACAATGAAAGATATGTCATGAAAGTACAACACACATAACACCAATATTTTAACGTGGAAAACCCGGAAAGGGAAAATCCACAGTGGGAAACCCTACCCACAATTAGATGAATACTCTGCAGTAGTATTATGAATAATTACAATGGGGTCTACACTTGTAGAAAGGGCAATAACCTAGAGCGCACTGCTCATCACAAAGGGAAGTCTCACTAACTTACATAAACATCAAACTACAATTTGGAAAGAAATAAACTATGAAAGTAACATCTACTAATCCTTGATATAGTTCTGGTTAAGCACTGATGTCTGCTCTGCAATACAAAACCTTTCCAACCTTCACTTGAATGATATGACTTTATTCACACATAATCCTTCCTCTGATGATGTAGACATAACCATCCATCCCATCAATATACAAATTACATGAATAAGTCACCTATGAATATAGATCATCAACCTTATTGACAAGGTTGGCTAAACCCTAAACCCATAATTACAAAAATCACATCACACGATACCACCAGACCAATATTATAATTTACATTACATAGCATGGACCTAAAACAAGTATTCAAACAATTATATCCATCAGAGATTCCGCTAAGACCAAAATCCAACATGCTTCACCAACCGGTAGAAACCCTTAGTGAAATAGCATAATGTTTAACCGGATCCAAATAGGACCATCGTAACAACACGTCATCCAATGCAAAGTCACCAAATGCTCAGAAAATGATCAAGAAACACCTTCAACATGATAGAAACCGATTCCATAAGCCGGACCCAAAATCCACTGACCAAGTCACCAAATAATGCATATCGGTAAAGCTAACCGGGATAACAGAGGCAAGCTAGTAAAGCCAGAAACTAGCCGGTACCGATAAATACCAAAAGTGATAACAACCAAAGCACCAAATCATGAACCAATAGATTATAGCAAGCATATAACCATCCAGAGTAAGCATCCAAAATCGAATCCAGAGATCTGATCATACCGGATAAGAATCACAGCCAAAACCAAGAAGATCACCAAGACTAACCGGGATAGATCCAACCAGGATAGTCTCCAACTGAGATAAAGTGTTGAAATAAACAACATCACTTAACCAAATCTAGCATATTGCCAACAAAGTACTCTACACTCTAATAATAAATCAATAACACATGTTCCTACATTCTATGAAATAATCAGTAAGTCTCATTACAATAAAGATAAATGAATATATCTCTACATTCATGAATCTATCTACAATTATATTTTACTATTGGATAACGAAATTTGTGATATTTATATACACAATAATTTTGTAAGATAAAAGAGATGATATTGCTTAAGAACTCTATCAAATATTTTAGGAAGAATTAATGATTGTTGGGTGGTGGTTGACAATCAAAAAATTATTGATTAATAATCAAGAGGCTTGTTATTAATTTTTTTAAAGGCATTAATCTATAAAGTATAGAGAACTATAAAGGACATGTTCTTATTAGATCGAATAGGAGAGGCCCAAAACTTTACATAACATCCATAACACTAAGACTAGGGGTCTATTAAGGAGTGAGAGCACTTAACAAGCAGACCATTTGACAAAAAGAAACTAGAACCAACTGGCTACCAAAAACAACAAATAATGGAAAACTAAACCAGAAATTGAAGGACACCATAAAACCTACACTTCCCACAAAAGACACAAACTAATGGTCTACATCCATGGTTCGATCAACTTTTCAATCCTGGTGAAGAACTTTCACCTTCTCAAAAAAAGACAATCTTTTGTTTGAACCTTTTTCTCGAAGAGATAGGTAGGGACTTTGATGTAGCCTTGACAATGGATTCAATAGGCTCTGAAATATTGGCTGATGTCATTTCAAAGTAGTGATTTCTATTCGAATGTATTCTACCAATTTCTTATTGGATATCTTGTAGAGAAGCTAAATTTTTTCTCACCATATCATTGTTGAGAGTCACCATTTCATCTAGTTTCCTTTTAAGAGCCTTCTGGTTGCCCTGTGATTCTACAATAACGCTAGCCATCTCCTTCCTTTCCTACCTTTGGTCCACCTTATCACTGAGAACCTTAGTTTCCTCCTCCAAATTATCTAATTTCTTGAGCCTCTCTACCAAATCATTAGCCACCAACCAGACCCTTTCATATTTATCTTCCATCGCCTAGCTGGGAACTCTAGCTTTAGCCTTAACCAACACCTCCAATCTATTGATTTTATTCTTTACAATATTAAGATGGGTGAGGAGCTAACAAATGATGGCATTCTGCCTATTAAAGGCACCAAAAAGTTCATTAACCTTCTCAATTTTTTTGGTAAATCTCACTTCCAAGGGGAAGTAACAAGGGAGGGAGGATGGGAACCTAAAGAAGGCATAGAAGGGGTAGAAGAGATCACATTGGGATCGCTTGGAGTCCACTCAAAGCCCATTGAAAAATAGGACTAATCCTCAGAAGCAATTTCCTCAGCATCCGTCCCTTCAACAACAAATTCTTTAAGAGGAGGGGTAGGGGGTTCTTCTTTTTGATAGAATGGTTGGGATTAACTCGGGTGGGCATCCCTTTGAATTCGGGGTAGTCATCGCACTAGGGGCATCCTTGCAATTAGGGATTCCAGAAAGTTCCACAACCATGATAGGATTAGGGAGGGGACCAAAGGGGTTAATTGAGGGTCCACTACTAGGGGTTATAGCCAGGTGGAAATATAAAGCCCTAGGATTAACCCCTGATGCATTGGGAGAACATTCTTAGAATTAGTAACAATAACAAATTGGGAAATGGAAGAAAAGATCTAGTAGGGGAAGTTCATTTTCACACTATACCTAAGATGATTTGCCATTGTGGGAGAGGAAATTTTTGAATCTACCATCCAATGTAATGTATTTCATTAGAAGCAACACAACCTCCTTCCAAACACCATAAAGATATTCCCCGTTAAAACTGTTTTGCAAATGAGTAACATTTTCCTAGCTCTAGGAACCTCTTAAATTCAGCTTTGTAATGTCACTTAGGTTTCTTGAGGAAGGTTACTCCTTTCATAATAAGACCAGTAGTAGCAAAAATATACTCCTTGAACATAGTAAAAACCACACCCCCAATACTAACTTTGCCCTCATTCTAGGAGCGAGTGAACTATTCCAAGAGAGAAGGATTAAAACTTTCTTGCCCTCAAGATAGGACACAAGGTTGACTCTATCAAAAATAGGCCAAAGGATACCATTATGCTTGAAATTATCAGAATTATCTAGCTTAGTCTAGATGAGATCAACCCCCCATAGTTAGTCCGTTCCTAGGAAAAGCAGTAACAATGACTAGGAAAGGGTTATGAAAACTAGCTCTAGGAAAAGGACAACAAATGACAGTATTGGGAGAGATGTTTCTTTGAATGGATTTAATAAGCCATCTCCATATCATTAAATTATTAAAGTACAATATGGACAAGACAAAAAATAAAAAAATGCAATCCATGGATCTTTATACATCATTGGGATTTATATCCATATGTATCATGGCACAAATGTTATCATCTAGCTCATGTAGTGCCATCCATATTTTGAGATAGTTAGAGAAACGTCCCAAGTTTGACAACCCATCTATACATTTTTTCCCCTCTCTAAGGGTGTGGGTGATTCTTACGTGGCCAAACATGGATAGGAAACTTTGGCATTTAGTGATGAGGTCTTTCATCATCCATCCTGGCATAGCTTCACCTTGAAACATCATTATAACGTTGTTTGAGTCACCCTCTATAATAATTATTTGCTAATCTCTATCCTTAGCAATTGAGATCCCATAAAAAGTTGTTGCCATTTTAGAAAAATTAGAAGTTTAGTATCAATGTTAACCGCATAGGCCGAAACCAACTTTTCATTTCAATACCTGATGACCCCACCCTCACTCACCCAACTTGAGTTACCTTTATATGACCCATTAAAGTTTAATTTCAACCAACCAATGTTAGGGGTGTTGTGTCTCCATAACTCACACCTCATTTTTCTCAAGTGAGAAAAACAGGGGCCCCCTATTTTTTCTTGCTTGGTCCTTTTTGTTCTTTTCGTTGTCCCCTTTGTCTTTTTTGTTTCCCTTGAACCTCGACCCCCGATGGGTTCACCTACACACATAGAATTTAATGAACCCCTTTTGGGGCCTATATAACCCTGATGCTTGTTCATTTTATTTCATTTGGCAAATAATTTAGAGTGATTTAGTTATGAATTTGTGCATTCCATAGGTGTCATTGTGTTTGTTAATGCTAGTGTGGGTAGGTTTTCTCCTGTTTAGTATTTTTTTTGTTTCTATTTCTTGTCTCTTTTTTGTGTTAGGGTTTTATTTTAAACTTCTAAGGCCCAATTTTTGAATTCTTGATTGAATCTTAGTCCTTATGTTAGTCTGTTTGGTTGGTGTTTTGAGCCTTGTTTTGCTTGACAAATTTTATTGACTAGTGCGTGCCCTTGGTTTTTGTGTGTTTTTTTTCCTTATTGTAGTTTTAGTATTTTCTCCCTACATTTCATGCCTTGAATTGAATTCTAGGACATCTATAATAGGTAAACAATTCATGTGTTTCTTACAAAGTTTGGCTAAGTATGAAGATGAAGCAGTCACCGGTGAGGAGGGACCTCAAGGAGATCAGTCCAAATCGGTCAACAAGAGTAAACACAACGAAAAAACATAGATATGATGGAGGCAATATAGGACATATAGTTTTATTGCATGAAATTTGATTACATCCAACCGGTAGCAACCGGGTTACAACATACCAACACATAGGCCTAATAGGATAGATCACATTGGGACCTTGAATCGAAAGATCTATCTTCTAGGCAACAATCTATCTATTTGATACTTCTTAATTCTCTGATTGATTAAATTCTAAAGCATGATTACAATATATATATATATATATATATATATATATATATATATATATATATATATATATATATATATATATATATATATATATCGATCTAAAGGATTTGGTCGGCCCAAAAAGGATCAAAATCTGAAGAACAAGACCTAACATGCAAAATGAACAAGGTCGGCCTCTGCCAAGAGATTCCTCCAGAAAATCCAAAGGATGAAATGTAGAAGGTCAAACACATGCTAAGAAACATCAAGATCAATGTCCAAGGCTCCACAAACTTTGGAATGGGTTCTGGTAGATCACCAGAATAGGTCTTAGGCAATTGGTAACAAAGGAACAACCGGTAACAAGAAACTGTCATGGAAACCGGCAGTGATATCTTACCAGAAAGTGATAAAAAAAAGATGTGGTTTGAAAGAAAGAAAGATGATCAAGTCTTCAAGTAGAATCCAACTCCATAGAATTCGGTGAGCCAAAATTGGGACACACAGAAAGGAAAATTGAAACTGTAAACATAAAACAAAACAAAAAAGAAAATGCTTTTGGTTGATGCAAGATTGCTGTGAACCGGGGATGCTCTTGCATCAAAAGAGGATGTCGTAATTGGGGATCATGGATAGTCATATCCTGACCCCTAAACATTATAAATTCTTAGTGTTTTAGTTATATCCTATTGGGGATCGGGGATGTTATATCCCCAGTACCCAATATGGGGTTGGGAATGTAACACCCCCAACCCCCAAAGTTAGTGACCATAATCCATCATAGTGGTAGGGATTAGGGGTGTTGCTATCCTTGACTCTTGTTGATGCCCACCGATCAAGGATTGGGGATAGCAATACCCCCTGGCCCTTGATGCATACACCCACTCAACATTAAGTGGGGATTGAGGATATCAATACCCCCGACCCCCAAAGACACTAGATACATTTCAATTTGGGGATCAAGGATGTTGCTACCCCCGAACCCCAAAATATGCAGTATTAAAATAATCTAAGACACAGATTAGATTATTTTTAATGGTTTAAATGATTGGTTGTTTAGTTTCTTGCTTTTAATAAGGTTTTTTTCATCTAGTCTCTTTGCCAATTTCTTAATTCAACAAAGCTCCTAGTTCAAGTTGTTTGAGTGAAGATTTGGTGATGTCTCAACAAAATGTGATACCAATGAAGCACAAATTTAACAAATACCTTCCTCGCACAAAATTACATTCATTGGATTGGATGGAAGAACTATTTATTGGTACATCTAGGATTGGTTTAAGTTAATATTTAGTCCCCAAGCCTGATCTTAGCATGTGCAACAAAGTAAATCAAATGAGCAGAGAGTTTATAGTTCTCTGGGAGATGTCATCTTAGATATTCCCCTTGATGCCATTGAAGATTCATTTCATACACATAACCATGACACAAATGCAAAGGTGATGGTTTATCGAGGACAATAATACTATCAGGCCAAAAAGGATCCTACGGAATACATTAATTAGAACTTGTTGGAAAATTTAAAGAAGTCAAATTCGAGTAGATGAAGATTATCTGGTGCAGGAGCACCTAGTTTTGCTTATACTCTCCATTTTTAGTATTTTCATGCTTAAGTGTTTGTAAGTCTTGTAATAGGTTTTGAATGTTTTTATAGGTTGTGTTTAGTCATTTCATAAGTGTTTGATCTCATTTTGTGCTTGAGAGATCATTTTTTGCTTCTGAGGGCTTGAATTGTCAATTTTGTGCTTCTAAGCCAAAAGGGCTAAAAAGTGGAAAAGTGCCTTATAGGCTTAGACATGTTTTGAAAAGAATTGAAACATGTTTATAAAGTGTTTTTAATCAGTCCTAGGTGGTTTTGGAAGGTTGGTTGTGTTAGGTTGCTCAAATTGCCACTTGGAGCAACAAAAGTTGTCATTTTGCTTGTAAAAGTTGTCATTTTGGACACTTTTTGTAAAAACAAGACAAAAATGCCTTATGTCCATATAGGAATTGATAACCACCTAAAAAATTCTATTTATATGCCTCCCTCTTATTTTTATAGGGTTGTCTTTTGTACTTTCTAACAAAAATCAATTGAAAGGGCAACAATTTCATGTTTTTTTCTCATATTTTGCACTCCATTTGTATAGCAGTCCGTACTGGGACTCCTCATTTCCATACTATACCTTTTGGGAAGTGATTTTATTGTATATTCAATTCTCCTCATTTAATTATATTGCAGGTTTTGTGTTTGGAAGTTGATTGTACAAAAAAGTTTCATTTTTGCTCCTCGGCTACCCTGTCAAGGGTTTTGGCCTCCAAAATGTATCAACTTGTCTAATCTAGGTTTGGGCTCCCATGGATGAAATTATAAAAATTTTATTACTCATGTAAAGTGTAAATAATTCATCTTTTGATTAGGGTTGTGCAAAAGAAGTGCTTTTGAGCATATGCTAGGCAAGTTGGAGATGAATTTGCTAGCAATATGAATAAAACCAAACTTGTTTGTGCTCAAAGACCAATTTGAGTGAGAAAAATTGAGGCAGAGGTCTGCACTAGTCTTCTTGGAGTTGTAGATGTATTTAGATCTCCAAACAGTGTGCATTTCATCTTGCAAATGTGTTGTAGTTGTGGCTGGCAACAAGTACCCAGTTTTGGGAAATTAATGTCTTTTGAATCCAAAAATTGCTTTATGGAAGTGTTCATGTTTGGGAATCATGTGACAGGTGTTAAAAATGTTTTTTGAGGTTAATAAATGCATTTTTGAAGTTCTCCTTGAAGTTATAACCCTCCAAAGTGCAGGAAAAACAGTGATTTGACAGTGACAGTGCTAAAAACAGTCATTTTTCTACCTTTTTCAGTTTGCATAGAAAGTGTTTGATGTAATGTCATGCAAGGTAGTGTTGAGGAAGTTTTCTAAAGGATGCGACAGAGGTCCTACAAGATTTTATAATATTGGTGTGGAGTTTAGAAGAGACTTCCTTTGTTACATGGACAAAACCCTCTCAAAACCTTACTTATTTGCCTAAAAACGTGGACAGTCACTATACCAACTTCTCAGAAGCTAAAACCATGAAAATCCTTTATTTTATACCTTGTTTACACCTTCCAAGTCAAGTTTCATGATGGTTATGGTCATCGTTGCTGTATGCAAGCAAAACTCACTCAATTAGGCCTCCATGGGCTAGTAGCCTTTTAGCCCTGCTTTCCTAAAAAGTTGAACCCGATTGCCTAAATGATTCTAGAACCTTCCAAACTTGTGCAAAAATGTTGAAATACACACAATAGACCTAATTAAACCAATAATTATAGTCAAGACACCATTTTGGAGTTTGGAGCTCTGGTGGAGGACTTGAGTAACTTGAGGAAGCAAGTTAGAACAAAATTGTATAACACACAATGAGGTGGTTGTTTGAGAAGAGGTGTGGGTGTTGGAGTTTGATGTTGCCAAACACTAATTGAATACAAAATAAAAAGCATATCCTTGGATCCACTTAACAAAGTAAACCAATTTAGGCTTATTGAGTAACTTCTCACTCAATCTCCCTATCATTATCCATTGAGATTATTTGCATATTGATGCTAGAGATTACATCACTCTCCTTAGTAGGGTGGTAGTAATTTCAGATGCCAAGGAGTTTCAGCCATGGATTTTGTTGTTCACAAAGACTATCCTTGCAAGGCAAGAATTCATAGATTGGGGAAGGAGGATAAGTGATAATCTTGATGAGTAGTTGTTGAGAGTGGAGACATACCCCTGATTCTGTATGAATTCATATGTAGTCTACTTGCTGCTTAGGCCACATATCCAGAGCTAAGTAGGAAAGATCCCTCACAGATCCAAACACACACACATATATAATCATTATCCCCGACTACAACTTGAAAGAAGTAAAAACACCATTATACTGTCAATGATTTCTTTGTATTTTCTATAATAAGGTCGTTGAAAGGAGATTTCAACAAGAGGTTGTCCCTAGAGGCTTCAAAGGAGATTTACCATTTTGGCAATTATTTCATTCAATTTAGAAATTTTACCTACGCTTGGGTTGCAGGGTGTATCATTCCTCCACATAAGTTGCCCTGATATCCATGTGATAGGTTGGTTGTCTTGGAATTTTGTAAATAGATTGTGGATGCACACAAATTGGTGAAGAGTAAACATAAGCTTTTCTTTAAACTTCTTGTCAAGAATAGGGTCACAATCATGCTTAGAGATAAAGATTTCCAGAAGTATTGAGGTGGAGATACTTGAATTCTCTTTGAGACAATTGAAGATAACATGTAGCAAGTTTTATTCAATTGGTACATTTAGTAAGGTAATAGTATCATACTTTAGGCATGTACCAAATATTAAAAATAATTGGGCTAATTGTGTGGATGAGCATAAAGTTAGAGTTAGGGATTATTGTAGGATGGATCTTGATTTAGCTCAAGAAGCAGAGAAATTGTAGATATTTTATGAAGTAAGAAAGAAGGACGGTGTAAATAAATTACATTCATTGTATAATGAGAAAATAATTTTTGATATTCCATTCATAATGCCAATCCAAATTATTTAGAGTTATAAGATATGAATGAGAGGGAAAGACATGTGAGACATTATACTAATTAGTGGATAAGACATCCCTATGATATGTTTCCCATTCCACAAGTTGAAACCTAGTAACAAGAAGACGAAGAAAGTACTTCAAAGAGTAAGAAGGGTATCTCTTTATCAAGAAGGCCATCCCCTCCTCCTCATAACCTTAATAAACACGTAAGACCTTATGTGGAGCAAGTTCCATCAAAGGTGCATAAGAAAATGAAAGAGAAGAAAGGAACTTAAGAGGCACCTTCTTCTAGCATTCCTCCATTTGGAAAGAGAAAAGAGGCTCCTTCTACCCTTGCCGTGCTGGTTTCATCTTCCATTCATTAGAGGATTAGATAAGCTAAGAAAAAAGATAAGGTTAAAGAAGTTCTTGAGAAGATCTTATTGTGTACACAAGGTTGAGGAAAGGCCCTAAGGAAATCCTTCTATAAGATTAAATGGAGATTGGTTGGAGGAAGAAGATGAGGAAGACCTTGGACCTTAATTGCAAAAAAAGAAGAGAACAAGGCTTGAGGTTCTAGTTTAGAAACAAGATCATCGAGCACACCAAAATTCCTATGGTGACTCCTTCTGTACAACAAACCACTACTCTTGAAGGAGAAGGTCCTTAAGCATCTTCTTCAATAGATGTGCCACAAGAATATGTAATAGAACAATAACTACTCTAGAATACTATCCAAATAGAAACTGATATAGAGGGCGAAGCTGAGAAGAGGAATGAGCCAGAAATAAAAAAATGTATGGTTGAAGAAGGGACGAGTGTTGAGGAGGATCTCCCTCAAGAAAAGTGCGCCTATTGAATAAATGGCACAGGTGGACACCAAATTTACAACAAGTCAAGTAAAATCACAACCTCTTAGTGTCACTGTTGAAATTGAAATGTTTGATAAGGCTACAAAATATGCATTGATTTCTATGCTAGGTAGGCAACTCTAGAAGGCTAATGATCAAACCAAAAAACATCATCTTTGGGGTACCACAAAACATATTCAGATGTTCCTTGTAAGTATCTAAAAATCCTTTTCATCGCACTCTCATGGTTTTATCTAGGATCACTTTGATATCTTGATGCAATGCAAACATCATTCATTATATCCGGTCTGGTCTGAGTCAAATATAGCAGACCTCCAATCATAGACTTGTATCTTGTAGGATTTACTGGTGCAGATTCATCTTTCCTTGTCAATTTCTCACTTGTAACCATAGGAGTACTAATCGGTTTAGAATCTTCCATATCAAATTTCTTCAACATCTCCCTAGCATACTCATTAGCTACCAATCTCCTTCTTGTCACCACTCCATTGTTCTTATCCCCAATGATATGATATTCTAAATGATTAAACGTTACATACCTAGGAGTCTTCTGATTCTCTATTCCTCTTTCCTATTCTTCATTTACTATTGAATTTTCTGATACCGCCAGAGTAACTGGTTCAATATTTTGTTCCGGTAAAGGTGTTACCACTTTAGTTATGATCATTTCCACTGTCGGTTCTTGCTCATAAATTCTGATTTGACTTCTATTTTGCTCATCCACCTTGACATAAACGCTCTCCACAATTCTTTGCAATCTCTTGTTATAACATCTATATGCTTTGCTTTCATTAGAATAACCAAGAAATATTCCTTCATCACATCTAGGATCAAATTTTCCAATGAAATCATCTCTCCTAATATAACATTTACTACCAAAGATTCTGAAATACTTAACTGTAGGTGTATTGCGAAACCATAATTCATAAGGTGTCTTATCGGTTTCCCCTTTGATATGAACTCTGTTGAATGTATAGATTGTTGTGCTCACCGATTCTCTCCAGTAGATATGAGTTAGATTAGCTTCCATCATCATGGTTCTAGCAGCATCCAAGAAATTTCTATTATTTCCTTCCACAACTCCATTCTGCTGAGGTGTCCGGGGAGTAGAAAATTGTATCCTTATGCCATGCTTCTCACAAAAGTTATTAAACTCATCGGATGTGAATTCTCCACCATGATCTAAGCACTTAATCTTTAATCCTGTCTCAGTTTCAACTTTAGCTTTAAATATTTTTAACTTTTCAAAAGCCTCAGATTTCTCCCTTAAAAAAGTAACCCACATCATTCTAGAATAATAATCAATGATTAGCATACACCTTGAAATTTTTTAATTCTAACAGGGCCACATAAATCAGTATGAATAAGATCAAGAACATCATTAGATTTGTCTTGTATACTCTCAAAAGAGGTTTTGACTTGTTTTCCCATTTGACATTCTTTACATACCAGATTATATGGCTTCACAATATTAGGTATATCTCTAACTACCTTAGTTGAACTGATCTTTACCATACAATCAAAATTCACATGACATAGCCTTTTATGCCAAAGCCAACTCTCATCAATTTGTGCAATCAAACATGTCTTCTCACTGGAATTCAAATGAAATATATTACCTTTTGTTTGAGTACCGGTTGCAATCTCCAATCCAGATCTATTAATGATTTTTCATTTTCCATCCTTGAATTGTAATTGAAATTTCTTATCCACCAATTGTCCTACACTCAAAAGATTATGCCTTAAAACTTCAACATAATAAACATCATCAGTATCGTGCTTACCATATAATGATATAGTTCCTTTTCCTTTGATCATGCATGCTTTGTCATCTCCAAAGCTAAATAGACCACCATCAAATTCTTGAAAAGATAGAAACTTCCTTTTATCTCTAGTCATATGATGTGAACATCCACTGTCAATTAGTCATTCATCCTTATCTTCAATTTTAGCAGCAAGGGCCTTCTCTTCAGGTACATTCTCTTCCAGTGCCAGATCATCTTCCTTGATAGACAAGAACACCCATTCCTTTCCATTGCTAGAACCACTAGCAGAGTCTTGTGCCAATTCATCATAAGAATCAGTCACACCTTCCTCATCCACAAAGTAACATGATTTATCTTTGTTTTTCCTCTACTCATGCTTGCTATTATATCTAGGGTTAGGCTTAAAAGATCTTCTAGCTCTTTCTTCAAATCTTGAATTCTTTTCTAGACATCTAGATGCAAAATGACCTATCTTTTTACATGCAAAACATTTAAAAGGTGTCTTTCCTTCATACTTACTTCCTACCGGTCCTTTAGGTACTCTTCTAGCAAATAGGACTTCAAGTTGCTCAAATTCTTCATCTTCTCTCTTCATATCATCCAATTCCATTGCATACAAAGCTTTCCAATCTTGCTTGCCGGTTGATGATGTAAATGCATGAAAAGCAGGTCCAGACTTCACAACTCTAGAAGGTCCAAATTCTTCAAGCTCAAAAGTAGATAATTTCCCAAGCAAGGTATCTCTATTGACAGAGGTATTAGCCATTATTCTCAATTAATTAATACCAGTAGCCTTTATCTTATAGGCTAGTGGTAAAGCTCTTAGAACTTTAGAAACTATTTCATCTTCACTCAGAGTTCCACCACAATATTGAGTTCCCTTAAATAATTTCATTTACGTTTTCCATGAATGCAGTAATCCTTTCATCTTCTTCCATCTTCAAATTTTCATATCTCACCCGGTAATCATCAAGTTTAGCAATCTTAACAGTAGGGTTACCTTCATTAAGAGTCTCCAACTTGTCCCATATAGCCTTTGCTGATGATTTGTCAGTCAATCCCATTGTTTGTTGATCAGAAAGTGCACACAAGAGGTCTTCTCCATCTCTACACTCATTCTCAAGCTCCTTATCCAAGTTTTCCAAAGGAGGATTGCCAGATACCGAATTGAAAGGTGTAACACCATTCTCGTGATTTCCCAAATTTCCTTACCAAGACATCTCATATGAGTTTGCATCTGGATCTTCCATACTCTATAATTTGTTCCATCAAGTCTAGGAATTTCTCTTTGAAACACAATAACAGATGAACTAGATGAACTTGAACTATTAGTCGCCATAGGATCTTCCTCAAGTGGTTAAGCTTCTACAGAGAGGACCAGAGCTCTGATACCAATTGTTAGATAGTTTAAATAACCGAAATACAACTAAGATGAGGGGGTGAAGCAGTTGTCACCAGATTACCGGAACCTTAAGGAATTAAAACTTTAATACCGGAACACATAAGATCAATACCAAAATGTATAAACTAATTACCAAAATAACAGATATACGAATTAAGCATACACAATAATTAGAGAATAAATAGCATCCACATGACACCAAGATTTGTACGTGGAAAACCCGGTAAAGGGAAAAACCACGGTGGGAAGCCTAACCATAGTCAGATAATACTTATGCAGTAAGTATGTGATTACAAATTGAGGGGCTTGCACTTGCAAGAAGACCAACAACTTAGAGCACACTGCTCATTACAAAAGGAGTCTCACTTACTACATAGAAATCCAGACTACAATCCAAAAGGAAGAATGAACTACAATGATAACATCTCTTATGCCTAAATACAGTTTCGGTTAAGCTCAATACCGGAGGACTTAACCCTCTTACATAAACCCAACTCGATCACCAATGATCGACCAAATCCTCTGCATGAATGATTATTACATTATTCGCTCCAATACATCCTTTTCGTATCCCTTATAACATATTCCTCATATAATCAACAATGAAATCTTACATCATATATATACAAACCCTCGACCTAAAACAATAAGGTCAACCACTAGACAATAAAGTAATTACATAATTATAACACATGTCAGCCCGAGACCAAACAAATAATATCCAACCCATAAGACATCTCAAAAACACATCGAGAAGTCCAAACAACACGTTACATTAAGCCAGTCCAAAACCTAGATAGACCTGACCCAATTTAGGTCCACACATGCTAAAACAATGATCCCAATCAGCCAAGTCTCGAACATGATCACCATCAACATCTTGAATCTTTACTAGAATCTGTACCAACACCACTTATGCACAGTATAAAAGATCTTCAACAAAGATCTACCAGTGAAACCCTCACCAGATCAACAAACCAAGCTTACCAACATATAAGATAACATCCGATCATCAAATCAAAACCAACCAACTAATAATGAATTTGAATAGCATGAATAATAGATCTAACCCAATTCCAAAAGCCAAAGCATATCGGATTATACGGGACCATCATGATCTAATCCAACCAGAAACCAAAATACCTATTGGGACTAGAAGGATACCGATAAAGCAACCAAAACAACTAGTGTTGACATCAATGACAAAACATCAATGCAACACATAATCAATTCCTCCAAATGGCCAACAAATCAAAGTATATTTAGGCAAAGGCTTCGTGAAGATATCTGCAATTTGTTCCTTTGTAGACACATACTCCTATCTGACTTCCTTCTCATTCACCTTCTCTCTCAAGAAATGAAAATTGATTAATATATGCTTAGTCTTGGAATGCAATACCAAATTCTCAGAAATGTTGATAGTGTTGGAAAGTAATAACACTGAGAGGGGGGGTGAATTGGTATTATACCGAAATAGTAGACTTTAGACTTAACAAAACATTCATACAACAACCAGTATATCGATATAAACAGAATTGAAAGAAGTAATGCAACCAATAAGCCAAACACATAAATGAGAACCATAACACACAAATTTATACGTGGAAAACCTCAATGAGGAAAAACCATGGTGTGATTTGTGACCCACAATATCAATCCACTGGCCATATGAAGAGAGATTATAATATATGATGGGCCTACACTTGTAGGAAGGCTTATAGCCTAGAACACACTACTCATCACAATAGTAGCCTCACTGACTACATGAAATTCCAGACAACAATCCAAAGAATAGTGAACTGCTAGGATAGCATCTTCTATGCCAGAATATAGTTCTAGTTTAAGCTCTGTCTGTTTCGGTTAAAACCCTAAACCTCAGTACCAGAATAACCCTTACAATAAATTCATCACATATATAGTCTCTCTGATATATTTCACATCCTATCACATTTACATATCCATCACCATGTCTCTATCCTTATTACAAAATGATCTATTCAATCTCCCCTATATACCCTATACAAATTTATGCCTTATGTCGGCTTACAAGGATTACACAATATAAGACTACATTTTGGCCATATAACATAAATGAATAAACATTAAAACAAGTTTCCAATGACGGATCCAAGAAGTGTTGGCCTCCAATACCGATGACCTTTACTATACCATGTTGACCTACATTGCCGGTGACCAAAGAAATATTCAATCCTGCCGGTGCTGGTGCCGATGTAGAGTTTTGTGAAGTGCCTGTCGGTACACCATATAAAGCCGGAACATGAAATCATGTTGCCATAAATTACAACATAGTGAAACCAACCAATAGAGTTTTAATTGCCAACAATCTCCCCCTTTGGCATTGATGGCAACACTCATGTGAAAAATGGTCATGGTTTCAATTGTCGGTTTCATCCTTCCCTGCTCCCCTTGAGCTGAATATGCAAAATACTCCATATCTCCAGAATCTCTATAACTCCCCCTAATGTATGCAACTCTTCATTCTTTTTCAAATGTATACTACTCCCCCTTTGACATCAATGCCCCAAAAAAAAATGTCAAAGAATAAGTATTGCACATTGAATACCTCAAAAAAAATGTCTTACCAGAGCTTGACCAATTTCAAGATTTATGGATAAGCTTTCTCAAGTAACTCCACATAAGAATCCTAGTCAGTTTTGAATGTGCCAGAGATAGATACAAGTCCACTCAATAAATATGCAATTGATTCTTTCTCAGTGACTTCTGTCAGTGTGGGCTTACCAAGCATATCCATGCAGTCGCTCTTATGTACACCAAGTGAATCCAATCTTGGACTCACCAAACCTTTGAGACTTCTGGGTTTCTGAATGATCTTATCTCTTTTCTTTTCAAGAGAAGAAATTTGATTCTCCAAGGTCAAAATTTGTCCATCAATAGATGTTGTCAGTGAAATTAGTCCATCAAAAGAGTTAGAAATATTAGCAATCTTTTCCTGTATCTCTTTTATCTTTTCATCTACATTTGCTATAAGTATCTCAGTATTGCAACATACCTTGTATATATTAGTACATTGTTTCAAATAATTTTCAATCAAAATTAGCTTCTCCTTAATCTTTTTCTTCTCTCTCTCAATGATCTGATCGAAAGTGGCTCTCTTAGCCAAAGTAAAAATTTCAAGTGCTTGCCAGTTAGAGATCTACTGTAATGATTGAAAATCTTTAGAGATGTGCTCTGTTATTACCTTAAGCTTGCTAGAGGGGCTCACTTCATTCTTAATCTTACATTCCGGGACCAATCTGTGCAAAACAGTTATGGATTGATCTATAATCCCTTTATATGTGGTTCCCTCCTTCATCAGTTTCTGAGCAACCATCATCATTAGTTCTGTGGGGCTCCTTTCTGTGATGGTTTTATTTCCAACAAGAGAAGTGTCAATTGTCAATAATGATGTGACAACAACTAGTTTCCTACTAGATTCCCCTGTTTTCTCTGGTGATTTAACTTTTATTGCCTCCTCACCTGCATTGGTGGCTTTGCCACTTGGTACATTCTGTGCAACTGTCGGTTCCTCTCTAGGAACAATATCCTCAACCTGTACATTAATATCCACATGACAATTGTCCTCATTGTTAGTATCTTGTACAATGTTCTCAGCATTAACCGATGTCTTTGTGTTTGTCTTTATATTTGTGTTAACCGGTGACTCAATTTCCACTATCTTGATATTCTTCAAAACTGAGGGTGGAGTACCCATGATCCCTTTTCCTTTCCCTTCAATCAGTGTATCTACAGTATCAGTCTTTGTCTCCAGTGAAGTAAAGAATCCTCTATATTCTCCCAAAAATTTGATCTAAGCCTTCTGTGTTTCCTTTATTATCTCATTCATCCTTCCTAACATCAGGCTATTTATCCTGTGTTTTCTATTGAATACCTTCCCATTTGCAACCTCTCTTGTAGGACAAGAATATATTCTTTAGCAAAATTCAACTCATCTTGTAGCTTTAAGTTCTTCAATCTTTCAACATCATAATCTTCAAGTGCCATCTCAAGATGCTTCTCCAAAGCCATATTCGATGATTTCGGTTTCAGGATCTTCCTCAAGCTATTAAACTTCCTCTGAGGCACAAGGCTCTGATACCAATTTTTGGAAAGCAATAGCACTGAGAGGGGGGGTGAATCAGTGTTATGCTGGAATAGTAGATTTTAGCCTTAACAAAACATTCATACACCAACCGATATATCAATATAAATAGAATTGAAAGAAGTAATGCAACTAATAAGCCAAGCACATAAATGAGAACCACAACACACAAATTTATATGTGGAAAACCTCAATGAGGAAAAACCACAGTGGGATTTGTGACCTACAATATCAATACACTGGCTATATGAAGAGATATTACAATATATGATGGGTCTGCACTTGCAGGAAGGCTTACAGCCTAGAGCACATTGCTCATCACAATAGGAGCTTCATTGACTACATAAAATTCCATACAAAAATCCAGAGAATAGTGAACTGCTAGGATAACATCTTCTATGCCAGAATATAGTTCCGGTTTAAGCTTTGTCTGTTCTGGTTAAAACCCTAAACCTCAGTATCAGAATAACCCTTACAATAAATTCCTCACGTACATAGTCTCTCTGATATATTTCACATCCTATCACATTTACATATCCATCACCATGGCTCTATCCTTGTTACAAAATGATCTATTCAATCTCCCCTGTATACCCTATACAAATTTATGCCTTATGTCGGCTTACAAGGATACACACAATATCAGATTACATGTCAACCATATAACATAAATGAATAAACATTAAAACAAGTTGCCAATGTCGGATCCAAGAAGTGTCGGCCTCCAATACCGATGACCTTTACTATACCATGTCGGCCTGCATTGCCAGTGACCAAAGGAATCTTCTATCTTGTCGGTGCCGGTGCTAGTGTAGAGTCTTGTGAAGTACCTACTGGTACACCATATGAAGCCGAAACTCGAAATCATGTTTTCATCAATGACAACATAGTGAAACCAACCAATAGAGTGTCAATTGCCAACATATAGCACTTGAATTATCACAATAAATAGCAGTTTGCACATCATAAACAACTCTGATATCCTTCAATATCTGTTTCATCCAAATTACCTGAGTACAGTAGCTAGCAACAACAATGTATTTAGCCTTTGCAGTAGATAAAGAAATAACATTTTGCTTCTTTCTCATCCGTGAAGCCAATCTCTTTCCCAAGAAAAATGTACCACCAATAGTACTCTTTCAGTCATCAACATCATCTGCCCAATTAGCATAAGTAAAATCACTCAAATTAAAGTCAACATATTTAGGACACCACAAACCAAAATCAACTATCCCTTTTAAATATCTAAAAATATTTTGCACAACTATAACATGAGATTCCTTAGGATCAACTTGAAATCTAGCAACAAGACATACAACATTCATTATATCCAGCCTAGTTTGAGTCAAATAAAGTAATACACCAATCATAGACCTGTATCTAGTTTGATTTGCTTTCAAAGAATCATTATCTTTAGTCAAGTTACATCTAGTTATCATAGGAGTACCAACTTGTTGACATTTTGGTGCATTTTGTATGACCGGTGAATGAAATGGTTGTCATTGTTGGCAACATCACCTTCTAAGTCTTCATAGTCCATAGGCAAAGAAGTAAAGGATAACCAGTAAAGAACAAGAATTCTTATTCCTATCGACAGTGAGTAGAGTGGTATACAGAGGTTAACCTGCTAAGTAGAGTATAGACCGACTAAGCAATGTGTAGACATGGTAAGCAAAGTGTAGACCGACTAAGCAATGAGTAGACCGACACATAGGAGGTCAATCGGCTAAGCAGTGAACAGATTGATACACAGGAGGATAATTGGCTAAGTAGTTAATAGACCAATATACAAGAGGTAACTGGTTAGGCAGAATTTGATCGGTACGCCAACATAATAGGAGTCTGAAACTGACAAACTTGGAAATGTTCAGATAACATCCAGTTGAACTGACAGTCAATTGACGGACTTATCGGCATGAATGACTATCTTGACCGATATTCCTGGAATGATTTCTGGAGAGTAATTTATGGCACAGTAACAAAATTTTGAATCTGATATTTTAGAGAGAAAGTTGGCATTAGAACCAAAGGCTAATATATTCATACAATTCATTCTAAGAAGGTTATTGTCAATGTGAAAAAGATCTGTGTGAAAGTAAACAGGGGGAGCAGAATAGAGTATAGCAGATACAGGTATGAATCGATGAAACTGACATCGATCAGTTGAATAGAGCATGCAGAGCAGATCTATGAGACAAAGGTAGTGTCATTAGATAGACCAATCATCCTTGTTGCCTTCTAACAATTGCAACATTGTAAATCTCTTAACAGGGTGAACCTTAATCGGTTCTTCATGTAAAATCTCTTAACAGAGTCACTTCAAATATGAAGTTGTAAAATCCTCTAGAAAGGTGAACTTTAACAGGTTCTAAGGTATTCTTAACTGGATACCATTCACTCCTAATAGGGTGATGTTCTCAGAAAGAACAGATTGTATGCTCTTAACAGGGCACTCTTTTTCATTGCAATAAGAGAGAATGTGGGTTATCCCCACCATGGTTTTCTCCCTCTAACCGAGGGTTTCCATGTATAATTACCTGTGTTATGTGATATTTATATGTGCATGCAAATCTCTTTTCTATGATGTTATTTGCTTTCATGATTTACACAATGTTTAAGACAATGCAAAGGATAGTTGCAGACCGATTATTTTGATTGGTTGAATTATGAGCAAATTGCTGTAACTGATTCACCCCCCCTCTCGGTCATCAGTTAAATACTAACACAATTGGTTTTGCATCATCCAAACCAAACTTCTTCAATAATTCCTTCACATACTTAGACTGTGATATAAAATACCTTTACCCAACTGACAAATTTGCAATCCCAAAATGAATTTTATCTCATCAATCATAGACATTTCAAACTCATTCTGCATATCATCAACAAACTTCTTGCACAAACTATCATCTCCACCAAAAATAATGTCATCAACAAATACCTCAACAATCAAAATGTTATCATGATAAATCTTGAAGTATAAATTACTATCAGTAGTACCTTTATTGAATTCAAGCTTCATCAAATACTTGTCCAATTTGGCATACCAAGCTCTGAGGGCTTACTTGAGTCCATATAGTGCTTTCTTCAATCTGCAAACCGTGTCCATTTCATCTATCAACTAAAATCCATTTGGTTGCTCAATATAGACTTCTTCTAGCTCGCCAATAAGAAAGGTTGACTTGACATCCATCTGATAAACTTTAAAATCTTTGTAAGCAGCATAAGCAAGACATAATCTAACAACTTCAATTCTAGCTACTAGAGAAAAAGTCTCCTCCAAATCAATACCTTCCATCTGAGAATATCCCTTACAAACAAGTATAACTTTATTCCTAACCACTTCATCTTGTTCATTCAATTTATCCCAAAAGACCCATTTAGTTACAATTACATTCTTATCCTTAGGTTTAGGAACAAGAATCCATGTATTGTTCTTTTCAATCCGATTCAATTCTTCTTCCATTGATTTAACCCAATTTTCATCTTTACAAGCTTCATTAACATCCTCAGGTTCAATCTTAGAAATCAAGCAATACTCTTCAACAATTCTTCTTCTAGTCATCACACCTTTATTCTTATCACTTATGATCTGATTCTTTAAATGATTCAATCTTACATACCTGGGAGTCTTAGGATTTTCTTGATTTTTGGACTCTTGAACTCTTTCTTCTGCACTAGCACTTGCACCTTCTCCTTCATTCATAGGTTTTTTATAGAACACTCTGAATTTGATTCTGGGTTTGCACTTGCTTTCCTTTATCTGAAGTGACATCCTGATCATCTGAATAATATCTGCAAGATCTGATATGTCTTTCATTGCATTCATCAACTTTCACATTACCACTCTCAACTATATTCTTCAATCTCTTGTTATAACATTGATAGGATTTGCTCTTAGTAGAATAACCAAGAAAGATTCCTTCATCACATCTAGTATCAAATTTCCCTAGATCTTCATCTCTTCTGATATAGCATTTACTTCCAATTTTTTTTAAATATCTAACAGTAGGAGCATGACCAAACCATAACTCATAAGGAGTCTTATCGATATCACCTTTAATGTTCATCCAATTAAGAGTTTATATAGTAGTACTCACAACTTCTCTCCAATAGATATACAAAACGTTTCCTTCAATCATCATGGTTCTAGCAGCTTCCTGAATTGTCTTGTTCTTCCTCTCCACAACACCATTCTGCTGAGGGGTCCATAGAGAAGATAACTGTCTCTTCACCCCATGCTCTTCACAAATGCATTAAACTCACCAGAAGTGAATTCACCACCTTTTTCAGATCTCAGTCACTTCAGCTTCAATGCAATCTCAATCTCAACCATAGTTTTGAAAATATTGAACTTCTCCAATGCTTCATATTTATCCCTTAAGAAAGTAACCCACACCATCCTTGAATAATCATGAATCAACAACATGAAACACTTGTCACCCTGCAAGATTATCACTCTAGAGGAACCATAAAAATTAGTATGCACAAGATCCAATAATCCATGAACTATACTGTTTTCTTTTGAAAGTAACTCTTGTCTGCTTCCCTAATTGACATTCCTTACATACCGAATTAGTAGGCTTTACGAAATTAGGCATATCTCTTACTGCTTGAGTATAACTTATATTAGCCATGCAATCAAAATTCACATGACACATCCTTCTATTCCATTACCAACTTTCATCAAACTAAGCAATCAAACAACTTTTACCACCAACATTCAAGTGAAAGATATTACCTTTAGTTTTAGTACTTGATGCAATCTCAATTCCGAAGCCACTCAAGATTTTACACTTGTCATTCTTGAATTGTAAATCATGTCCCTTATCAACCATCTATCCAACACTCAAAATATTATGCTTTATACCTTCAACATATAAGAGATCATCAATATTATGCTTACCATCAAGAGACATAGAACCTCTACCATGGATTATACCAACTTTGTCATCACCAAATCTTACTACACCACCATCATACTTTCTCATACTCACAAACTTACTCTTATCACCTGTCATATGATGAGAGAAACCACTATCAATTGCCCATTCATCTTTCTCTTCAACTTTAGCAGCCAATGATTTCTCCTCATTAATGCAGTAGTTGCCAAATCATCTTCCTTGATAGTAAAAAACAGCCATTCATCTCCTGAATTTTGTTTCTCACACTCATCATTTGTCATATCCTCATTAGCAACATAATAACACTTCTTCTGATACTTAGGCTTTTAAGGCTTAAATGGCTTCTTAGGAACTCTTTTTGGACACCTTGAAGAAAAATGTCCTATCTTATTACATGAAAAGCATTTAAGAGGAAATTTACCTTCATACTTACTGACACATTTAGGCAATCTTCTGGCAATCAAGGCTTCAAGCTCCTCAAGCTCTTTTTCTTATTCTATAAGTTCTCTCATCTCTTTCTCATATATGGACACCCTTGTAGAAATTTATCTCGGATCATACTTCTGCTTCTTAGAAATAGTAGCTTTGAATGCAGATTCAAACTTAGGAAGAGATTCACCAAATTCACTCAACTCAAAGGCAACAAGCTTTCCAATCAACATGTCTCTAGTCACATCAATCATTGTTCGGATCTCCTCAATAGAAACAAATTTATGTTTGTAAGTAGGAGGCAAGGATCTTAACACCTTATCTACAATCTCTAATTCTTCCAACACTCCACCAATACATCTGATATTCAACACAAGCTCAGTCACTTTTTGCATAAAAGAGGTGATATTCTCATCTTCTCCCATCCTCAACATCTCATACTTTCCCTTCAAGATTTACAACTTAGCAACTTTCACATGACTATCACCTTCATACAAAGTCTTAAGCTTCTTGCAGATCTCATGAGTAGTCTGCAAACCCCACATTAGTCATTTCAGAGTCAATCAAGACACTCAACAATGCTTCCTTCGCTCTAATATTGAATTCAACTTCCTTTATCTCATCCAGAGATGTAGGACCATTTTGAGGAACATTATGCACATTCTTAGTAATCTTCCAGTAATCTTTTCTTATGCATCTCAAGTGACACTCCATCTGGTTCTTCCTAAGAAATTAATTCATTTCATCAAATCTCAGACTATCCTTCTTGTAAGTATAGGTTTCCATCCTGAAACTCCTCAAGCGATTGAGCTTCTTCTGGAGAAACTAGCTCTAATACCAATTGTTGGCAACAAGAAAGAAAACTAAGTGGAAGGGTGAATTAGTTTGCACAAAAACTTTACACAACTTAAAGTTAAATTCAAATCTGATAATTAACAATAAAAGCATAAATAAACACCACCTCAATAACACACATAACACTAAGATTTTTGATGTCAAAAATTCAGTTAAGGGAAAAACCACAGTGGGAACCTAACCACAATGAGATGATACACTGTTAGAAGTATATGAAATATTACAATGGGGAGTGCACATGCATTCGGGCACACTTCCTAGAGCTCACTACCCAAGCCTCTTTTGTACTTGTGGGAGATAGGATTTATGGGTGCTTTTCTTCCTTTCTCCTCTGGTCCCAAGCTGTGTCCTTTATAACCCATTTTTTTTTACTACAGCTGATGCTTTTGGATACATTTTTTAGGTATTTTTGCTGGGTCTTCATCTTCTTCCCGGTACAACCATGAAGATACATCTGTGTTGAGGCTCTCCTCATCAAGTGGGCCCCATTGCTGGAAGGTGGTATCTTTGCATTGTATAACCGAGTTTTGATCTTTTTTGAGTTCTTTTGGTTTTCCAAATGACTTAGGAGATAAGGGGAGGTTGCCTATTAATAAGACATCATCCAATTTGTATTCTCCACAACCATTATCCAGGATCTTGATTTGTGGGTCTGCTTGGGATGAGGTGGAGGCAAAATTTGATGTGTTAGATGGAGGAGTTGGCGAGGGTCTATTTAGTGGGAAATGATATGGATGTTTCTCCTCTAAGAGCTTGCAATATTGAAAAGGTTGTGGATCACCTTTGATAGTGATCTCTCTTCCATTGAAGGGGAATTTGACACATTGGTGATAAGTGGAGGGTACGACTTGCAAGGAGTGAATCCATGGACGAACGAGAAGGATGTTGTAGGGGAGATCAAGATCTAGTACTTGGAAAGGGGTTTCAATTGTGATAGGGCCCACTTGAAGATGTAAGGTGATCATGCCATTTGAAACTCTTTCTGCATCATCATATGCTTTTATTGTGATCCTTCCTGATGTATCTACCAGGTCCTCAAAAAGTCCCAATTGTTTTATTAATTTGTATGTACACAAATTGAGTCCAGATCTACCATCTATCAAGATACATTTGACCTTATGCTTGTGGATAAGGGCTTCAATGTGCAAAGGTTTATTATGGTCTTCATCTATAGGAGCATCATTGGAAGTGAACACAAGGTGTTGCTAGGCGGCAAGGTTTCCAATGAGAGCTTGGAATTGGGTAGCATTGATATTATTGGGAATGCGAGACTCGAGGAGTGCTTGTTCCAAAATTTATTTATGGATAGAGGAAGTCTTGAGAATTTCTAGGATGGAGATCTGTGCAGGGGTCTTCCCAAGTTGGTCAAGGAGGTCATATCGATGGGTGGAAGACATGGGGGGAGGCTTTGGTGGAGGAGGATCTCCTTGCATAGTGACTCTGCCTTGATGGGTGGTTACATTGCAATCATTTGGAGAGTAGGAGGTGGAATGTGTAGCACCTTGAATGACTATCCTAGCAGGGTTAGGTCTTCTTTGGGAAGGGAGGGGGTTAGCTCCTTGGACAGTTATGACATTGACATGATTGTCTGTGGGCTCAATGCGACCTACTAAAGAGTCAAAGCTGGCTATGTGGTTAGTGTAGTCGTAGTTCACTGTGCTAGATGATAAGCCTTTTCCTTTATCATTTTTCAGAAAGGGTTCCTGGTACATTTTGAGTTTGCCATTGTTATTACCAGGTTTTGCATTTGCTACCTCAATTTCACCCCTATCAATGAGATCTTGTATGTAGATTTTTAGCTTCATGCATTTTCATGTATCATGTCCCTTGATACGATGATACTCACAATATTCATTCTCATTATACCACCTAGGTTTTGGTTAATTGGGATCAAACGGGTGATTAATCGGGAAAACCACTGCGCCTACTTGAACAAGCTTTTGAAACACCACTTCAATGGGTTCAACAAGAGGAGTGAAGTCTCTTGGAGTCCTGTTGTTGGATCGGGGTGGTCACCCCTGGATTAAGACATCATTATGAGGCTTTTGGGATTGATTTTGATCATTTTGATTGTTGAATTGGCGATTGGTGGGGGTGGATTTTGGAGGAGCGGCCACGGTTTGGACCTGTTTTGCATCAGTTACACTGTCATTGATTACGTTCTTGTTCTTGGACCAGAATTTTGGTTTATTGTTATGATAAGGGGAAGAATTTTGACTTGATCTTTGGTAGTGTTTCAAGGTTCCTTCCTCTAACAAGACACGTTCAAGGGCTAGGCCCTTATCAGTCAATTTTTGGAAAGATTTAATGTATTGAGATGTTAGAGGCCTTGATAGTTCGGGCACTAGATTCTTTTGAAATAATTCAATTTGGTGTTGTTCCTGGCATGTCCCATTGGAATTTCTTGATGAGGTTTCACCATCTTTGCAAGAAGTTAGCGGAAGTCTCTTCAGGCCTTTGCTTTGTGTTACACAGGTCCATCATGGAAACATCATTAGCCATGTTGTAGGCATAGTGAGCCACAAACTTCTCCACCAAGTTTGGGAAGGAGATAATGGAACCTCGCAGTAAGGACGAGAACCATGCCAGGGCATCTCCCGTGAGACTCTTAGGGAAGAGTCTTCAAAGGTATAGGTCACTATAGGAGACTTCTTGACATAGGATGTGAAATTCTCGGACATGGTCGCGAGGGTCCCCTTTTCCTTCATACTTGGTGAACTTAGGGATCTCAAACCCTGGGGGGTAAGGTGCAAATGATATAGACGGGTCATAAGGAAAAGGACAAAATTCCTCAAACAAGTAAGGTTTCCTTTTGTTAGTCCCTTATTTCATGTCCTTGATGATGTTTTTCATGTCCTGAATTTCTTTATTTTGGATATGATGGATCATGTTTCCCCCCAAAATTGGATGAGTCATGGAAGGCGCACCACCACTAATGTATTGATATGATGAGGAAGTGGGGATGTGAAAGGTGATGACCGATGTCACAAGGAATTGAATGATAGTCGGTTGCGACCTGCAAATTGTTGTGATATGATTAAGTGCGGCCCGAATGAAGCTAGCGACATTGTTGATGGGAATGGAGGTTTGTGGAATAGAAATATATGGTTGGGTAGAAGAAGATGGTATAGAGGCATGTTGGAGAATAGATGAGATTGGATTTGATAGTGGTATAGATGATAAAAAGGAAGAAGGTGGAATGGAGACGATGGGGGCAGATGCCGCGAGTGCTATTGGTTGGGGCTGAATGATTGGCGGGACTGCAATTGATTGAGTTTGAATAACAGGTGTGATGGTATGAGTGGGAGCAAGGTCTCCTTATGGTTGTTGACCAAGGGTAGATTTATCAAAATCAGGTGGGAGTTGAGCTCCATTTTCAAGGAGGGTCTTTAGAAGCACACTAGGATTGTGTTGGATAAATTTCTCCAACATCTCTTGATTATAAGAGTCTGCTATGAAAGTTTGCGCTTCTGGAGAGAGTTTATCTTGGTCAACCATATTAGGATTTTGTGTTTGATTTTGGATGCTAGGTTGCACACTTTGTGTAGGATCTTGTGTAGGATCTTCATATAGGACACTAATGTCCGACATACCATATTGTTGTTCAACCATCTTTTTCTTTTGAGATCGAGTTGTGACCATACAAGAATAACCTTAGAAAAGATTGAAGGAGGAAATTTTTGATGAGAGGACTTAGCAAGGCTCTTAGATTTTAGGATTTGAATTTGATGAAAATGGATTTTGCTGATTGATAGGGTCCTTGGATTAGGACACGGATTTGATTAGGATTGCACCTTAGTCCTTGGATGAGGATCTTAGGCGGGAAATATTGATGAACCCACAAGCGAGGTAATGACCAAGTTGGGTAGAATTTAGACCTTGGGATGATGATCAAAAAGCCTTTCTTCCACTAAGGGTTGACTAATGACCTTAAGTAAAACAAAGACGTGAGATAAGAGTCTCGATTGACTCAAAGGATAAGGAAAAGGTACTTGGATAGGATTCTTCTTCAAGCACAAAGCCAAGTGATTAAGGATGAGGTCTAAATGAAATTTCACAAGGCATGCAACCTTAATGTGAGGTTAAATTGGATTAAAGGATGATTAAATTTGGATTTTGAGAATTGATTTGATAATTAAAGGTGATTGATTTTGTGATTGATTGATGTGCTAAGTCCTTAGGAAAAGATTGAGGATGATTGATTGAAGAGGGATGATAGTGATGATTAGAAGAAATTTGGTGACTAGGCTATCCTTGGCATGAATATGACTCAATAGATGATTGGTTCGGATGGCAAGTTGTACAAAGGGACATGACCATCCTGATTTTAATGATAGTTGGTGTTAAAAGACAAACCTGAACCTTGATGGAGGGCACAGACTCTTAATTCATCACTAGCATCAAACTCATTGCTATGACCATGGACGTAATCATGGTAATGATGCAAGAAGGTCCTATGCTTAAGCAAGAGTTTGCGGTTTGTGTACCAAAATTTCCGACATCTAATGAGTTGTGCTTGTGTGAGCTTCTTCTTCTTGATAGGTTAATGGATTAAATTCTTAGGATGCTTATACAACTTAGGTTTATGAAACATGAGACAGACAAAGTTTTGATGCAATTAGGACTTTGTGTGGATGGTGACTAGGATGTGACTTGGGTATGACTATGTTTAGAATTGTGACTAGGACCTTGACTTGGATGATTGTTTGTTTTTAGACAAGTGTTTTTGCAAAGTATTTGAGGATAATTATGTGTTTAGTCTACTCTTGGCAAGTAAGTATCAAGCAAAGAAAACACAATAATCAAATGAATTTTAGCTCAAAGACACTCATGCTCATATACAACATTCTTAAGGCTGGCAAGGACAATAGTCATTGGATCTCAATTGGTTTCCCAGCTACGCTTACCCAGAGTGGACACTTAGATGCTTGACCCCACTAGCTCCCCTCCATGACACTCACTTCTTTGAGGCATCCAAGCATCAATTCCCATGAAAAATCCTCATGGCAAACTTTGTGTCTCTACTAAGGGCCGTAAAAATATGGGTGGCTTAGGAGGTCCGACCTCCTACACCAATGACTAGAAGGTTTTTGGCCACTATGCACAAGGTGTTTAATATGGCTTCTTGTTAGGAGCTACCCTTCACATTTGCGCAAGCGCTATTGAGGCCTATAACCCAACGAAGCACCAAGAACTTAGTAGTCACACAAGCGTGATTGAGATCTCTAGGATCCTACTAAGCACCCAATGTGAGAGTGAACTCTCATATAGCCCCAACCATTTATTCTTTCATCCTCAATGGCCTATTTATTATAGTGAGTTGAGAATCCTAAGTTCGGGTGTACTCACTTGGGTTGTTCCCCTCTCACCGGCTCAAAGAGCAACTCGGGACGACAGGCCCGCTAAGGGTAAAACATGCGACAAACATGAAAAGCTTGGAGGGTCTGGATTTTTGATCGTATAGATAGATGAGAGCATACTCTCCTACCTTTACACTTTTCACGAACACAAAAATCAATGGTTTATTTACCGCCTAATTAGATCTAGGTGCCTAGTTAAAAAAAAAGACACAATGTTTGATTGAAACTCCTAGGCAACTTGCAAAACAATTGGATTAGTAGTTTTAGTATTTCTTAGGTCTTGGACAATTGAGGAAGTTGCAACGCTCATAAAAAATAATCAGTAGCTACTAGCTTGCAGAAATAGCACATGCGCTGAAATGCAGTTAGTCGCGTTGAAGCGCTTGCGCAGGCGCCAAAACATCTGCGTACGCGCTGCAGGGGGCCGAAATCTAAACAAATTAAAGAAAATGAACAGAAATAGAATTAATGATTTATACCTATCTGTCGCGCTGTTCTGGATCGGTCACGCTGAAGTGCCTTCGCACGTGCTGAAATGCCTACGCTCATGCTAAAAACACAGAAACTTGCACCAAAGAAGTTTGCGGTTAGATTTTAAATTCAAAAAAATTTAAATTTCTTACATAGGGCGGGATTCCGAAAACAGTCGCACTGATACAATTTCTCCCGCGCTGAAACATGGGTGTATGTGTTGAAACGTGAGCGCCTGCATTGAAAAGACTAAAAGAATTCAAAATGGAAGTGGGAAATTAATTTAAATTTAGGGTGCTCGCGCTGGTGCGCTAGCGCTTGTGCTGAAAGGTCTTTCTGTCGAACCCAAGTCATTCACGCTGATTTGTAGGCGCTCGCACTGTTCCAATACCTGCGACTTGCACACTCACAAAAAACTCACAAAAATGTTAGATTTAGGGATGTGGGTCCCAACGAGCGTGCCAGAATGAAGAAGATAAAAACCAGGAAGGTGATTTCAGGTGGTTAGTATGCAAACAAAGCATTCAAACATATTAAAAACATGGAATATTAACACACCACATGAAAACATAAACACAATAATTATACCTTGCAAGTTTATACCTTCTCCCTTGGATCGAGCTTGGTGAAGTGAAGGCGCCCCTTAATGATGCTCCACTTGATATTCTCCTTTGAGTGATTTGAATGTGGTGGGCTCTCCAATATTGTGCACAAATGGATGTGATGGATTAAGGATTAAAGGATGGAATGGCTAAGTATGGATGAGTGCTAATTTTGACATGATAAGGATGCAAGGATGATTTCTTGGGCACAAACTAGCAACCTAGATTTACTAAACTTGGAGATGAGATATGAGGGGATGGAGTCCTCAATTTATAGGAAGAGAGGAGGAGAAATGGAGGGCTAGGATTGACCCAAGATGGAGGGTCAGGATTCCTTGTGAGCCCACACAAGGCCTAAGAGGAGGTGTGGAGACCAAGAGATATGCCTTAAAGGCATTTGTTGTCTCCACACTCCTCAAGGTTCATTGGGAAGACTTCTCAATGTGCCTAGGGAAGAACAGGGGATAAGATATTCCTTAAGGGATAGAGATGAAGAATTAAAAATTCTTCAAAAAGGATGTTCATGGGGATTGGAGGAATAAGGAGGAATTAAAAATTCCTTGGAGGATAGGATGCCTAGAGGAATGTGAGATTTTGAAAATCTCACATTCACCTAGGAAATAAGCATTTAAGGAGAGTGGTTGGATGGAAGGGACAAGGAGTTGACTTTGTGGCTAATCATGATGATTAGCCACTAGCAACTCATTAGGAGAGGGATTAGAAGAAAGATAGGAGAGAGAATGAGTGGAGGGAATTAAAAATTTGAAGAATAATGTGAAGTGAGTTTAGGGAGTTTCTAGAAGAATTAATTAGGTTAATGATGGATTAGGACAAAGGTGATTTGTAGGAGTCACCTAGGTTAACTAATTCATTAAAATTAATTAGTTAAGAGGAGGAATTTGAGGGGATTTAATATTAAGGATTATTAGAGGAATAAAAGGGGATTTATTTAAATAAATCAATCAACAGACTATAGTGACAATATTAATTAATTAATATTGAGGAGGAATTAAAAATTGGCACAATTAATAAATTAATTATGTCAGGAACTTAAAATAATTAAAAAAATTATTTTTAAGTGTCTACAATAAGCATAGATGAGTCAATTTTCATGTTGGACTATTATCTTCCTATACTTTGATTGGTGAAAAATATAGATGGGAAACTACTACATGATAAAGGCATTTTATCTAGCAATTTAGATAGGGATACTGTGGTGGAGTAGATCCAAGCAATAAAGATGGTGGTATGAGAATACAAGAAGGCTAAGGATACAGTCATAAAGAAGATCAATGTCATGAATTTTTTGTTGTTTTGTGCCAAAGAATTCATTGCGGGCCTTCAGTGTACTCTCCCTAACAGTAAGCTGGAACTTGAGAAAGCTCGGGCCATTATACAATAGTTCAAGGATAAGATGCGTAAGGATTGTTCCTCGTAAATAATTGAGGAGACGATGGAAACAAAAAAACATCTGGAGATAATGAAGGTTGAGCTTCCATAATTAGAGGATAGGAAAAATAAATTCAAAACTTTTGTCAAGAATTTGGTAATCAAATTGAAGTATACAAAAACGCTAGATGCAAAAGATTTACATAATATAGTGGTTGGTTTCAATCATCATTTTATAGAAGAGGTGGAATTATTTTAATGTAAAATATGCATCAAACTTTGATAAAAATACAAGTATTTGTAAGTAGATGATAACCAACCGAAGAAAAAACAATGTTTTCAATTATACTTCTAGTTAAATCTAGTTTTTGTGTGGGTCAAATGGGCTTAATAAAGAATGATTTTTTTGTTTCTCACATCCAAAGAACTCTAGTAACACTCAATTAAGTGTAACCAAAATAGGAGAAATAAATATACATTTTTGAAATGCATATCGCAAGGAAAAGAACAACAGTTAATGGGAGCTCAAAATGGTGAGAAAAGCAATGTTTTTCTTCAGATTTGGCCACCCAAATCAATTTTCTACCCCTTTCATTAAGTTTAGGGAGATGTAGATTTAGTTTTGGAGTAGTTTTAGGGCGTTTTCTTACCATTTTTAATAAATTTCATGACCAAATTTTGCTGAAAACCCCTAATTTTGGTCTTGCAATTTTGCAGTTATTAAGCTCTATATAAACCCTTGTTTTGATTGTAAAAGGGGTTGGATGATTGATACATACATTCTTATGAGATATTTATACAATTTTAGTGTGAGTTTTTTGTTGAATTTGTGAAGGGTGGATGAAGTATATTCATATTTCAGTATCTCCGTTTGTATTGGTTGTTCAAACAAGCTTATTAGATGGTATTATTATTCAATTGATGATTTATTTGCAAAGATAACTTAACCACATCAAGTTTTTGAGAGATTATTAAGAATTCTGTCCTACATGTGTGCATGGGTATGGCTTTATAGTTTGATAAATTTAAAAATTATTTATTACTCCACTCCTTAGATGATATCATCACGTTTGTATGAGTTGTGTTAATCTAGTTTATGCAAATGTAGTTTAATCATCAAATTCTATAAATGGTCTTTTGGTTAAACATTGTCTAGTAGATTCAATTTTCAAGTTAGTTCCCTAGCCCTCATCTTTTGCAATTTATTTCATGTTAACATGGTTAGTGTAGGGATGTTAGAATAGATTTGTTGTTATTGTTGAACACCCAACAAGACTGAGAGGGGGGGTTAATCAATTTGGAAATTCAAAAATAATTATTAACCAACTAATTCAATATTAGCATTTTAATGATCAACACATCAAATAGAAACACATAAACACATGAACACCAGATTTACGTGGAAAACCTAAATAGAGAAAAACCACAGTGAGAATCTCTCACAATATGAATAACAATGTTTACAACATTTTGGGTTTGCAACCAACAAGCACCAACACTTGAAGGATTTGTAGAACTAAGGCACACTACCTTAGGCAAGATACAAAAGGACTTGTACAATTAAAGAACAATTGTTCAGGACAAGATACAAACTGCTGCTGAAGGACTCACTGTCAATTAGCAACAAATGAAATAGATGAATAGAAATTGAGAAGGATTATCCTGATCATGAAAATGTCCTTGAACAATAATAAAGCAACCAATAACATGGCAAACATCTTTGATGATCTCCACTATCAAAAGACTTTGTCTGGCAAAATATATTAGCTTCAAAGCTCTTCCCAAACTGACTTCCACATCGCCACAAACTCAACTATGCTTTTAAATCATTCACACACTTTTTACACAATTTACTTCTCATCCATCTACACATCTTATATATGAGATACAACACTAAAATCCTAATCAAGGGTCAACCACAACAAAATAAGAAATATTACATAAAAATAAGCCACCCAAACCTAAAATTATTAGATTGGTTTGCTCTAGAAGAAAGAGGGAGCCAAAACATATCATAATATATCATCCCATGAATGATCTTACAAACTGCACATGTTAACACATATCTCAAAAGATGTTACAAAGCATAACGTATACATATAATCAACTACTCGACCACATAACCACTTTTGATGCAAAATACTTCACGTGGATCTCCAAAAATCAGAGTGAGACCCAATTAAACATCTCAACACATCTTCCAATACATATCTGGACCAAAAGAACATGATTCACTAAACTGTGATAGAATTAACAACATGTCCGGAGGGCAACCAAAAGAATTCTAGACTATCTTGAATACAGGATGACACTACCAACACAAAAGAGTATTTGGGACAAACTCCATCTAGATAACCAAGGTCTAACAAAGCATATACGAACCAATATCCATCTAGATAACCATGTTTGACATCAATGAAAACCACACAAGCTCATGCTAACAACAATCTCCAACAATGTCCCCCTTTGTCATTGATGGAAACACCAATAAACCAATAACCAACAACACCAATGAAAAATTGACAATCTCACAAAAACTCTCTCCAATAATCTCACAACAAATCTCTCCCATAATCTCACAACAACTCTCTCCCCCTTTGACAACAATGAAAAAGGGCACTTAAAGATAAACATAAACACATTGACCACTCACACTACCACTCCCCTTGAGAGCAATATCAACGTCAATCTAGGAAACAAGGATAAGCACCAAGTCTCCCCTCATAAGGATGCACCACCAAAACTGCATCTTAGATAGAAAAATGAGGGGAAATAACCCCTAACCTCTATTTGAGATACTTAAAAGTATATTTTGCCAATACCTTTGTATAGATGTCTGCTGATGCAATGGAAAAGGGATTAGTGGAGAATCACAAAGAAATCATGTTAGTAAACTTTCAGCCATAAGCATAACATGAAGATAAATCCATTTCAAAAGAATATCAAGAAATATTAGTAACAAAGCAAATAGGAAAATAAAGAACTAGACAACTCTAATACTTCCCCCTATGCTTGATGATGTTGTCTTTTCCTTGTCCTTCTCCACTTCAAGATCTTGTGGCTACATGAAGTATTCCCTCAACTTAAGCACTCATACCAAGATGACAAATGAAGGTTTGAAGTGGTTAATGATTAAAGTCCTATTGCTATGCTAATGCATAAACTAGGATTGCTATACTATGAGAAATCTTAAGTCACAATGATAATGCACCTATATTAACAATGCTCACAATGCTTCTTCCTTTGCTTGAGGATGATAGCTCCTTTTATAGGCAAAATAGAGGATTGGATGGTCATGATTGATTTGGTTTAGCAAGGGCTAGGATTGCATGAGAGGAGCATGATCCTTAATCCATGCTTGTAACTTGCACCAATGTCATGGTGACAAGTGGAAACATGAGAGGGATTGAGATGAGAGGGTTACTCTCCATGGTTGGGGTTAATGGATAAAGTTTTTATCCAAGGGTAAGGTTATTATCCAATGGGTAAAATATTTTGCAAAGTTTACCCATGGTTAAGCCTTGATTAAATGGTCAAGACCCATGTGGGTTAGTGTATTAAAGGAGGGAAACATTAATGACTTTGTAAGAGTCCTTCATGTGTGGGAATGTGCATGGGTTGAAGGTGGGTTAATTTGGGATTTAGACTAATTTGGAAGTGGTTAGAAAGTTCTAGAAGAATAGTTAGTGGGCGAGGGTAAAAAGGATTTATTTAAATAAAAAGTTATTTAAATGTCAACTTGCATTTATAGGAAAATGCAAGTGGGTGGGGGGATTTAAATAAATATTGAATTATTTAAATGTGAGAGAGGGTATTTAATTAAACAAATATGATTTCTTTATTTAATTAAAAGAGAATATGGTTTACGCACAAATTAAATCAAATAAATTGAATAATTTATTTAATTAATAGGAGAAGAGGGTTAGGGTGAATTAATTAAATATTAATTTAATGAATTGTTGATCAATGGTTAAATAATCAAATAAATGCTAAATATTCATTTAATTAAGTGGACATATTTAGTTGTCTACATCTGCTATCTGCTTTGATGTAGAAATGTATTCCAGTTTGACTTCCTTTTCTGAAACCGTCTCTCTAAAGAAATGATAATGGATTTAAATATGTTTAGTTCTTGAATGTGTAATGCCTGCCAAAATACCCTAAAGAAAATAACTAAACTAACTAACAAATAGAGATTTTTTTTAAAAAACATCTACTATTGCAATATGTTAGACAATTCAAATAACCAAAATACAATTGAGAGCGGGGGGGTGGGGGGGGGGGGGTGAATCAATTGTCACCAGATTACCAGAACCTTAAGCAATTAAAACTTTAATACCAGAACAGATAAGATCAATACTGAAATACATAAACCAATTGCTGAAATAGCAGATATACTAATTAAGCACAACCAACAATTAGAGAATATATACCAACCACATGACACCAATATTTGTACATGGAAAACTCGGTAAAGGGAAAAACCATGGTGGGAAGCCTACCCATAGTCAGATAATACTTCTGCAGTAAGTATGTGATTACAAATTGAGGGGCCTACACTTGTAGAGAGGCTAATAGCCTAGAGCACACTACTCATTACAAAAGGAGTCTCACTGACTACATAAAAATCTAGACTACAATCCGGAAGGAAGCTTGAACTGCAATTGTAGTCACATAAATCTGTCCAGTTTAATTAAATGAATATTTTCTATTTATTTGATTAAAAACCCACTAGCCATCAGTTAATTAAATTAATATTTAATTAATGCATCTTCAAACATTCTCCTATTAATTAAATAAATTATTGAATTTATTTTAATTAATTTGTTAAACCAAATTCACAATCAATTAAATGAATAAATCATATTTATTTCATTTAATCCCCTTTTCCTCTTTTAAATAAATTAAATAAAATATTTATTTAAATCATAAATCCCCCCCCACTTGCATTTTCCTACAAATGCAACTTGCACATATTTATTGAGATAAATGAATTTTATTTTAATTAAAATCCTATTTTCCCTCACCCACCAAATCCACTTGCATTCCTAAAACCCCTTCTAGATTCTTCTAAACCCTTTCTAATTAACCTAATCCATCCCCTAATTATTGTCACATTCCTAAGCAACTTTAAGTCACTTCTCAAAGACTCCAAAGTCTTTGAAAATCATTTAATGCTTTATGTGTTCAACAAACTAACCTCTAAAGTCTTCCAAAACCACTAATGGCTCTTACATGACCGTTAATGGCTCTTACATAACCATTTATGGTTAATTCAACTTACACTCATGTGTCTCCTCAAGTATTTATTGCTTTGACCATGGTTATCCCTTTTTCCTTTGCACAAGAGTTTATCCATTAGATAAAAGCTTTATTCTTTGAATAAAGAATTAGATAAACGCTTTATTCTTTGAATAAAGAATTTATTCATTCAACCTAACCTTGACCTTAACTCCCAAGTTAACTCTCAAGTCATGTCAAGCATTTAATGCTTATTCCCTCTCCTCTCAGCCCTTCTCGTGTTGACACTTGTCATCCTGGGATTGGGTCGAAAGCCCTCACATAGATTGAATATCATTCAATATTGACCCTTGTTGAGATTACTCAATCTCAACCATCCATTGCTCCATTTTTCCTATAAATAGAGCCCATTTCTTCATAATCCGGATCTTAAAAAACTTGTATGCATATAAGCTATAGAGAATTTTAGAGAGCATTTAGCATAAATCACTAATATCTTGTTATTTTGGTCTAAAATAAATCATTTTAACATCATAGCATCTAATATTGGCTTTTATTCACATTTGCATAGCATTTTAGAGTAAACATTTCAATCTTGAACCTCCATAAGCATCCATAGTGCAAAAAGCTGCTGAGAGCTACACTAGTTTGGAACTTGGAGAGGAGAGGAACAAAGGAGAAGGAGCTAAGAGCATGTTAGGAGGCATTTGGAGATGTCTTGTTATATTTACTTTCCTAGTTAAATATTCTCTCATGTTTTTGGTGTCTTTTTTGATATGCCTGCTTAGATTAGTTTTTGGTTGATTAACACTAATAGTTTCTTGGTTTTTTGTGTGTTATTCCACCACAGGTTCTAGTCTAACCTTCCCATATTTCGTAGAGCATCAACAATAATAACATCTCCTATGCCTGAATATAGTCTCGGTTAAGCTCAATACTGGAGGAATTAATCCTCTTACATAAACTGAACTCGATCACCTATGATCGACCAAATCCTCTACATGAATGGTTATTACATTATTTGCTTGCATACCATTCCATCATGATCTACAATGAGATCACACACACACACACACACACACACACACACACACACACACACACACACACACACACACACACACACACACACACACACACACACACACAAACCCTCAACCTTAAATAATTAGGTCAGCCACTAGACGATAAAACCTATTACATAATTATAAAACATGTCGTCCTGAGACCAAACAAATTTCATCCAACCCATAAGTCATCCCAGAAACACATCGAGGAGTCCCAACATGTTATATTAAGCCGATCAATAACCTAGATAGTACCAAACCCAATTTAGGTCCACACACACTAAAGCAATGATCCCAATCAGTCAAGTCTCAAACACGATCACCATCAGCATCCTGAATCTCTATTAGAAGCCGCACCGACATCACTTATGCATAGTATCGAAGAATATTCAACAAAGCTCTATCGGTGAAACCCTCACCAATATAAAAAAACTGGGCTTACCAACATACAAGATAGCATCCGATCACCGGATCAATACCAACCGACTGAACATGTATCTCAATAGAAAATCTTAAGCCAAAACATACCGAAGTATACCGGATCAACATGATCTTACCAACCAGAAACCAAACAACCCACCGGGACCAAAAGGATGCTGGTAAAGCAACTAGTGTTGACATCAATGATAAAACATCAATGCAACACATAATCACTTCCTCCAAATTGCCAACAGTCTCCCCTTTTGGCATTGATTGCAACACTAGATGTGAAAAACATCCAAGTACCAAGAAATGCTAAACAAATCTCCCACACAAGAATATAGAAATGAAGTTCTTATCCATACTCTCCCTGTAGATAATATCACAGTTAAGTTCTGCAAATTTCTCCCCCTAATGTATATAACTCCTTAAGTTTTTCAAATGAATATCTCTCCCCCTTTGACATCAAAGCTAAAGATCTGACATAAATATCAAAGCAAACTCATAAACCACTGAATCACAAGACTAACTACTCCCCCTGAGTAGTAGCATCACCACATCAATTTGAAATGAATAATATCTCTGATAATGCATACCGGACTGATGCCAAATAGCATCAATCAGTTTTGTGTAGGAGGGGGAGAAACTCCTAATCTGTCTCAGAGGTACTCAAATGATTCTTTAGGCAAAGGTTTAGTGAAGATGTCTGCAATTTTCTCTTTAGTGTTCACATAAACCAATATAACTTCTTTTCTTCCACCTTCTCCTTCAAAAAGTTATACTTGATAGATATGTGCTTTGTCTTAGAGTGAAATACCAGATTCTTTGATATGTCTATAGTAGTAGAGTTATCACAGTGAATAACTACCGGTCTATTGCAATGCACTTTTATGTCCTTTAAGATTTGCTTCATCCATAGAACTTGTGTACAGATAGTAGCAGTAGCAACATACTCAGCTTCAATAGTAGATAAAGAAGTACATGACTATTTCTTGCTGATCCATGAAATAAGTTTCTTTCCAAAAAAGAAAGCTCCACTGGAAGTAATTTTTTGATCATCAACATCACCTGCCCAATTTGCATCTATATATGCACGTAAAGTAAAGTCATCATCTTTAGGGTACCACAAACCATATTCAGATGTTCTTTGAAAGTATCTAAAAACCCTTTTCACTGAACTCTCGTGATATTCTCTAGGATCACTTTGATATCTTGATGTAATTGAAACAACATTCACTATATCCAGTCTAGTCTGAGTCAAATATAGTAAACCTCTAATCATAGACTTGTATCTTGTAGAATTTACCAGTGCAGATTCATCTTTCCTTGTCAATTTCTCACTTGTAACCACAAGAGTACTAACCGGTTTAGAATTTTCCATACCAAATTTATTCAACATTTCTCTAGCATACTTAGTTTGAAAGATGAAAATACTTTTATCAGTCTGAGTAATCTGCAAATCTAAGAAAATTTTCATTTCCCCAATCATAAACATCTCAAATTCATTCTCCATATTGTTAGAAAATTCCATGCACAACTTATCCTCACCTCCAAAAATGATTTCATCAACAAAGACCTCAATAATCAGTATATCATCATCAGTGACTTTATAACATAGATTACTATCAACATTACCTTTAGTAAAACCAAGTTTTAAAAGATATTTGTCCAACCTTGCATACCAAGCTCTAGGTGCATGTTTCAATCCATATAATGCTTTCTTTAACCTCCAAACTATGTTTTTATCATCTAAAAGTGAAAAACCATCAGGTTTCTCAATATAAACTTCCTCATCAAGATCCCCATTTAGAAAAGCACACTTAACATCCATCTGATAAACCTTGTAGTTTTTATGTGTATCATAGGCAAGAAATAATCTTACAACTTTAATCCTAGCTACAGGTGCAAAAGTTTCACCATAATCAATTACTTCCTTCTAAGAATATCCTTTACAAACTATTCTATATTTATTCCTCACAACTTGTCCATATTCATTTAATTTATTCCTAAAAACCCATTTAGTTCCAATAACATTCTTATTTTTAGGCCAGGGAACTAAAATCCATGTGTTATTCTTTTCTATCTGATCTAATTCTTCTTCCATAACTTTCATCCAACATTCATCTTTACATGACTCAGTTACTGATACCGGTTCAATTTGAGAAATTAAACATACCTCATCAGCAACCAATATTCTTCTTTTCATCACTCCTTTGTTCTTATCCCCAATGATCTGATCTTTTGAATGACTCAACCTTACATACCTAGGAGTCCTCTGACTCTTTGTTCCTCTTCCTTGTTCTTCAATTACTATATAATTTTATGATACTGCCAGAGTAATTGGTTCAATATTATGTTCCGGTAAAGGTGTTACCGGTTCAGTTATGATCATTTCCATTGCCAGTTCTTGCTCATGAATTCTCATTTGACTTCTATTCTGCTCATCCACCTTGACATTAGCGCTCTCCACAATTCTCTGCAGTCATTTGTTATAACATCTATATGCTTTGCTTTCATTAGAATAACCAAGAAATATTCCTTCATCACATCTAGGATCAAACTTACTAATGAAATCATCTCTCTTGATATAACATTTACTACCAAAGATTCTGAAGTACTTAACTGTAGGTGTATTGCCAAACCATAACTCATAAGGTGTCTTACCAGTTTCTCCTTTGATATGAACTTTGTTGAATGTATAAACTGTTGTGGTCACTTCTTCTCTCCAGTAGATATGAGGTAGATTAGCTTCCATCTTCATGATTCTAGCAGTATCCAAGATAGTTTTGTTCTTTCTTTCCACAACTCCATTCCGCTGAGGTGTCGGGGGAGCAAAAAATTGTCTCCTTATGCCATGCTTCTCACAAAAGTTATTAAACTCACCGGATGTGAATTCTCCACCATGATATGACCTTAAGAACTTAATCTTCAATCCTGTCTCAGTTTCAACCTTAGCTTTATAGATTTTAAGCTTTTCAAAAGCCTCAGATTTATCCCTTAGAAAAGTAACCCACATTTTTCTAGAATAATCATCAATGATTAGCATAAAATATCTATCACCTTGAAAAATTTTGATTCTAGCAGGACCACACAAATTAGTATGAATAAGATCAAGAACATCATTAGATTTGTCTTGTATACTTTAAAAAAAGGTTCAGACCTATTTTCCCATTTGACATTCCTTACATACTGGATTATAGGGCTTCACAATCTTAGGTATATCTCTAACTGCCTTAGTTGAATTGATCTTTACTATGAAATCAAAATTCACATGACATAGCCTTTTATGCCAAAGCCAACTCTCATCAATTTGTGCAATCAAACATGTCTTCTCACCGGAATTCAAATGACATATATTACCTTTTGTTTGAGTACTAGTTGCAATCTCCAATCTAGATCTATTAATGATTTTTTATTTTCCATCTTTGAATTGTAATTGAAATCCCTTATCCACCAATTGCCCTACACTCAAAAGATTATGCCTTAAACCTTCAACATAATAAACATTATCAGTATTGTGCTTACCATCTAATGATATAGTTCCTCTCCCTTTGATCATGCATGCTTTGTCATCTCCAAATCTAATTAGACTGCCATCAAATTCTTGCAAAGATAGAAACTTCCTTTTATCTCTAGTCATATGATGTGAACATCCACTGTCAATTAGCCATTCATCCTTATCTTCAATTTCAGTAGCAAGGGCCTTCTCTTTAGGTACATTCTCTTCCAGTGCCAGATCATCTTCCTTGATAGCCAAGAACACCCATTCCTTTCCATTGCCGGAACCACTAGCAAAGTCTTGTGCTAGTTCATCATAAGAATCAGTCACACCTTCCTCATCCGCAAAGTAACATGGTTTATCACTGTTTTTCCTCTACTTATGCTTGTTATTATATCCAAGGTTAGGCTTAAAATATCTTCTAGCTCTTTCTTCAAATCTTGAATTCCTTTCAGGACATCTAGATGCAAAATGACCTATCTTTTTACATGCAAAACATTTAAAAGGTGATTTTCCTTCATACTTACTTCCTACCGGTCCTTTAGGTACTCTTCTAGCAAATAGGGATTCAAGTTGCTCAAATTCTTCATCTTCTCTCTTCATATCATCCAATTCCTTTGCATACAAAGCTTTCCAATCTTGCTTGCCAGTTGATGATGTAAATGCATGAAAAGCAGGTTCAGACTTCACAGCTCCAGAAGGTCCAAATTCTTGAAGCTCAAAAGCAAATAATTTCCCAACCAAAGTATCCGTATTGACAAAAGTATTTATCATTGTTCTCAATTCATTAATTGCAGTAGCATTCATCTTATAAGCCGATGGTAAAGCTCTCAAAACTTTAGAAACTATTTCATCTTCACTTAGAGATCCACCACAACATTGAATTCCCATGACAATTTCATTTTCTCTTTCCATGAATGCAGTAATCCTTTCATCTTCTTCCATCTTCAAATTTTCATATCTCACCTAGTAACCATCAAGTTTAGCAATATTAATAGTAGGTTCACCTTCATTTAGAGTCTCCAACTTGTCCCACATAGCTTTTACTGATGATTTATCAGTCAATCCCATTATTTGCTGATCAAAAAGTGCACACAAGAGGGCTTCTCTAGCTCTACAATCATTCTCAAGCTCCTTATCCAAGTTTGTCAGAGGAGGTTTTCCAGATGCTGGATTAAAAGGAGTAACCCTATTGTCAGTGATCTCCCAAATTTCCTTACCAAGACATCTCAGATGAGTCTCCATCCGAATCTTCCATACTCTGTAATTTGTTCCATCAAGCCTAGGAATTTCTCTTTGAAAGACAACTGCAAATGAACTTGAACTGTTAGATGCCATAGGATCTTCCTCAAGCGGTTAAGCTTCTGTAGAGAGGACCAAAACTTTGATACCAATTGTTACATAGTTCAAATAACTGGAAGACAACTAAGAGGGGGGGGGTGTGAATCAATTGTAACCAAAATACTAGAACCTTAAGTAATTAAAACTTTATTACCGAAACACATAAGATCAATACTATAATACATAAACCAATTATTGAAATAATATATATACCAATTAAGCACAACCAACAATTAGAGAATAGGTACCAACCACATGACACCAAGATTTGTATGTGGAAAACCCGGTAAAGGGAAAAACCATGGAAGCCTACCCACAGTTAGATAATACTTCTGCAGTAAGTATGTGATTAAAAATTGAGGGGCCTGCACTTGTAGGAAGGCCAACAACCTAGAGCACACTTGATCACCTTTGATCAACCAAATCCTCTGCATGAATGATTATTACATTATTCGCTTGCATATTATTCCATCATGATCTACAATGAGATCATACACATATATATACAAACCCTCGACCTTAAACAATTAGGCCGACCACTAGACAATAAAACCTATTACATAATTATAAAACATGTCGGCATGAGACCAAACAAATATCATCCAACCCATAAGTCATCCCGGAAACACATTGAGGAGTCCCAACAACACATTATATTAAGCCGATCCATAACCTAGATAGTACCAGACCCAATTTAGGTCCACACACGCTAAATCAATGATCCCAATCAGTTAAGTCTCGAACACGATCACCATCAACATCCTGAATCTTTTGTAGAAGCCACACCAACACCACTTATGCATTGTATCAAAAGATCTTCAACAAAACTCTGGTAGTGAAACCCTCACCGGATCAATAAACTAGGCTTACCAGCATACAAGATAGCATCCGATCACCAGATCAATACCAACTGACTGAACATGTATCTGAATAACAAATCTTAAGCCAATTACATAAGCCAAAACATACTAGAGTATACTGGATCAACACGATCTTACCAACTAGAAACCAAACAACCTACTAGGACCAAAAAGATACTGGTAAAGCAGCTAATGTTGACATCAATGACAAAACATCAATGCAACACATAATCAATTCTTCCAAATTGCCAACACGATATAGTAAACTATCATCACTCCAAATCATAGATTAACATAACATGAATGCATAAAACATCATGAAGATAACCAAAACCTCAACACAAGCAAAAATAACATGATAACAATTATCATCTCAATGTGTACCTATAATCATCCATCCTTTCATCTATTCATTCATTCCCTAGGGTACTTTAACATCAATACCAAAAAACCATAAACATTTGTTATAACATCTACATTAATAACTTTCTTATCATGAGAATCATGAATTTTTAAAAACTTATCCTATCATTTTCCCATTAGCTCTCTGAGTTCATTTTAATACACCGATTCCAAATGTTCCTAATCCCCCATTTCTTCACTAACCATCTAACTCAATATGAATCCAAATAGAATTATCAACAAATAAGCAAATCCAATTCTTTTCCTTTTCTAATTTTCATCATATATCCTATCAAGATAACATATACAAAATTGTTGACAAGTCCACACGACAATGCTAGTTACTTTCCAATGAGATTAATTTTAACAAGATTATCTAAAAGCACCATATCTACAATAGGGACACACATAGCTTAACATTTTAAATCTTATTCCATATAGATCTCTATCTCTTTTCTACCCGATGAACATTCTTACAACATGTATCATACAATGATTGTTTACCTTACCAATAGGAACAATAACCATAGCTAAATTCTCAACCCAAAGTTTGGACATTCACTCTGTGAAGTTATTATCTCCATAACTGAAGCTCATTTATTTGTCAACCTAGTGACATATTACTTGAAATGGGTCTGCACTATATATGCACTAAGTTCCTGCGATAGCTATTCTGCATTACTGCAGCAACTAAACCTATTTGAAATAAGCAAGCAAAAATTATAAGAACTGAATGACTATAGGAAAACTCAACATTAACAAAAAATTCTAATTAAAGAACTGTTAACTAAGTCCAAAGATGACAAACAAGGATTACTCTGTTTGCTTGGCTGTAGGAACAGTCACAGGATCTGGTTCCAGTGGTTGCACGAACAATCAATCTCTAGAACTTCTACTGCAACAAAAAGGGAAACTGAATCTAACAAATGCACATGAATACTCACCAAGTGGGCCCCCTTGGATGAGTGTATCCAGACTTCAAAGATAACTCTGTATACTTAGAATAGCATCATTTTATTCATTATTTTTCAAAGGTGGATACAACACATAATGAAAGAAAATGCTTTTAATTATAAAAAATGATCTGCAACTCTATTTCTAAATCTCCTGTCTCTAACCTCTGAGAAGAGGCACATGCTCTTATTTAAAAGAAAACTGTAACAACTTCCTACAATCTAGGTCACCCTGATGAAATGAGGCAGAAAACATTTATGACAGAAAATAGACGGAGTTAATCCATTGAAAACGTGGATCTTCACTAAACTGTAGTAAAGAATATAGCATGGGAGTGTTATAAGATTGATGTTTGTTGAAGACAAACATAAATGAGTCTTGCGTTCCCTGCTATTCCTTTGCCTCTCCTCACACCCATTATTCTCTTTGCTGTTTTGAATATTTAACCGCCCCTTGAATATCTCTAACTGCCTTTATGACGTGACACAATAACCACCTCTACAACATCTTACTTATTCCTGCAATTAAAAAGATATAACATACAAGCACACATATATCTATTTTAATTAATCATAACACTTATATATTTCACATATGATATTACCTATGATAATCCGCATGGCAACATGAATAATGGGTCAAAACAAAACAAGATTTAATGGGTTTAGTTAACATCTAGAATGCATATAGTCAAACTCTAATACATCATATGACTTAAATAATATCCCATTATATGAATTAAAACATGACAAAAACTTATGAGTTTTAGGAATAAAAGAGCTAATATCTCAGCTCATCATGCCCCCCAGCTTAGTGGCTTGCTAATCCTCTAGCAAGAGGAAAATTTCTGATCCGGGCACTGACTCGTAAGTCACCAATAGTTCCCTGTCCTATTCCTCCTGTAGCCAAGTTCCAATAAAACCCCTTCATCTTTTCTAGTCTAGCCCATCTGGCTTCTTCTGTGGCCTCCTCATATGGTTTGTCTATAACCCCGTATCCCATTAATGGCCACATAAGGATAGATGGCTGAAATATCAAGGGTAGCCAGTTAGTGCTCTTCACCCTACCCAAATGGATGTACTTAGGAGCTCTTTGTGTAGCTACATGAAGATTAGGCAGTGAATGGGGTTCACCTTGTTTTAGGTCTTCTGGAATATTATTCCAGCGTTGAACCAAACATTCAATTGCAGCTGAATTTTCATTTTTAATCAAGTGTTCATATTCTTGGAATGTTTTCTCTCTTATCAGTAACACTTCGCTCCTGACATCAGGTCTTGTTAACAATTTCTGCCAGTCATAATAAAGAAGCTATGGATTCTTGGCTTCAACTCTGAGTGGTAATGGGCAATCAAATTCCAAATTTCTATATATTTTAGCTTGAGTCCCCATACTGATTTCATTTTGTATCCATGACATTAATGCTTTTATTTGAATGTCACCAGTATATAATAAGGGATTCCACTCATTGTTAGAAGTCATAGCATAATTATGCAAATCAAATTCACATAACAAATTCTTGACAACTATTGGAGAGTTTTGATAAACATTATAAAATTCTTCTGGGGTATCTAGAGAAGGACTAAGATCCCTAACAATGCGGTTTAGCTTGAAACTTAAATACTGCTCTTTTAGATATAAAGCATAAACCCTTGGAGAATCCCTACATTGCATCAACTTAGGAACCATACTAGAAATTGTGTCAACCTTAGCTTGCAATTCCACAATCTAATTATCCTTCTTTTCAATTTCTTTCTGTTGTTTATCAACAACTCCATGTAACCTAACCCTTTCTATCTCCCACTGCATATAAAATGTAAGCGCAATAGATAAACTAGTGAGAGATGAAGGAGTCATGTTAGCTGTTACCTGAGGGTGTGAGATTTCTTCAACTAGTTCTCCAAACTATTCTGCTACATGTGCCAGATTTGAAAGTTTGTCGGCTCCATGGTCTTCTTGTAGTTTAATCTCTGTTTGGCTTCCATGCCCTTCTTTTGACGTTTCTACAAAAAATGACTTCCACTACATCCCCTGCTGCTTGAGTTTTCTGTTTACCCTGCCAACTCCTTGTATACATTTTTGGAGTGGTTGTAGGAACAGTTTCTGCAAGAGGCATTGTTGTAGGAGAATTTTCTTTTACCTTACGCCTTTTAGCTGCAGGAGAAACTTGCGCTGCTTGAGGCTGCTCTATGGTTTCTTCTTTTGCTTCAATTATCTCTATTTCTTTCCCTTTCCTTTTAGAAGATGCCGCTCCACTTTGAAAATGAGTGGAGGGCTGCTCAATATTTGTTTCAATCACCATTTCTTCTGCAATAGTCAAGGCTTCATTGGCAATAGGAGGTTCATTCTCTACAAAAACCCTAGGAGATGAGAGCTCTCCGATATCTTCCTCTTGGGCTGCTAATTCTTCTATAGCAGAAACATTTTCCTCCCTAAATTGCAGTATATCTTTGAATTCCCCCCATGCCATTTAAGAAACATCTCTGAGAGGATGTTCTACTAACAATTTAATCAACCCATGATGACTGACATAATGATTTGCACCCTTTTGTGTTTCCTTTGCACTTATAGAAATAAGATGATACAAAAAATTGGGAAATTTACCCTTCGGCCATGCCATAAATGACTAAGCAATTTAAAATGGACCGAATGCAAATTTGAGTACCTTCCATCATAGGTAATGTATTTCATCACATACAATGCCACCTGGGGCCATTTTGCTGGAAGAGATATCTGTCTGGTTCCCTGTTTGTCCACCCTTAGGGGTCCATCTGCTGGGTATGTAAACTCTACCCTAGCACTTCTCGCATCCTTAGATTTAGGAAACAGTTCTCCTTCCTACAACAACCTAGTAACTTCAACTATCTATTGCTCTATAGAAATTACTCTTAACCCCTTGATAGAGGCATCTCCTTCATTGTATGTACGCATGAATTCATAGGCAATTTCTTCATTGAAATTCGTAGTTTTTAAAAAAAATCAATCCACCCATACATACGGAAGTAATTCTCACACTGGACATCCTACAGCAACATGTCATGAATTACAGGTTCATGGCGGATAGGATATCCTCCCACAACTATTTAGGTTCTCAAAATAATTTCCACAACAAAATGAGGGACTGAAATAACCTGCAGAACTGAAAATACTTGTTCTAAATACTTTACTTACTTTCAGTCCCTTTCATTGATTTCAGCGGCAGGATGAACTGGTCACTCGTGCCATAGAATGTCTTATTCAAAAATGATGTTAGGAAAATAAAAAACAAATTATTGACAAGGACGGATAATTACTCGACTTAGAAATCAGACCATAAAACACCCCCAACTTATGATGACACGTGTCCACACATGCAGTAAAGGACAAAGGGAAGGGTACGTGGATTATGCAAATTAAAATAGGCAATAATCATAGCAAAATAATAAATGCATACTTAATAAAAAATAAACAATGTACATACCTACAGTCGTACTAATTAATGTTGCATGAAACAATCAGCTATTAAAAAGGGGTGAAATGAGATGATGTGACATGAATGAAGTGATAGACAAAGATATGAAATGGGATGATGTGTGCAAAAAAATTATTATCAGAGAATAATATTTCCATAAGGCATGGAAATAATTATTATGAAAGCATGCATGAAGGATTTAAGGTTGATGGCTAAGAATGCTCCCTGCAGAAGCTGCAGGAACTGTGTCCTTAATGTCTTCTACAGTTGCTACAGGAATTATGATAGGAGTATATTTGTCAGATGTTGAAGGAACTTCTCCAGTTGCTGCAGGAACTATTGTTTTATCTTGGCTGGCGAATTGCTGCAGGAACTGTTCTTTGGTTGCAGGCTAATGATACAGGCGTAGTCGATGACCATTGACTAGAAGTTTGAATCTGTCTGGATCTATAGTGGTCAAGCGAACTGCTCCATTAGTAAGAACTTCATCTATTTCATATGGGCCCAACCATCTTGTCTGCAACTTTCCCATAGCATCTTTATATCTAGAATCATATAGCAGTGCCTAATCACTTGATTTAAATTTTCTCTCCTTTATGTACTTATCATGCCATTTAGTTTGTTGATTTTGAATAAGCTCTATATGTCGGACGACCAACCTCCTCAGCTCATCCAAAGCATTTAATTGCAAAATGTGGTCTCTTTGTGCTATAGAGAGAGTCATATTCAATTGTAGAGCTGTTCTAAGAGTTTTGTGCTCAAAATCAATGGCCATCATTGCTGTTTTTCCATACACCATTTCAAAAGGTGTAAACCAATTGGTGTCTTCCATGTTGTTCTGTATACCCAAATGGCTTCAGGAAGTCTATGTGACCAATATTTCTTATGAAGAGCTACTTTCTTGGTAAGAATGGCTTCTAAATCCCTTTTTGTGACTTCTACTTAACCATTTGCTTGTGGATGATATGGGGTAGACTTCCTGTGCCTAATATTATATTCATTAACCAATGCTACAATTAGTGTGGAAGTAAATTGTGGTCCTTGGTCTGAAACAATCTCTCTTGGAACTCCATACCTGGTAAATATTTCTTCATAGAGGAATTCAGCTACTTTATTATCTCTTGCATGTGTCATAGCTCGTGCTTCCACCCATTTTGTGGCATAATCAGTGCATACTAGAATATAAGATTTCCCATTTGAAGGAGGATCAATTGGCCCAATAAAATCTAATCCCCATTTATCAAATGGTGCAACTAATATCTGGGGATATAATGGAATTTCATCAGATTTGGTAGGCCTACCCATGCATTGGCATCTATCATATTTTCTAGTATATTGAGCTGCATCCTTATATAATGCTGGCTAATAATATCCTATGCCAAGTATTTTAAGTGTTGTTCTTTTAGCAACAAAATGTCCTCCACATGGCTCATCATGACATGCATGAAGAATATCATATGTTTCATCCTCTCTTACACATCTTCTCATGACTTGGTCAGGTCCAGTATAAAATAAACAATCAACAATCCATGAGAAATTAAAGCTTTTCTCAACTAACAATATTTTTTCTTTAGGAGAAAAATGAGTTGGCATTTTATTAGCAGCTAAATAATTTGCAATATCAGCATACTAGGGAGTGTGTGCTTTTATCAGGAACAAATGTTCATATGAAAAAGTATCATCTATGGCTGCAAGATCATCCTGCAATTGAAGCCTCGAAAGATAATTTGTAAACTACATTGGATTTACCTAGTTTATCAACAATTGTAATGTCAAATTCCTGCATCAATAGTAACCAGCGAGCCAATCTTCCTATAATTGAAGGTTTGTTCATGAGATATCTGATTGATGTATGATCAGTGTGCATAATATTGGATATCTTGTTATATAATGCCTGAATTTGTTGAGTGCATAAATAACTGCTAACATCTCCTTTTCGATGACAATATAATTAAGCTCTAGCCCCTGCATGTTCTTACTGATGAAATAAATTGCATTCTCCAAATTGTCAACCTTCTATCCCAAAACTGCTCCTATGGCATAATTTGATGCATCTGTATGAATATGAAAAGGTAAGGACCAGATCAAACCCTTGAGCACTGGTGCTTGAGTCAATGCATGTTTAAGCTTCAATAAAGCTTCATTACATGAGGAAGTCCAATTAAATTCCATATCCTTGGTCAACAGATAATTTAAAGGTCCTACAATTTTGCTGAAATCCTTGATAAAACTTCTATAATATCCAACATGACCAAGGAAACTTCTAACATCCTTTTTCTTTATAGGTGTAGGGAGGTTTTGAATGACTTCTATTTTTGCTGGGTCAACTTGAATTCCAGTTATAGAGATATGATGACCAAGAACTATACCTTCCTGCATCATCATGAAGCACTTTTCGCCATTCAATGATAAATTGTAGTCTTCACACCACTGCAAAACTTTCTTCAGATTTTTCAATGCCTCTTCAAATTTTGAACCATAAGTGGTATAATCATCCATATAGATATCCATGTTGTCCTAGGAAATATCTAAAAATATGCTTATCACTTCTCTTTGAAAAGTAGCTAAAGCATTACATAACCCAAAAGGAAGAACAAAAATATGCATATGTTCCCCAAGGATAAGTGAATGTAGTCTTTTCCTGATCCTCGGGAGCAATTTGAATCTGGTTGTAGGCACCGAATCCCTCCAGGAATGAGAAGTACCACTTCCTTGCCAAGGAATCTAATACCCGATCCACAAATGGTAATGGAAAATGATCCTTCCTGGTTGCTAAGTTCAAAGCTCTGTAATCCACACATACCTGCCATTTACCTCCTTTCTTTGGAACTATGACTAGAGGTGACACCTATTGACTATCTGATATAGGATAGATAAATCCAACATTTAATAATTTCTGCAATTCCTCTTTAACTATTTCTCTTAATGCAGGATTAATTCTTCTCTGTGGCTATCTAAGTGGTCTACAGTCCTCTTTTATGTAGATACGGTGGGTACAAACTGTAGGATCAATTCCATGCATGTCTTTGTAATCCCACACAAAAGCGTGTCAATGATATTTAAGCAAGTCAACCAATGTTATTCTTTGAGTCTATGTGAGTTGATTGTTGATATTCAAATATTTGTTTAGATCAACTTCCACTTTGATAGTAAGATCAACCTGAGATGCCTCAGAAAGATGAGAATTATAGACTTCCTGCAGCAACAGGGTATGCAGTATATCAGTGGCTGCAGGAGAATATGATGCTGTAATATTTGATACTAACTCTTACGACTGTTGCTCTTGTCTTAACTGATTTGCCAAAATTTTATAGAGGATTGAATCATCATCATGAAATTGTATGAATGGTTCTCTATTAATCATCATAAGATGATTGACATGGCTGACTCCTTCCTCAAATTCTTCTCCCACGTTAGGCCAAACGACTTGCTATTGATCAAGTTGGGGCTGAGCAAGAGAATACAAAGCCAAAGTTTTGGTAGTATTTCCATCTAAAATAGTCATATCCCCTGACTAACATCCAATATATGCATCGGCTATAGCAAGGCAAGGTCTTCCCAAAATAACTAGATATCCTCCCAATGTGGCTTTCGGAGACAGGATCATAAAATTTGCACGATATTCATAGGAATCCAAAGTAACAACTACATCTTGAATCATACCATCAAGCTGAACCATGGAACTGTTAGCAAGTTGCAGGACTATAGGTGTAGGTCTTAGATTAGTTATGTCAAGTTTCCGCATAATATCTCTTGTCATTACATTGATGTCTGCTCCCAAATCTATCAAAGCATTCTTTATTTGAGTGCCATTGATGACTATTTTCACAATAGGACTACCAGGATCAACATATTTATGAATTGAAACCTTTCCTAACATAATATCAGCCAATTGACCCATTACATGCACTGTTTGCGGATCCTTTTTCTTTCTAACAGGTTTCTTTAAACATGCCTCCTTGATTGCCTTGCCATAAATAGGGACATCCTTAATAGCTTGAAACAATGGAATTTTAACACATATGTGTTTCAGTTGATCTATGATATCAAAATTTACTTCCTCTTCCTGTAGAATCTCTTTAGCTTACAACCTCTGAGGAAATGGAGTTATTTGCTGATTTTGAGGTATTTGGGTTGCTGGGCTAGAGATTTCTTGTTCCTTTTGTATCTCAGTTATAACTGGTGGAGACGGGTTGGGTAAAGTTGTCCCAGATTTGAGGTGAATATCACTTATAGAAAGAGAATAAGTTGGGTATTTATTAGGATCAGCTAAATAAACTTGTTATTGTTGCTGAGGCTTTCTATTGGGATTTGGTATTGGTTGAGTTGGCAATTGTGTAGGTTTAGGTGGAACAATATTGGCAGCAGGAGGAGGCATTATCACAGGTTGTTGTGGCTGTTGCATAGGTTGCTGATAACCAGATGACTGATTTGTCCATGGCTAACCTCCTCTCCATTGAGGGGTAGGTTGCCAATTCCCTTGGAATTGTTGCCATGGTCCCTGAGGTTGAGACCAATTTCCTTGTGGTTGCTGCCACTATGGAGTTTGATTGGCAAAATTCTACCCTTGGCGTTGAGGATTATACCAATTTTGATAATTTCCAAATTTTTGAGCATATGGAGATTGCCATTGAATATTTGTGCATAGGAATTTCCACTATAACTAGAAAAAGAAAGTGGATCAGGTGGCATACCTTGTCTTGGAAAATTTGGCCTCCCTTGAGCAACATAGAAAACTTGTTCATAATCTCCTTTTATTGCCTTGAAATCAGGAACTTCAAGATTTGCAACCATCATACATCTGCAGTCTCTTTTCTTCTGTCTACAATGTGGGAAGAATTCTGCAAGAATTGCATTGGCTTCCTCATGTTTCTTCTTAGCTGAAAGTGTGTCTAATTGAGTAGCCATATTGTTTATGATATTCTCCTTAAAATCCTTCAACAAATGGCTAAGCTCCATTTGAGAAACTCCATTACTAGATGTTGATGAAGAAATTCCTGGCTTGAAATGCCTACTCTTTTTAGAAGAAGATCTGGAATACTTCTGATAAATTTATCCAATATCATTCCATGTTGATTGTGTTATGTCACCTCCTCCCATAAGATCCAAAGCATATGTGCATTTATCACTGATTCCTCTTAAAAATATTAACTTAAGAGAATCTGCATTTAGAGTACTATGCTTGGACTTCTTGACACTGAATAGAAATCTCTCCAGATAATCTTCTAGAATCTCATCTTCTTTCTGTGTCATTCTAAAAATATCATCCCCATGGCGGTCAGTCCCTCTACAATAATCCTTGTATTTCACAAGAAACAATCTTTTCATCTCATCCCATGTAGTGATTGTGCTACTCCCTAGACTCATAAACCATCTCAAAGCTGACTCTTTCAAAGTGGTAGGGAATATTATAAGTCTATGGGCATCTGTAGTATAATCAAAACTCCTACAGAGGACATCAAAATTCAAACAAGAAAGTGTTAGGATCTTCTGTCACTAATCCATAGAATTTAGGAAGGGAAGAAGTTGGGATGTTCTTGAGACTAGCATTATCATGCTGATCAGAAATAGGGAACTCAAACGTTGGATTCACAGGTGGAGGTGGGTTTTTCCCACCAGGGGGTGGATTTTCTTGCATTGGGCTTTGAGGAGGAGTTACTAAATTAAGTTCCTCTTCAAAAGGTCCAAAGAGGAAATGAAGGCTGTTCTTAGAAAGTTCAAATTCAAGAGGATTCAAATTATCTGGGGCTTGGTACAGTGTAGCAAAATGATTTACATCTGGGGGTTCATATGGATTGAGTCTTGTATGATTAGGACGGTTAGGAAGGAATCTACCTTGAGCATCTCTTCTTTGTCTATGCATGCAGATTCATGAGAATTACTTTAAACAAACCAAGTTATCAAAAACAACTATACTGAAAGCTTGAAAACTAATAGCCATAACATGTTCTTAGTTTGACACCATCATCGACAATGACGCCAAAAATGTTTGCCTCACCAATAGGAACAATAACCATAGCTAAAGTCTCAACCCAAAGTTTGGACATTCACTCTGTGAAGTTATTATCTCCATAATTGAAGTTCATTTATTTGTCAACCCAGGGATGTATTACTTGAAATGGGTCTGCACTATATATGCACTAAGTTCCTACGATAGCTATTCTATAGCAACTAAACCTATTTGAAACAAGCAAGCAAGAATTATAACAACTGAATGACTACAAAAAAAATCAACATTAACATAAAATTCTAATTAAAGAACTGTTAACTAAGTCCAAGCTGACAAACAAGAATTACTCTCTTTGCTTTGGCTGCAGGAACAGTCACAGGATCTGCTTCCAGTGGCTGCAGGAACAGTCACAGGATCTGCTTCCAGTGGCTACAGGAACAGTCAATCGCTAGAACGTCTACTGCAGTAAAAAGGGAAACTAAATTTAACAAATGCACATGAATACTCACCAAGTGGGCCCCCTTGGATGAGTGTATCCAGACTTCAAAGATAACTCTATATACTCAGAATAACATCATTTTATTCATTGTTTTTCAAAGGTCGATACAACACAGAATGAAAGAAAATGCTTTTCTTTCTAAAAATACTCTACAACTCTATTTCTAAATCTCCTGTCTCTAACCTTTGAGAAAAGGGGCATGCTCTTATTTAAAAGAAAACTATAAAAACTTCCTACAATCTAGGTCACACAGATGAAATGAGGCAGAAAAAATTTATGACAGAAAATAGATGGAGTTAATCCATTGAAAACGTGGATCTCCACTAAATTGCAGCCAAGAATATAGCATGGCAGTATTATAAGATTGATGTTTGCTGAAGACAAACATAAATGAGTCTTGCACACCCTTCTATTCCTTTTCTGCTCCTCATACCCATTATTCTCTTTGTTGTTTTGAATCTTTAATTGCCCCTTGAATATCTCTAACTTCCTTTATGACGTGACACAATAATCGCCTCTGCAACATCTTACTTATTCCTGCAATTAAAAAGATAGAACATACAAGCACACATATATCTATTTTAATTAATCATAACACTTATACATTTCACACATGATATTACCTATGATAATCTGTATGGCAAGAAGAATAATGGGTCAAAACAAAACAAGATTTAATGGGTTTAGTTAACATCTAGAATGCATATAGTCAAACTCTAATACATCATATGACTTAAATACTATCCCATTATATGAATTAAAACATGGCAACAAGTTATGAGTTTTAGGAATAAAAGAGCTAATATCTTAGATCATCAATGATTACATCATACTATTCCATTATAAGATCATAACCTTGACTACCTCATCTTCACATCCTATCATGTAAGAATACATGGTACAAGTGCATACAATTTCAATGTTATCATGATTCAATATACTATCTCAATACATAGAAATTAACTCCGCATAAAGAAGAATCATTAAGTCCATACCAATCTACAGCTACTCATTGTTTCCCATATTCCAAAGATAACTAACATTAAGGATTATTATCTTTCAAATCAAGGCATACATGATCATTAACACATCCACTACCATCTAGAAAATATACACAAGATAATCCAACCATATCACTCAATCATTTAATACCTTACTATTCTAGAATTACATACACATTGAATATCTATTTACTGTTGGATTATTGAGGAGATTGTTAGATTTGGTTGTTCATTGCTACGGCTAGGATATGTTGTTGTCATTGATGTCAATATATTCCTATGAGTTATTCCGGTGAGTTTGGGAAGAGTTTTTGGTCTGGTTTTATAGTTTGGTTGTGCTGATCACTGTTTTGCAGGATCTGGTATTCCCTCTGGTATATTCTGGTATGATCAGATATTGTGCCGAGACTTTGGATTATTGTTTGGGATGATCTTTTGTATCTTCATTTTAGATGGTTCATGATTTTGTGCTCCGCAAGTTATCTTTCCTTGTGACAGTCGCTGATTAGTTGTGTTCTTGAGCTTTGAGACGTTGATCGATGAAGATTTTAAAAGAGGTGTTGATGCAACTATTCCAGATGATTCTAACGTGCTTGTTGGTGTTTCCTAGTCATGTCCTATTTTTTTTGGTGATCCTCATTGATTTTTGTGCGAGTTTTTGATGATTTCTATGAACCTATGATGATTTGCGTGTTATGCAGTATTTCTGGTGGTGTAGCGTGTTGCGGTTGATCTTGGCGGGATTTTCGGTGGATGTAATCATTTGAGAATTTGAATTAGGTCCATGCTATGTAATGTAAATCATAATATTGGTCTGGTGGTCAATCTTTGTATCATGTAATGTAATTTTTATAATTGTGAGTTGAGGGTTGAGGGTTTAGCTGACCTTGTTATCAAGGTTGATGATTTGTATATATAGGTGATATACTTATGTAATCTAGGCGTCACTATTGTGTTTGCATTTTTAGAGAGAGGTAAATGTGCGAACAATGATATATCATTCAACGAAGTATTGAGGTGTGTTTGGTGTTGTGGAGTAGACAACTGTGCTTAATCAAAATTGTCATCAGGCATTTATAAATGTTATCATTGCAGTTCATTCCTTCCGGATTGTAGTCCAAATTATATTCTAAGTCAGTGAGACTTCCCTGAGGGTTGTAGCCTTCTGGGCATATATCTTTTGAGCAGTGAGCTCTAGGTAGTGCGCCTAAATGCATGTGCATTCCCCATTGTAATATTTTCACATACTACTGCAGAGTATCATCTTACTATGGGTAGGTTCTCACCATGGTTTTTTCCTTAATCGAGTTTTCCATGTCAAAATATTGGTGTTGTGTGTTGTGCTATTAATTTTCTTATTTGTTATTGCTGCAGTTTATCAGTTTATGTTTTGGAGTTTAATTTGCTAAGATTCGGTGAAGACTGATTCACTCCCCCCTCTCAGTCTTCCTTCTTGCTCTCAATCTTCCTTCTTAATTGTTGCTAACAATGGGTATCCAAGCTAGATCCTTCGGTAGAAGCTTAATCGCTCGAGGAGATATGAGATGACAACTCAAGGTATTCTTTTCAATAAGGACAATATGAGGTTTGATGGAAACAACTATACTGTGTGGAAGGGACGAATGGAGGTGTATTTGAAATGTCTTAGAGAATATTATTGGCAGATTACTAAGAATGCCTATGTTGTTCCTCAGAATGGACCATCTACTCCTGATGAGGTTAAGGAAGATGAATATAACATCAGAGCGAAGGAAGCATTGCTTAGTTCCTTGATTGATTTTGAAATGATAAATGTTATGGAACTTCAGACTGCACATGAGATCTGGGTGAAGCTTGAAATCCTGTATGAAGGTGATATAGTCAAGTGAAAGTTGCTAAGTTGCAGAGTTTAAAAGGAAAGTATGAGACATTGAAGATGGGTGATGATGAGAACATACATTCATACATGGCTAAGGTGAATGAGATTGTCCTTGGTATCAGATCTACCAATGGAAAGATTGAAGAAGATGAGATTTTTGCTAAGGTGCTGAAATCTTTGCCTCCTTCTTATAAACATAAGGTTGACGCTATTGATGGGATCCAAAGTGTAACTATAATGACAAGAGATGTATTGGTTGGAAAACTTGCTGCATTTGAGGTGAGCGAATTTGGAGAATCGCATGGAAAGTCAGAGACAATATTCAAAGAATCAACATCTGTGTTCGATAAGCAGAAATATGATCCTGATGAGTGCAGGATATCCAGATATGAAAGAGAAAGAAGAGAGATAGCAGAGCAAGAAAGAGAACTAGATGATCTTGAAGCATTGATTGCCTAGAGATTGCCTAAAGGTTCCGGTAAGTATGATGGAAAGTTGCCCTTGAAATTTTTTTCTTGTAACAAGATAGGACATTTTGCTTATAGATGCCCAAAGAGAATGGCTAAGTATGACAAACATGATAAGTTTGATAATTTTGATAGGAATGATAGATATGAGAGGCATGAAAAATATGATAATCCTTCTAAGTCTAACTAGAAGTTTAGGAACCAGAAGAACTATTATTATGCTGCAAATGAGGGTGTTACAAATGAAGAATCAAAAGAAGATGAAGTTGTGTTTATTACCATTAAAGAAGATAGACCTGTGCCTATTGATTCCATTAGTTGTTCCATTGAGGAGAAAGCTTTGGCTACAAAGGTAGAAGAAAAAGGTGAATGGGTGATTAACAATAGTTATTCACATCATATGACCAATGACAAAAACAAATTTGTAAGTATGGAAAGGTATAATGGTGGAATAGTCGGATTTGGAGATGACAAAGCCTGTGTAATCCATGGAAGAGGTTCAATTTATTTTGATGGTAAGCATAACACTGATGATGTCTTATATGTTAAAGGTTTGAAGCATAATATTTTGAGTGTTGGACAGATGGTTGATAAGGGTTATGATCTACAATTCAAAGATGGTATATGTCAGATCTTGATTTCCTCCAGTATAGAGATTGCATTTGGAACTCAAACTAAAGGTAACATCTTTCATTTAAATGTTGGTGAGAAAATTTGTTTGATTGCTAAGATAGATGAGAGTTGGTTGTGGCATAGAAGAATGTGTCATGTAAACTTTGATTCATTGATCAAGATCAATTCTACACAAGATGTAAGGGATCTACCTAAGATTGTTAAACTTGTTAATCCAGTATGTAAGGAATGTCAATTGGGTAAGAAAACAAGAATTTATTTCAAGAGTAAATGGTACACATTAGATGGATTATTAGATCTTGTACATACTGATCTGTGTGGACCTACAAATGTTAGAAGTGTGCAAGGTGATAGATACTTTATGCTGCTAATTGATGATTATTCCAGAATGATGTGGGTTGTCTTTTTGAAGGAAAAATCAGAAGCATTTGATAAATTCAAGATTTAAAAGCTAAAGTTGAAACTGAGTCCGGATTGAAGCCGAAGTGTTTAAGATTTGATAGAGGTGGAGACTTCTTTTCCGGTGAGTTCAATTCTTTCTGTGAGATGCATGGAATCAAAAGACAACTATCCGCTCCTAGGACTCCACAATAGAATGAGATTGTTGAAAGGAAGAGCCGTACTATTTTAGATGCTACAAGAACCATGTTGATTGAAGGAAATGTTCTGAAGGTCTACTAGAGAGAAGCTATTAGCACTGCAGTCTATACATTCAATAGAGTTAATATCAAAGGTGATACTGGGAAGACTCCTTATGAGCTTTGGTTTGGTCAAGTTCCTATTGTAAAATATTTCAAAGTTTTTGGTAGCAAATGCTATATCAAGAGAGATGAGGATATTAGAAAGTTTGATACTAGAAGTGATGAAGGTATCTTTTTGGGATATTCTACAAATAGAAAAGCCTACCAGTGCTATAACAGGAGACTGAGAAAGATAGTTGAGAGTGCAAGTGTGAAGGTGGATGAAAACCTTGGGAAGGAGATCAGAGCTTATGATGAAGGTCAACATGTTTTAGCTCTTATTCAGCTTGAAGAGCCTAAGCAGAATGATCCGGTAGAGACTGTGAATCCAGATGTTGCTGTTGCTAGTGATGATGTGCAGGAACCTGAAGATCAGAATAATCAGAAGACTCTGAGGTATGTAAGATTAAATCATTCTGAGAATCAGATTATTAGTGATAAGAATAAAGGTGTGATGACTAGAAGAAGGTTAGCTGCAGAAGAAATATGCTTGATTTCTAAAGTTGAACCTAAAGATGTTGTTGAAGCCTCTAAATATGATAACTGGATTAGAGCCATGGAAGTAGAGTTAGATCAGATTGAAAAGAACAACACTTGGGAACTTGTGCCTAGACCTAAAGATAAAAATGTTATTGCTACTAAATGGGTTTGTAGGAAAAAATTGAATGAAGTCGATGAAGTAGTCAGAAATAAAGCTAGACTGGTCTGCAAAGGATATTCACAACAAGAAGGGATTGATTATGAAGAAAATTTTGCTCCGGTTGCCAGAATTGAAGCTAGTAGATTGTTGCTTGCTTATGCTACTTATAAATATTTCAAGGTATATCAGATGGATGTCAAATCTGTATTTTTGAATGGTGATCTAGAAGGAGTTTACATTGAACAACCTGATGGATTTTCATTATCAGATGATGGAGACATGGTATGTAAGTTGAAGAAAGCACTTTAGGGATTGAAACAAGCTCCTAGAGTCTGGTATGCTAGATTAGACAAATACTTGCTAAAATTGGGATTTATCAAAGGTGTTGCTGATAGTAATCTGTAGTTTAAGATTGAAAATGATAACATTTTGATTGTTGAAGTCTTTGTTGATGAAATTATTTTTGGTGGTGATGATGATATGAGTATGAAGTTTTCCAGTGATATGTAAAAAGAATTTGAGATGTCTATGATTGGTGAGATGAAATTTTTCTTAGGTTTGCAAATTGCGCAAATAGGAAAAGGTATCTTTATATCTCAAACTAAGTATGTGAAGGAATTGTTGAAGAAGTTTGGATTAGATGATTCCAAACCGGTTGGAACTCCTGTGGTGATTGGTTGTGAATTGTCTAAAAATGATGAATCTCCTAAAGCTAATTAAAGTTTGTACAAATCTATGGTTGGTGGACTGCTATATCTTACTCAGACTAGCCTTGACATTATGCATGCTGCGTGTATGGCTGCTAGATATCAAGCTGATATGAAGGAGAGTCATGTCACTGCTGTTAAAAGAATATTCAGATATCTAAAGGGAACTGAAGATTATGGCTTATGGTATCCAAAGAATGATGATTTCATGTTGTGTGCTTACACTGATGCAGATTGGACTGGTGATGTTGATGACCAAAAGAGCACTACCGGTGGAGCATTCTTTTTAGGTAAGAAGTTGGTTTCATGGGCTAACAAGAAACAAGATTCAATATCTTTATCTATTGCTAAAGCTGAGTACATTGCTCCTGCTGCTAGTAATTGCACTCAAATAGTTTGGATGAAGCAAATGTTGAAAGATATCAAAGTTATTTGTGATGAGCCTACTGTTATATACTGTGATAATTCCAGTACTATAAACATGTCTAAGAATCCAGTGCAACATTCAAAGACTACGCATATATCAATCAAATATAATTACTTGAGAGAGAAAGTCAGTGAATAGAAGGTGAAGCTGGAATATGTATGTACAAAGGAACAAATTGCTGATATTTTCACTAAGTCGTTGCTTGCAGATACATTTGTCTATTTTAGAGACAAGTTAGGGGTCTCCACCCCTCCCGATGAGAACTAGATGCATTGATTAAGTGGAATTCAGAGCCTTATTCTTTTATCCAGATTCATGAGTTGGTGTTGCTCCTCTATTGGAGTAGTCTATCGATTTGGTTGTATATCCTAGGGGAGAGAAATTCATGATTTTGTTTTGGGAGAGAGTTTGGTTTTCTATTTTGGTGAGATTTGGCATTCCTGTTAAAGGGGGAGATAGATCATGTGAAAAACTTATTTTGATCTTAGGAGGATTTTGCAGGTGATATCTTCTTTCTTTGCATTGACTGTTTTTCACATTCATATGTTGCCATCAATGCCAAAGGGGGAGATTGTTGGATTGTTGGGGAGATTGTTAGATTTGGTTGTTCATTGCTGCTACTAGGATATGTTGTTGTCATTGATATCAACATATTCTTGTGAGTTATTCTGGTGAGTTTGGGAAGAGTTTTTGGTCCGGTTTTGTAGTTTGGTTGTGCTAATCACTATTTTGCAAAATCCGGTATTCCCTTCGATATATTCTGGTGTGATCAGATCTTGTGCTAAGACTTTGGATTATTGTTTGGGATGATCTTGTGTATCTTTATTTCAGATGGTTTGTGATTTGGTGCTCTGCAAGTTATCTTTCCTCGTGACAGTTGCTGATTGGTTGTGTTTTTGAGCTTTGAGACATTGACCGATGAAGATTTGAAAAGAGGTGTTTATGCAACTATTTCAAATGATTCTAACATTCTTGCTGGTGTTTTCTAGTCATGTCCTATTTGTTCTGGCGATCTGCATTGATCATTGTGTAAGTTTTTGGTGATTTCTATGAACCTGTGATGATTTGCACGTTATGCAGTATTTCTGGTGGTGTAGCGTGTTGCAGTTAATCTTGGTAGAATTTCCGGTGGATGTAATCATTTGGGAATTTGAATTAGGTCTATGCTATGTATTGTAAATCATAATATTGGTCTGGTGGTCGATCTTTGTATCGTGTAATGTAATTTTTGTAATTGTGAGTTAAAGGTTGAGGGTTTAGCCGACCTTGTTATCAAGGTTGATGATTTGTATATATAGGTGATATACTTATGTAATTTAGGTGTTGGTAATGTGTTTAAATTTTTAGAGAGAGGTAAATGTGCAAACAAGGATCTACTAACTTAATCAAAAAAATAGATATGATAAACTGCAACAATAGTAAAGTTAAGAAATTTGAAAGCACAACACACACCACTAAGATTTTGACGTGGAAAACCTGGTTAAGGGAAAAACCACGGTGGGAACCTACCCACAATAAGATGATACTCTGCATTAGTATATGAAAATATTACAATGGGGAATGCACATGCGTTTAGGCACACTACCTAGAGCTCATTGCTCAAATACAATGACTTGGAAGGCTACAATCCTCAAGGAAGTCTCATTGACTTACAACAAGATTCATACTACAATCCAGAAGTAATGAACTGAAAGAATAGCATCTCCAAAAGCCCAATTACAGTTCTGGTTAAGTATAGATGTTTTCTCAACAACACCAATCTCTCCTCAATCAAAATACTGGAAGATGAATCACTTGATCGCACATACACCACTCTCTGATAATGCAGACACAACCTCGATACCTAAATTACATAACAATATCACCTATATATACAAATCATCAACCTTGACAACAAGGTCGATTAAACCCTCAACTCCTAATTACAAAATTACATCACATGATACAAAGATCGACCACCAGAGCAGTATAATGATTTACATGACATAACATGGACCTAATTCATATATCCAAATGATCAACTCCACCGAAAATCATGCCAAGATCAACCACAACATGCTATACCACCAGAAATACCGCATAATACAAAAATCATCACTGGTTCATGAAAACCACCAAAAAATTGCACAACGATCAATGCGGATCACCAAAACAAATAGGAAATAATTAGGAAACACCAACAAGCAAGTTAGAATTATCAGTAACAACTGCAACAACACCATTTTCTAAATCTTCATCGATCAACATTTGAAACTCAAGAATACAACCAATCAACAACTGCCACGAAGAAAGATAACTTGTGGATCACCAAATCATGAACTATCTGAAATGAAGATGCATAAGACTATCCCAAATGATATCCCAAAAACTCAGCACAAGATCTGATCACACCAGAATCTACTAGAGGAAATACCGAACTCTCCAAAATAGTGATCAATAAAACAAAACCGCAAAACCAGATCATAAGATCTCCCCAATCTGCAAATACCAGAGAAAATCACATGAATATGTTGACATCAATGACAACAACATATCCTAGTAGCAACAATGTTAAAAAATATCCAACAAAGACTTCCTGAAAGCAATTCTTGGGCAATGCTACTGAGGGCATGCAAAAAGATACATAAGAGGATTATAAAAATCAGGATCATGTTTAAGCTTAATAAAAAATCATGTAGGAAAGGAATTACATAGATATATATGCAAAATGTACATTTCCAACAACTCCCCAAATTCCAGACTTAACAATACTTCAACTACATAATCGTTCATTCATAAATTCTTTTTCAAATCAAGTAGAAATCTTTTAATTATAAATATCCATCCCTCAATAAATCTTTCCACATACATATAGTAGACAATCCTTTCAAATTAAATTATAGAGAGAAGCAAGCTAGAACATGGAAATTGTAACCAAAGGAAGAAACAATTGGTGAAGAGCAGACAAAATCCAACAACTCCAATCATCAATCTTCAATCTCTACTTCCAACAATTCAAACCAAAATCCAAACAAGATTCAAAAGCATCAACCAAAAATTGCAGAGATGCCAAACCACAACAACACATAGAAGATACAATTAATTATAATATTAAACTCCAAACCATAGAAATCAACAGACCAATTAGCAAATTCTAATAGACTATATATTATACATACCATGTGTGAAAATGAGGTAAGTATTATTTAACAATAATATTTACCTTCCCCACTCAAAATCAACTAATAGAAATAAGGGGTAGGTAAACTTTATAATCTAACCAACTATGCAAATAATAATAATGATATAATAGTATAAACATAAATAGGATAATAACAAATCAGATCCAAATAAATAAATAAATAAAAGCTTAGTAAATAGAAATTCATTAATAAATATAAAATCAAATCAACAATAAAGGATAAACAATAAATAAATAAATAAATAAATTAATAAATAAATAATCATTAAACAATAAATGAATAATAAAATAATCAATTAAGAAATAAATCAAATAAACCAATAAATTAATCTCAATTAAATAAATATAAAATCTCAACAATAAATTAAATATCAAATAATCGATTAAACACTAAATAAACTAAATAAATAAATAGCCAATAACAAGTCAAGCTCAATTAATCATTAACCAGGCCAATAGAAATAAATATTAAATAGCCAACTAAATAATAATCAAATAATCAAACCATCAAATAAATCAACTATAGTATTAATATTATACTAATCAAATATTAATTACATATAAATCACATACTCACAACACCTCAAGTAACCCGACAAAGGGTAGAACATCGACACAAGACTCTAACCACCAACTTGCGCAATACCACACTCGACAAGGTAGACAACTTAAGCATAAAGTATGAGAGTGAAACACATGCCATCTTTGACAACTTGCCATTGGGATCAGACACGACCAAACCTATGAGACCAGATGGAGTCGATGTCCAGTACTTGCAATCCTGCATCCACCATTACACACAATGCAACATATACACAACACATATACATCATAAGTGATCAGGCAAGTGATAGAGAATTGCAATGTCATATCATGCTTGCAATGAGTGGTATGACATCATCTCTAATCATGAAGACACTAGAAGACAATCATAAACATCTTAGCATCAATTCAGACATCATAATCATAAAGTAGGGTTAGCGTAATCATAATGTCATCAAAATCCCGTAAGCAATATGATTCATCCTGAATAATGAACACATATAAATCATCGAATATAGATCCATCTTCATATCCAATTCAATCATGAAATAGGGTTAGTACATAGCATGATACCAACAAATCATCATAAAGTAGACTAAGCTAAATCAATATAATCCTATGATTCTCAGAAAGACAAGATGAATCAAGGAGGAGCACTACAAAATGCATAACTAGATTCTTTGAAATGTTTATAGCACTGGTATTATCACACATAATAGGAATAACTTCATCATATACAACTCTGATATCCTTTATAGTCTTCTTCATCAACAAAACTTGAGTACAACAAGATGTTGTGGTAATATATTCAACTCCAACAATTGATAATGATATAAATTCTTGTTTCTTACTCATCCATGAAACCAATCTGTCTCCCAAATAGAATTCTCCACCACTTGTGCTCTTCCTATCATCAACACTTTCAACTCAATTAACATATGTATATGCCTTCAACATGAAATATCCATCTTTCTTGTACTATAAGATGAAATCCCAAGTCCCTTTCAAATATCCAAAGATAGTTTTCACTGCTTGATCACGAGTCTGCTTCAAACTAGCTTGAAATCTTGCAACCAAACATACAACCTGCATAATATCTGGTAGATAAAAGCAATGAGATACAATAGTCCCGCAATCATATATTTATACTTCTTTTGATCAATATCCATAGATGAATCATCTTTGGGTAACTTTCATCCAATAGCTAAAGGGGTAGTAATAGGTTTACAATTCTCCATATCAAACTTTTTCAACATCTCTTTAACATACTTAGCTTGAGAAATAAAAATTCCATCATCTAGTTGAGTATCTAGAAGCCCAAGGAAAAATAACAATTCTCCAAACATAGACATCTCAATTTTCTTTTGCATTTCTTCTGCAAATTATTTGCACAAGACATCACTTCCTCCAAAGATAATATCATCAACATCAACAACAACAATCAACAATTTAATGCTTTCAACCTTAAAATAAAAATTGCTGTTAGTAGTGCCTTTCTTGAAATTCTGCTATAACAAATATTTGTCCAATCTTGCATACCACACTCTAGGTGCTTGTTTACGTCTATAAAACGTCCTTTAGTTTGCGAACCATGTCCAAATTATCTGACAGTTTGAATCCATTCAGTTTTTCAATGTATACTTCTTCCAATTCACCATTCTAAAATGTTGACTTAACATCCATTTGATATACTCTAAAGTTCTTGTAGGCAGAAAATGCAAGAAACATTCTAATAGCTATTTCTTAAGTTTCTTCAAAATCAATACCTTCTACCTAAGAGTAGCCTTTATATACCAATCTTTCCTTATTTCTTGTGACTTGTCCTTGTTCATTAAGTTTGGTCTGGAACACCCACTTCGTTCTTATCACATTCTTATCCACCGATCTAGGTATTGACTCCCAAGTCTGATTATTTTATATATGATTCATTTCTTCTTCCATAGATTTAAACCAACTTTATTATTTTCTTGCTTCTTCATATAATTTAGGTTCAATAAGTGAAAGAAAACAACAATTAGTTTTCTCATTTACCTCTATGACACTTCTTCTTGTCTGAACTCCTTTATTCTTGTCTCCAATTAATTCGATCTTCCAAATGATTCCATTGCACATATTTTAGAGTCTTAATTGTTTGTTCCACTTCTTCTCTGTCCTCTTATTTTGCTTCATCTGGTTTCTCTTAATTTCTTCTTTCTAGAGGTGCCTTTTCTTCTACAGCAACAAGTATGATCTCAAATTTAGTATGCTAAATAGGTTCTGGGCAATCTGATCCCATGCTTCACATACTTTCATGTTTGTAATCTCTACTATCTTGTTCAATATTTTATTGTAACACCGACAAGACTTTCTTTTTGTAGCATATTCCAAGAATATTCTTTCATCAGCTTTGGTATCAAACTTTTCAAGATCATTCTCATCCGTTGTGATATAACACTTTCTCCCAAAGATTCTGAAATATTTCAGAGTAGGTGGTCTTCCATATTAAAACTCATAAGGTGTCTTTGTATGATTTATCCTTATTTGAACCATTTTAAGAACGTAAAAAATAGTATGCACAACTTCTTTCTAATAAACATTACTCAGGTTAGCATCTTTCATCATAGTTATAGCCATCTTAATAAAAGTTCTATTCTTCCTTTCTACCACACCATTCTGCTGAGGGTTTATTGGAGTAGAAGATGTCTCCTAATGCCATATTTCTCATATAAATTTTCAAATTCATTTGAAGTAAATTCTCCACCTCTATCAGATCTCAAACATTTGATTCTAGCATCAACTCGATTCTCTTCCATTGACTTGAAAATTTTCAATTTTTCAACAGCTTAAGATTTTTCCCTAAAAAATGTAACCCATGTCATTGTAGAATAATCATCAATGAGTAACATAAAATATCTTTCACCATTGAGTCCACATGTCCTTGTAGGACCACATAAGTCTATGTGAATTATCTCTAATGAATGTGATGTAGAATAGTCCTTATTCTTGAAAGTTATCCTTGTTTGCTTTCCTTACTAACATTCCCAACACACAGTGTCAATAGGTTTGATAATCCTTGGTAAATCGCTCACTACTTTATAACTATTGATGTTTATCGTGTGTCAAAGTTAACATGTCCCATCCTTTTATGCCATAAATAACATTCATTATTTTGACTTAGATAACACCTGTTTCCACTTCTATCCTTTATGTAGTAAAAATTCCCACTTGTCTTGATTCTTTCTGCTACCAACTTTTTGGTTCTACATTTTCTAATCATACATCTAGTTTCTATAACACAACTTCATAACCTCTATTACACATCTGACTAACACTCAACAAACTATGTCTCAATTCTTCTATATAATAAACACCATTATTTCTATGCTTACCATCAATCAAGATGCTTCCTATCCCACAGATTGGTGTAACTTCCTCTCTTGCAAATTTCACAGATCCACCATCATACTTCATCAGAGTGATAAACTTGTCTTTGTTTCTAGTCATGTGATTTGAGCATCCAAAAACAATGATTCATGATCTAGGTTGAATTTTAGCGTGCAGTGCAGTCTTCTCTTCCGAATCTTTCTTGATACTTCTCCTCAATAGCCAAAAATAAAGATTCTTCATTCAAGTCTTCATCATCTTCTTCTTCTTCAGATGAATGTAACTCCATAGAATATAAATTCCTTTTCCCTTTATCTCTATCATCTATTCTTCTCTTAAAATCATTTATTCTATACCTACTTTTCTTTTCATCATCCTTAGACTTTCTGTAATTTTCTTTATATGTACATTTAGAAGCCTAATGACCAACTCTTCCATAATTAAAATATTTCAAGGAAAACTTATCTTTATACTTTCTAGTTTCTCCCTTCTATCTTCTTACAAAGTTTGCTTCAATCGCATCCAGATCCTCACTAGTTTCTAGTTCATCTCCTGATATCCTTGAAACATTGAATGCAACTCCTCTTCGATAAGACTTTATATCTTTCATCTCTCCAATATCAAAGGAAAATAATGTACCAATAAGCTGATCAATTGTGTATTTGTTCAAGTCATGACATTCTTCAATTGCACAATTCTTCAGTTTGTAGGGTTTCATCAATGCAAACAGGATATTTCTAATAACATAACTTTTTCTTCAAGCACACCTCCAACAACATGGATAGCTTCCATTGTATCATTCACTCCATGTATGTAACTTTCAACGATTTCATCATTAGCCATTCTAAAACCTTCAATTTTTTTCTTTAGGTTCAAGAGTCTTGCTTGTTGAGTCTTTGGATCACCTTCATTTGCATAACATAACTTATTCCAGATTCCCTTTGCTTCTGTCATTCCTTTGACTTTGCCAAAAAATTCATCACTAAAATAATTGATAAGAATTGTTCTAGCCTTTTCATTTGTCTCCTGAGCCTTAATCTCATCTAAAGTTGATGATTCATTCAGAGGTCATTGATAACTAGTTTGGATAATTTCCCAGATTTCATTTTGCAATGTTTCCAAATAAGATTCAATTCTTTCCTTCCAATATTTGTAGTTTTGTTCTGTCAAACATCACTTTAACATGAAGGTCCCACACCATTTTTAGATCTACCTCAAGCGTTTAAGCTTTCCAAAGAGGAACCTTTCTTTGATACCAATTTTTGAACACTTGGGAGGTCTGAGAGGGGGGGTGAATCGGTCTGTAACTTCAAAAATAATTATTAACCAATGAATTTATAATCAAAACTCTAATGATCAACACATAAAACAGAAACACATAAACACATGAACACTAGATTTACATGGAAAAGCCAAACATACAAAACCACCATGTGAATCTAACTTACAATATGAATAACTATGTTTACGACATTTTAGGCTTGCAACCAAGGAGCACCAACACCTGAAGGACTTGTAGAACTAAGGTGAACTACCTTAGGCAAGATACAAAAGGACTTGTACAGCTGAAGAACACTTCTTCAAGACAAGATATAAAATGTTGCCAAAGGACTCACTATCAATCAACAATGAATGAAATAACTGAATTGAAATTGAGAAGGATTCTCTTGATCATGAAAGTGTCCTTGAACAGTAATCAAGAAACCAATAACACAAAAAACATCTTTGATGATCTCCACTATCACAACACTATCTGGCAAAATATATTAGCTTCAAAGATCTTCCAAAACCAACTTTTTCATCATTACAAACTCAAATTTGCTTGCAAATCATTTGCATACACTTCTCACACAATTAAATTCTCATCCATACTCAATTCATCCATCCACACATCTTATATATGAGATACAACATTGAAATCCTAATCAAGGGTTGCCCACAATAGAATAAGAAATATTACACAAAAATAAGCCACCTAGACCTAAAAAACTTAGATTGGTTTGCACAAGAGAAAGAGGGAACCAAAACATATCATAATACACCATTCCATGAATTATCAACAAACCAAACACACTAACACATATCCTAAAAGACGTTACAAAGCATAACATGTAGATATAATCAACCAGTCGATCACATAACCACTTCTGATGTAAAATACTTCATGCAGATCTCCACAAACTAGAGTGAGACCCAAATAGATATCTCAACACATCTTTTAATACATATTTGGACCAAAATAACATGATCCGCTAAACCATAATGCAATTAACAACATGTTCGAAGGGCACCAAAAGCATTCTGCACCACCCTAAATATATGATGACATAACCAACACCATATGAGTATCTTGACCAAACTCTATCCAAATAACCAAGGTCTAGAAAAGCATATCCAGATCAATATTCATCTAGATAATCAAGTTTGAGATCGATGACAACCATACAAGCTCATGCTAACAACAATATCCAATAGTTATCTAATTATTGTTTCATATTTTTAATCCATAAAATACAAAAAACAAGAAGGTTTTTAATGTTCAAGAGATAGAATATCCCAGTCACAACTTTAAAGTGTCAACACTACCAAGCCTCCTTATTTACAATCACATTTGTTCCTACTAATCTATCTTGCACAACTGAGACCTAGCCTTCTAGAACCTTGGAGTCGAGTTTTCTATGGTTTTCAAGGAAGGATATATCTATTTACGAATTCATACCATTGTTTGTGGTAACACTATAGTCAACATGGGGGACCATTTAATAGTATTTCTATGCCCCATAGGAGGGAAATAAAAAAGAGAGAGGGAATCAAACATTTTCCATCTTCTAGTAATTACCAATCCAAAGTCAAGGGTGGATAAGTATGCTTATTCCTTATGAAAACTTTCATATTTTCCTTGGAATGAATAACTATGGAGTTGGCCAAAGTATCCCATTGACTCTTTTTTATTCTTGAATATTTAATTATTACATTATTTTCATATATCCCACTCAGTACAGAGGAAGATCTAACACTATAGTTCCCTAAAGAAGGGATGAGTTGATGGAGGGGTCCAACTGGTCCAACTGGAAGAGATTAGCTCAGGTCCATATGACACACCAAAGGCATGGAGAAAATTCTCATAATATTCTTTCTTATATTCCAAGAATACTGACAGTTAAGTAAAATATGATGTATGTTTTCTTCAACCTCTTCACATATGACACATATATTCACAAATTGAAATCCTTGATTTTGGAGGTTGTCATTAGTGAGAACATTTTTATGGCAAGTTGTCCACCAGAAGAAAAAAATCTTTGGGATCATTTTAGTTCTCCAAATATTCATCCATGGGTAAAAGCACAAACCCGTGTCACACTTTTATAAAGGAAATGGCCAACACAATTAAAACTATTTAACTTTGACAACATAAAAGTAAAATTTCTAATTGAATTTCAAAATGATGTAAACTGATGAAATGTAAAAACATTAATGAAGTTTATGTGTATTATTTTTTAATTTTTTAAAAAATTTGATATTTTTTTTGTATATTCAAAGACAGAATTTTTATTGTTGAAAAATGTTGAAAATCAAGGTTTCTAGTCAGCATCACCAAAAAAATTGAAAGCAAACTTATTTTTTCCCGATTTTAATTTTCCAAATAGATGACGTATATATGCAGTGCTAAAAAAATAAAAATTAAATTTTGATATATTTTTTCTTGTAATAACATTTTAAAGTCCAACATAGCCGAATTTGATAGTTTTCATTCAACATCACTTTTTGTCTATTAAATTTATCATTATCAAAAAACAAATTATAGACTTTCGAGAAGATTCTCTCATCTAGTGTAAAATATATTTTGTAACATTTTTTAATATCATTTAATTTTTTTTTTTAAATTTCATATTAGCCTCTTATCAAACTTAAAAAACCTATTTGCAATATTTAAAAAATAAAACATATTAAAATCAATCAAAACATTAAAAAATTATATGTCTAGATTCCTGACTTTGAGCTCTACAAAAGGGTATTTTTCGATTTTTGGAAAAAATATTCTGCCTAAAGAAAAATACAGAAAAAATGGAAAGTTTTAGAATTGCAGAGAAAATGGTGATTTGGTTGCCACATTAGATAACACATAGACAATTCAGCCGAAACAGGTTCAGCCAAAAAGCCTCTCGTTAGCGGCAGTTCCCTAACAGACCAAGTGACTATTTCATGTTTTTTTTGGTTTATTTTATTTTTCTTATTTGCAAAGTCAAATCAAGGTAAATTTTAAGGTCAATTTGAACGTAATTTTGAAGGCGACTTTGAAAGGTATTTTTTTAATCCAATTTGTTATTTTTTTTTACATTAATTTCAATTTATTAATGTAAAGAATAGTTTAATATCTATATAGCGTGTGTAATTTGACATTTTTTCTTTTAAATAATGCCAAAAAATTAGAAAAATATATTTAAGATTGGACATTGTTTATTATATCAAAATTAGAGTAGATAACATTTTGATTTGGTGCATTAAAAAGAACCCTTGTTTGAAGTGTTTGGTGCGCTTGCACAATTTGTGTTATAGAGCCCTTGCATTATTTTTTTTTTGTTGTAGAGAGGCCTTCCTTTGGAGAAGTGATCACTCCTTAGGGGATGACCTCAAAGTAGTTTTTCTTTCGGGTTGTTATATAAAAAATATTGTGGCTAAAGCTCAGTTCTTAACTTGTCTTTCTCGAGCTAGAGGTGTCAATAATAGTTGAGTTCTAGTGAACACACCTAACAGTGACTAGAAACCTTATTTAGTGGCCCATTCTATTGATTGAGTTGTTGGCATCATTCTCAATGCAAGGGTATAACTAGTTTGTCCCCAACATACTCACCATATGACTCCCTTGAGATGAGACATAAATCCCTAACTTAGCATAAGGTACTTGTAGCTTTCGAAGGAGAGGGTGATTGGGTCATTCTTCTAGTCCTAGAGGCCCCTACCTATCCTCTCTTGAAAAGACAAAAAAGTGTACATGCCCATTTAGGTGTGATGACACTTGAGTCGATGGAGATTCCAAGACGTGGGTTGTTAATGTTGTCATGAGGCCTTGACCTTAGGATAAAAAGTGCTTGAAGTGTTTTTTATTGTATAGAGAATAGTGGAAATTGGACTGAATTTGGCCTATAGACATACACATTAATGTAAAATTTTGGACAATCACACTGTAACAACCATTGTGTCTTCTTGTTTGTGGTGTTTGAGAATTGGCTAGAATAAATTTATGCACAACACTTCTCTTATTTAGCATAATTTACCTAACCTAGATATTTAGATGATTATTTAGTACATGTGACATAATTTACCTAACATGGATATCTAGATGATTATTTAGTACATGTGACATAATTTACCTAACATAGATATAGATAGATAATTATAAATAATACATGTGAATTTACTTATACATGAAATTAATATCCAAAATAAGGTCTAAGGAGAGTCCATAAGTTGTTTGCTCGACATGTATGGTTTGTTGGGAGTGTAATGAGCATGTACGCACAACTAACTTTTGTAATTGATACAAATTTTGTGTAACTATTTCAACCATTTTCTTTTGTGTATCATGGCATGACAAAAAACAAACAGTTAAAATGTTTACACAAAATTTGAATTGATTACTAGTTACTAGTACTTGTAAGCCCATTACATTACCAACAAATCATGGTTCTCAGGAAACTTATGAACTCTCCTCACACCTTATTTTGGATATATGAATCATGTATAAGTACTCAAATGTAAGTATAAACAATCATCTAGATATAGATATGTTAGGTAAATTGTCACACGTACTAAATAATCATCTAGGTATCTATGTTATGTAAATTATGTTCAATTTATGTAACATAGATATCTACATGATTATTTAGTACATGTGAATACTTATGCATGATTCATATCCATTTGAAATAAGGTGTAAGAAAAAATCCATAAGTTGCCTAAGATTCATGGTTTGTTGGTAATGCAATGAGCATATACTAGCCATTAGCTTTTGTAACCGATTCAAAATTTTTGTAAACATTTCAACCATATACTTTTGTGTAACATGAGAATGTGACCAACAAAACCAAATGATTGAAATGTTTACGCAAAATTTGAATCGATTACATAAGCTAACTTTACTAGTACAAGCTCATTATGTATTACCAACAAATCATTGTTCTCATGCAACTTATGAACTCTCCTCACAACTTATTTTGGATATATGAATCATGTATAAGTACTCACATGTAAGTATAAATAATGATATAGATATGTTAGGTAAATTATGTCACACGTACTAAATAATCATTTATATATCTATGTTAGGTAAATTATGTTCATAATTTACCTAACATAGATATCTACATGATTATTTAGTATGTGTGAATACTTATCAATAATTCATATGCATTTGAAATAAGGTGTGAGAAAACTCCATAAGTTGCATGAGATTCATGGTTTCTTGGTAATGTAATGAGCATGTACTAGCAACTAGCTTTTGTAATCGATTCAAATTTTGCGTAAATATTTCAATCATTTTCTTTTGTGTAACATGACATGACAGTCAACAAAATAATATGGTTGAAATGTTTACACATAATTTAAATCAATTACACTTAAGCTAGTTGCTAATACAAGCTTGAACATTACAAATTACCATCAAACCATGGTTCTCAAACAATGTGTGGACTAGATCCTAAGACCTTATTTTGGAAATGAATTATGTATAAGTAAATTCATGTACATGTAAAATTTTAATAATATAGTTTACCCCATTTATGTATATAAACTTATTCATGTGGAACACTCATTATCAGTTAAGTGGACCATTCATTATTAGTTTTAATAGATAGTCAATATTAGTTAAGTATTCACGTGGACCACTCATTATCAGTTAAGTGGACCATTCATTATCATTTTCTACATGGACTTGACCTAGAATTACTTAAATGCATATTTAAACTTGGGTCCAATTCACTTGACATATATTTACATGTGCATGTGTATAGGGATCTGCAAATTTGAATTAAAACTCAATAACAATTTGTCCAATGGGGAATAAAAGGAATATATTATGAAAGTATGATCGAATAAAAGAGACAAAAAAAGAGATACAACACCTGCTCAAGAACAACCCATTGATGATGAAGTTATTATAGTTTAGGAATGACAAGAAATTGGTCCTAGTCAAACTAGAAATTTTTTCTATGGTATGGAAAATTTGTTGGAGATGGATGAAGATTCTCTTTTTAATGAGATTTCAACTGAGGATATGATACCATAAAGCACATTAAAATTACATTGGAAAAAAAATTGGGATGAATATTTTCAAGATAAATCTCTAATTGGAAGAGCACAATTATGTGCAAAGTTATTCAGGAGAAAAGAAATGACTCCCATTTTGGAGTTGCTGGGTGTTGATAACAATAAAAAATCATCAAATAGATTAGTAAATAAAATAGTGATTGAAAATTTGCAAGAAGCACTAAAATGTATTGAGAGCATGAATCGAGTTGTTGATTTAAGTGCTACCCATAGAGCATTAATGACTATGATTTCTAGTCAGAAATTATCACATAGAAGACAAACTCAAGCAATTTCCCAATTACTAAGCATATGTAAAAGAATTGTCTAGAGATATATTAGGAAAAGAAATAGGTTTGATGAAAATATTGAGAAAAATTGGGTAAATATTTGCAAGGTTCCTCAAAAAAGACATAATTTTTGAAGATGTAAAAGGACAAGTTATTGAATATTGGATTGATGACTCTCATGTTTCTTCCAATAGAAGAGACACTATAGAGATGGGGGATAAAGATGGTACAAAAATTTCACATCCAAAACATTTTATAGACACAACACAAAGTGTACTATTTGAAGCTTTTTCAAGCAACAATATTCAGATATGAAGATTTGCCAAATAATGTTTGAGGGGTTACAACCATGTTTTGTATGTATATATAAGGTATGTGAAACTTGTTGTCGAAATCATGTTGAGTTTCATCTACACCTGTAGTCATATAAAAAGGCAGTGGTAGTAACTAATCCAATTGTTGTCATCTCTGCAAGTACAACACAATTTGTGAAGTCTATTTTATGTGAAAGATTAGAAGATTTAGATGAGTTCAATATACAATGTATACAAAATACACGTGCTGATTGTGGAGATTTGAAGAAATTTTTACAAATTGATAATGTTGATCTTTCAATGAAAGTTATGTGGAAGAGATTTGAATATGAGAATGTATTGGTGAAAAATCAGGGTTTCCACCATTAGAGGGAGAAACCACTACTTTTTGCTTAAGATGACCATTATATTTAAAAGAGGGGGAATCCAATAGATTCAATCACAAATCAATACAACTTAAGACTGAATATTGATTGGATTGATTAATTTGGAGTCCTCTTTTATAAATTGAATTGCCAAATTAAGATAAAGTGCTGGAAATGAAGGTAAAAACATGAAAATAGTGAGCTACAAATGCAGGATTGAGCTGTGCACTTGGATTTGAGAAATGTTCGCAGACTCAGATTTGATCCTCAAAGCAACACCTAAAATGTCAAGACCGTGTTGCTCATCGCCATGGTCCTTCGAGCTTTTCACACATTGAAGGGGGATTGATTCATCACTATAAATAAATCTTGTCCTAAAGATCACAACTCCATAGCTATTTCATACACACAAAAAGAATGGGAAATAGGTTAGGAATAGGGGCTTGCCTAAGTCAAACACTGGTTTTAGAATTAATCATGAAATTGATATAAAGATAATTGAAATTACTATAATGGAAGATTCTCCTTTTGAGGGAGATGTTAAATAATGACTGAAAATCAAATGATATACCTCCTTGTGAAGTTTTGTTTATCTCCACATGGAATTAGAGTTTAATGAGGTCTTCAACAAAAATAAGATGAAAAAAGTCCACTTTAATGCTTGAATCTTGATTTTATTGCTGCTCAACTTCTCTTGAATGATTTATTGTTTGATGTAAAATTGAATTTCATATATGTGTGTTGAAAAATGAGAGGGGAAATCCTCCTTTTATACTTGCCCATCGGGAAAACTAATTATTTTTCTGACATGAACCAACACGGAGCTAGGAATCTCCCTCATTTTTAAAATGCTAAATTGGGTTTTTGAGGGGCCCAAAATGGTGAGGACCATGGTGTGGTGTCATGTTCCTAATGAGGATCAAGGAGCCACGCCTTGTTCCTTCCTCTATTTTGGGGCTAGGACAAGGTGCCAAATGCATGGAAAAAGTAAAAAAATAGTGCAATACATGAGGGGCATGAGCATAATTAGGTCCTAATTAGCCCAAGGGGCACAAACGCTAAGGTAGCGACCCAATGTGGTCAAAATTGCAAAGGGGTATAATTTTAGGACACTACATTTAGCCCCCACTTTAGCGAGAGTATGAAGTTAATCAAACTCTCGGTAAAGTACAAAGGATTCACATTGAAAAAACTTTCACCAAGTCATCAAGGAGGCAAGATACACCAAGCCCCTAGTAGACATTAGGATCTCACGACTTTTATAACAAGATAAAAGGGACATCATGATGGAAAGAGAAAGAGAGAACCATGGCTACAAACTAGTAAGGTTCTCTTACTATGAGTCATGAAAAAATACCAAAATTACAAAGCAAAAGATTAAGTTCGCTAAGTAACTTAAGTATCAAGATATGCAAGAGAGAGAATAATTGAGTAGAGTGAATGCCCCCATATTAAAGCGATTGCGTACGCCTCATCGAGAGCAATTTATGTAAGGTAGGATACACCCCCAAAAAGCAAGCCCTCTACCACAATAATATGCCCCAAGAGAGGAAAAATTAAAGGATAATTGTCACAAAACACAAAGCATGGGGTGGTTTCACTTAACTCCGGGGTTAGTATGCTTTTTATGATAAATAATGTATATCATGTATATTTTTGCATAGAATTGTCCTCATCCCCCAAAGAAAGAAAAAACACCATGGAAGAATGGCACACATGTATTTTGAGTCAACATAGGAGAGATTGAAAGAGATCTCAAGGATTTGTATCATCCTCAAGTAAACAACACTAAGGAAAACAAATAGAAGAATGGAGAGACAAATAGATGAAGGTCACAAACAAGCAAGAGAGGAGAGAGAGAGAATCTACTTCGCGAATGGAGCTAATCAAGAAAGTCATCCGCCTCCCAATCTTTCTCATCGTTGTTTCAGGAAGGTGGACAATATGCAAGATGAGCTATATCAAGTAATATAGATGGAGCTATCACAAGTTCCAAACAAGGACCATGCTCTAATGATGAGTCACTTTGTCTATCACTAGGAGCTAGGATTAATGCTTTTGAAAATTATTTAGATAAATCATTGTCAACATCAACATATTCATATTCATCATTTGAAATATTAGGATCAATATTCTTATCATGAAAACATTCTCACCTATTTCTTAATCAAGATTAGCAAAAATAGAAGCTCTAATAGGAATAGAACTTGGACCATCATTTGTCTTAATCATTTTATGTCTTGAAGAATTAGGTTGAGCTTCTTGCCTAGGGTTAGGCGAAGGTTGAGCAAATGGAATTATATCAAGATTTGGTGTTTTTGGGTAAGAAGTATTTGGAGAAACAAGTTCGTGAGCCCTCACACTGCCTCTGTGTTGGTGTTCACTCGCACAATGATTTAATTTAGATTTAGTTGAAGGTTGTGAAGGTTTAGGATCAATAGACATAGGCTTGTTTTCTTCTTTTAAGGAAGGATGCATAGGAGAAGGTTTCTTAGGTTGAAAAATAGGAGATGTCAGATGCTTTCCTTTGTAAGACGTAGAAGGCAGAACCACAACATATAAAGGAGGAATAGAAGGTGTGGGAAGAAGATTGGGTCCATCATGAGGAGGAGGAATAGGTCTATCCATAGGAGTAATAATATGTTTATCCTTAGAAGGAGAAATAGATTGACCCTTAGGAGGAAGAGCTTTTCTTTCCTTAGGAGGAAGAATAGCTTCATCCTCAATAGAAGAAATAGATTCTTCCTTAGGAAAAAGAATATTTATATCCTTGGGAGGAATAATAGATGTATCCTTAAGGAGAGGCATATGATTATCAATTGGAGGAAGACTAAGTGTTGAATTTCTAGGTTTCCTCAAGGATAAAATAATTTCATTTTTCCAATTTTGATATGATTTGAAAAGAACATCACTTCTAGGTTGGAGAGGTTGTAATTATTTTGACCAAAACCAATCAAGACAAACATCTCCATGTCTCATTGTAGGTTGATACATGCTATGATTAATAGTTATAATTTTACCATCATGAGGAAATTTCAAAGACTTATGAAGAGTAGAAGAAATCACTTTCATGGAAGAGGGTTGAGGATATCCTGACTTCACATGAAATTGATTGGATGTAGGAATGATAACAAAGGCAAAATATAAGCATTTAGAAAGAACCTCAATAAGAAGTGTAATAGAACCAATAGTAGGACAAGAGAAACCATCAAAGACTTTAACTATCACATCAGATTTATCATATGTTACTTGATGCAATTGTAAAGTACAAAGATATTCTTCAGTCATAACATTAACCATACATGCAGGATCAATAAGAACTCTTCGTGAGAATATATTTTTTATTCTTGAAATGATATATAATGGACCATCAGGTGATTTAATAGTTTCACTAGGATCAAATGTAATGCATAAGTCTTTAGGAGGTTCAATTTTATCAATAAATTTCACCATATTATTAGGCTCAAGGCCAACATCATTAGGAGAGAAAGCAAGACAATAAATCTCAATCACATTAGTGGAATGTGAAGGTAAAGGATTAGTAAAGATTTAAAGATTTTGGTTGGGAGCTATGGATTTGTTTCCTTTACCATTCACACCAACCATAGATATGGTATTCTTATCAATCAAGCCTTGAATCTTACTTCTCAAATAATAACACTTTACAGTGTCATGATTGGGTTGGCGATGGTATTGACAAAAAATATTTGGCATCATAAGAAGGTGACAAAGGCTTTGATGTATCAAGTGGCCTAATTGGAGGAAGTTTCAATACATTCCTTTGTAACAATTGCGACATAATACTATGCAAAGATTCATTAAGAGGAGTGAATTATTTTCTAAAGTATTGGACAAAGGAGGCACACTTGTCGTTGTAGCTGCTACTTGATTGTTGTTGTTTTCATTGAATTTTATGAATCCCTTATTCGATTTGAACTTTGAAAAAGGTTGTTGAGCACTTTCACTTTTATCTGTTAGATCCATTGAAGAGTATTGTTCTAATTGTCTCACGGTAAGATGATAATTGTGAAGTACTGCACACAATTGCATAAAGGAAGTAAACTTAGAAAATAGAAGTTTGCCTCTAATTTATTTTTGAAAATTATAAATAAAAATTCTTTGAATATCTTGACCAGGCACAAGAAAGGCAATTTGAGAATACAAATGTTTATATCTACCAAAAAAATTAGTCACTTTTTCTTTAACGCCTTGCTTACAATGCATCAAATAAGTCAAAGTAATCTCAGGACCAATGTTATTAAGAAATTGTTGAATGAAAGAATTAGCCAATTGTTGAAATGAAGTAAAATAATAAGGAAGCACCAAGTGTTCTAGTAAACCATTTATCCAAAAGCCTTTGATCATGAGAAAAGTCACTACACAAAGTTTGAAATGTTTTATAATGAGTCAAGGGATCACCTTTACCATTATAAAGATCCAATTGAGGGACTTCTATATGTTTAGGAGGGACAACATGAACAATGTCATTAGATAATGGGCTCACCACATCAAATGTAGGCCCACTATACTAAGATTGATTCATAGAAGTAATTTGTTGTTACAAGGAAGACATTGTTTGGGCTAAATTACTAATGGTAGCTTCGAGGGATGAATTGAAGTTGGACATATTGGATTGAGAAGGAGGAGTGACATTGTTGTAGGAAGGGAGGGGTTGAGATTAAGGAGGGATATTATTATATAAAGGCAGGGGTTGAGAATAAGGAGGTGGAACACTATTGTAGGTAGGTATTGGAGAAGATTGGGTAATGAATGGAAGGCTTATAGGAGGAGGTGTAAAATAATTTTGATTATTAGAGTTGCCCCCTTGAGTAACATGTGTAGGTATGACATTTTATGTGGAAATAGCCATGATATTAGATGTAAAAGTGGGAACACTAGCCATAGGTATAGTCATAGGAGTGAATTGGTTGTCTTGACTAGGAGATTGTGCATAACCAAGGACTTCAACACAACTCCTTATAGACATGATATTACTGCCAACAATATGAGTAATACCATGCAAAAAATCAACACCAACTTTATCACTTTGAACCATTCTTTTTAATCCTTTAATTAGTGGTACAGCCTCACTTTTTCAGGTATTGTTGACTCATCCATTGTTGAAGATTTTCAAATTGATTGTCAATCTTTACCAATTGGTCAACAGAAACCCTAGTTAGTGATTCCTCCACATCATGAGAATTATGTAAAGAATGAGGATAAATGATATCATTTGTAGGATTATAACAACCACCAACATCATCATGAAATAAAGTTTCCAAATTAGGCTCCATTTCCTTGGAAATTAAACCTTGGGAAGCCTTAATTCTAAAACTTCTTCTCACGGGGATACCATAGGTTGGACTAATAGTAGTAAAATTCATGCACAAAGGAGGGACATTTAAAATTTAAAATTTGAAACTTTAAGATTTGAATAATTAAACAATACAAAATCTTGTAAAAATGATTGTTCAATTAAATAAGCAAATTGATTTGTAATTTTGAAAAGATAAAGAACAATTGTGAAAAATTATGCAACCCACTACGAAATTTAAATTTAAAAAAAATTAGGGTTTTGTGAAAAGAACCTCTTAATTTTAAAATTTAAATTTGAAAGTAGGTCTAAGATTGCAATTTTGAATTTGAATCAGCTCTAAAATGGCAAACTCAAAATTTAAACAACTGACAAGCTCAATTTTTATTTATTTTAAAATTAGGGTTTTTGAAACTAACCACTTAATATTAAAATTAAAATTTGAAATTAAACTTGTAAATATAATTTTGAATTGTGAAATATAAAAAGCACTCAAATATGAAATTAATCCAAATTAAACAATTCACAAGCTTAATTTTGAATTTAAAAATTAGGGTTCTAGTGAAATTAACCTCTAAATTTTTAAAATTTGCATGGAAATCAAACTTGTAAATAAAGACTTGAATTTTAAATTACATAAATACTCAGATCTAGGAGCATAAATCATAATTAAAGGTGTAAGGAGTCAAGTTCACCAAAAGTGTATTGGGGAAAAATTAGGGTTTCCACTATTAGAGGGATAAAACCGTTAATTTTTGCTTAAGATGACCAATACATTTAAAAGAGGGGGAATCTAATAGATTTAGTCACAAATCAACAAAGATTAAGACTAAATACATATTGGATTGATTAATTTGGAGTCCTCTTTTATAAATTGAATTTTTGAATTAAGATAAAGTGTTGGAAATGAAGGTAAAAATATGAAAATAGTGAGCTACAGATGCGAGATTGAGCTGTGCATATGGATATGAGAAATCTTGGCAGACTCGAATCTAGTCCTTGAAACAACACCTAAAATGTTGGGACCATGGTGCCTATCACCATGGTCCTCCAAACTTTTCACATACTGAAGGAGAATTGATTTGTCATTGTAAATAAAGCTTGTCCTGAAGATCGCAACTTTGTACTTATTTCCTACACACAGAAAGAAAGGGAAATCTATTTGGAATAGGGGCTTGCCTAAGTCAAACCCCAGGTTTGGAATTAACCATGAAATTGAGAAAAAGATAATTGAAATTGTTGTAATGGAAAGTTCTCCTTTTGAGGGAGATGCTGAATAATCACTGAAAATCAAATGATATACCTCCTTGTGAAATTTTATTTGTCTCCACACAGAATTGCGGTTTAATGAAGTCTTCAACAAAAATAGGATGAAAAATGTCCACTTCAATGCTTGAATCTTGACTTTATTGCTCCTCCAAGGCTTGAAGGGAGACTGATTATTGCTCAACTACTCTTGAATGCTTGATGTAAAATTGAATTTCATATATGTGTGTTGCAAAATGAGAGGGGAAAGACTCCTTTTATACTTTCCCGTCTGTAAAACTAATTAATTTTCTGACATGAGCCAACACGAAGCTAGGAATCCCACTCATTTTTAAAATGCTAAATTGGGTTTTTGAGGGGTCCAAAATGAGGAGGACCATGGCGTGTCACCATGGTCCTAGCGAGGACCAAGGTGTCACGCCCTAGCCTACCCTATGTTGGGGCTAGGACAAGGTGCCAAATGCATGGAAAAAGTAAAAAAAGATGCAATACATGAGGGGCAAGAGCATAATAAGGTCCCAATCAGGCCAAGGGGTGCAAACGCTAAGGTAGTGACCCACTACAGTCAAAATTGCAAAGGGGTGCATTTTTAGGATGCTACAGAGAAATACCAAACAAAGTCAAGAGTTGAATCCAAAAAAATTATGTTGAAAGAGTGAATTTCCTTACAATGAATTTACGCCTAGATTTTAGAATATGATATATCCACATATCCAACATTGTCATGGTGCAAGATGGCAAGCTAAACAGTTTTGGGGCTCAAATAAATTTCTTTCCTCTAGGTTGTATTCTTTCAATTGTAGAGTTCTCTGAGAACTATACATTTATTCCTCATACAAAGATTCAAAGTCACTATTATCATTCTGAGAAGGTTAGAATCTTTGTCCAAGTTTTGTATAGACATTTAAAGTTTCATGTAGATGGTGCAAAAAGTGGCAAAGATGAATGTGTTATACTCAAGGAGGTTCATTTTTATATCAGTGATGATACTGGTCATGATAAGAGCTATGCAACCCATTATGTTTTTTTTTTTTTTTGAAAATATCATACAACATGGGATAAATGCTTCACAACATTGCATTTGGTTTGATGGATGTATACAAATTGATTTCAATTTCTATAGTCTTTTAATTAACTAGTATAATTAAATTTTTTAAACTAAAATTTTGGATTTGATTGTAACTTCACAAGACAATTTAAGTCTGCAAAAGTGTTCAATTGGTTGTCACAACAACATGCTAAACACAACATAAAGTTTTTATGGAACTTTTTCGAGAGTGGACATGGAAAAGGAGAGCATGATGGACCAGGAGTGTTATGCCCACCCATATTGATATTTATGCTCCATATTTTGATTCTACTTTGAGATGCTTTGATTCATTATGATGGTATGGACATTTGGTTTATGATTAAACCTTAATTATTATTATGTTTATCATGCTAAAAAGTTTAACTATGCTCCTAAATCCCATATATAGGATAGAATTAAAATATTACGTGTCTTGATTGTTAAGTAGTATCAACCTAGAATGAACAAATAACCAAATAAATAGCATTAGGTGATTATATCTACATGGTGATAATGGATCTTGCAAGCATAGGTTTCATACCTCCATGATATTTGTGTGCTAAAAATGCGGGATCATCCTGCAAATGGAAGAAAACACCTCAAACATTGCATTAGAGTTAGTAATCACAAATCCATGTTAGCGAACCAAAAACTCTCAAAATTGTTCCATGCTCCTCTATCCCTAAAGATCCTTAAGATTCAAGGTGGCCCTCACTTGGAAGAGAAATTGATCTCTTGGATGTCAACCTAGAGAATGAGATTTAAATGATGATTCTAGGATCAAAATGAATGCAACTAAGATCCTAGTGAATGGTGAGATGATGATGGGAATGAAAGCTAAGGATGCAAGATGGAAAGCTATTTATGATCAAGATGGTGGAGATGATATGAGGCTAAGTTAATTCCAAATTGAAGATTATGATGAGATAATTAAGCTAGATGAAGATGAAAAAGTATGTAATTGATATGCAATTTAGGCTAAATGATCTAAAACATAATGCAATTAAGCTAAATGCTATGATGCTAATGCTAGAAGACTTAGATGCTTTAAGATGACAAATGAAGTCCTTGATAACCTGCAAAATGACTATAATTTCGACGCACAATTTTGGGATCCTTGAATTGAAGAAATGAGCTCCAATTATAGGAAAAATAGAGAAATGGATGGTTGAGATTGAGTAATCTCAACAAGGGCTAGGATTGAAAGTTATCAATCCATGGGAGAGATTCAATCCATTCCCAAGTTGACAAATGTCACCTTGGGAGGGCTTGAGAGGATTCTAAACAAGCATTAGATCCTAAGCAAGCAATTAGGGATAACCTCAAGGAGTGACATCATTGGATAATGTCATTAACCAAGGAGGCATGCTATTACCCAAGAGGTAAACTCTTGTGCAACATGGGAAGATGGTTAAAGGGACAACCATCATGGCTAAGGGGTGTGGGCTTGTAAGAGGAATTAAATACCTTTTGAAGACTTTGGAGGCTAACTTGCTCAAAGAGGAACACCACTAGTGGTTTATGTAAGAGCCTTACATGTTTGGAAGACTCAACAAGTTAAATTGTTGAAATAGATAAAGTCTTAAATGCATTTTGAAGAATTTCATCCAAATTTGGAGAAGTGACTCCCCCAAATTTAGGGAAAGGACATGATTAAGAGATTAGACATGATTAGGATGGGATTAGGAGGTTTCTAGAAGGATGATTATGGAGGCAAGTGGGAGATGTAGGATTTTGCAAGTGGCTGAGGAAAATAGGTATTTTAGCAAATTAAAATGATTTAATTTAGCCAAAAGGGATGCAACTTGCATTTGTAGGATTTTGCAAGTGGGGTGACTATTCACAAATAAATAATGATTTATTTATTTGCAAAGGGGATTTTCAATTAAATGTGAATTTATTTTAATGAGGAAAAAAGGATTTTAATAAAAAATATAAGATTTATTCAATCAAATGGCTAAGGGTACTTAATCAAACCTTAGTTTAACTAATAGGTTAGGCTAGAAGAAGGAGATTTAATCGAGTCTTTAATTTGATTAAAAGGTTAATTAGAAGAATATGAATATTAATTAAATCTTAATATAATTAATTGGAAGAATTAGGGATAATTAAATGAATAAATTCACTTAATTCATTGTGCAAATTTTAGGTGTCTACATTTTGCCCCTCATTGAGTCAACGTGTGACCACATGTTGATTAAAAGAAAAATGCTCAATTTGTCGTCAAATTTTTTTGATATGATGTTGTCACCAAAATTATTGATATGATTCCCTAGATATGAAAAATTGATTTTGATATGATACGCTGATGTGATTTTGTCAATATGAAGCATGTCGATATGTGATTTTTGAAATTTTTAGCGCATTTGATTTATTTTTTAGTGCATCCAATTTTTAATTTCGTGCATTTGATTATTTCCGTCACACATAAAATTAATTGTTTAACGCATATCATTAGGATTGTAGTGCATAGGGTAGATTAAATAACGCATTTAATATAGCACATTCAATTACTATTTTAGTACATATGAAACAACGTGGGGTTTTTTGATTTTGTTGAAATTTTTGACATGTGCAATTTTGATTTTTGGGTTTGTTATGAAGTTTGACACCCTGACAATGTGTTGGTTTGTGTCATTTTGATGTTGATTGCGATGATTTGTGATTTTAGGTTGGTATGAGTTGGTCATCGATATGTGTTAGTTCGATATGGTTCAAATTTCGGTATGGGTCGAGTCGGTCAAAGTCGATATATTTCAAGGCCGATATGGGTCAATTGGTCGATATGGGTTTGATTTTGATATGTGTCAAAGTCAATATGGTTCTTGGTCGGTATGAGTCAAATTTTGATATGGGTCCTGATTTGATATGGGTCTCTTGTCGATATGGTTTTGAAGTCGATATGAATCTTGGTCTTCGGTATGGATCTTGATTTCAATATGGGTCAAAGTCGATATGGGTCAATGTCATTATGGTTCTTAATTCAATATGGTTCTTGTGTCCGATATGGTTCTTGTTTTCAATATGATACTTAGTCTTCGATATGGATCTTGTTGTCGATATGAAACTTGGTTTTTTGATATAGGTATTGATTTGGTTTTCAATATGGGTCTTGATTTAGTTTTCGATATGGGACTTGTTGCTTGATGTTTGATATGGGACTGATTGATTGATTCTCGATATGGTTTTTGTTTGATTGATAAGATAGTCCTTGTGTGATGTTGTGACTCTTGTCACTTGATAGATGCCCCTGTTGTTTGATTTTTGATTGCTTGATTTCTTAGGATAGATAAAAATGATATAATACCCCTTTGTTGATATAGATCTATCGAGGTGTTCTTCAGATTAAGAGAAATACCCGAAGACCTTATTTATGAGAGATCGTTTGACTGTTGATGATTTAGTAGGTATAGAGGCCTGTGGTTTGATACACTTGCTAGAGATGCCTTCCTACCAGAAGAATAGGTCTCTACTCACCGTGTTGGCCGAGAGGTAGCACAACAAACACACCTTTCATTTATCGACAGGTGAGATTATAGTGACACCCGACGACATCTATCAGATTCTTTAAATTTTGATTACAAGAGAGCTAGTCGTGTATGATGTGGAGGAGGCTAGTGGGACAGATGCTTTGCGGGAGGTGTTTGACGATCCACATATTGCAGGTTACTCAGTGGCCTGGCATGACATGGTAGATAGCTATGCCCCACTCCCTTTGGTATTGGCAAGCTTGATTAGTGATTTCTTGATTCTTGATAGGAGGTCTCATGGGTTGTCGGTTGGATGGGGCCGAAATCTATGATACATGGTGCAACTGTGCACACGATATGCTTGGGGTATATGTCTTCTCACTCACTTATATCATGAGATCCACTAGGTTGTCTATTATGAGGTGACTAGATTAGCTTCCAGGTGAACCCTACTATAGATTTGGGCATGTGAGCATATAGCAGTGACTCGTCCGATTGCAGGTAGATTCAAACCAACAAGAGCACCCTATGCGATGATGTATAGCCAGGTCACTTCCTAGCCCATGCTCGGGAAATTGGAGTATTGGAGATGAGCCCTAGATGATATGGAGAGGGTGGTGTGGAGGCCGTATCGTCTTTGTGAGCCTTGGCCCGAGGATGGATTGGAGAACCCCCTAGGTTGTAGAGCGGTTCATTCTTTCTCATGTATACCAACAATTTGGTCATGTGTAGCCTATGCCGCAGGGGATGGCTGTGTATGATAGGGTGCACAAGGAGAGGACAAATTGGGGGCCGACACTAGATTTTGCCACAACGTGTGCCGAGTTCTACTCCTTTCCCTATTATGTATGGAACATGCAGGTGGATGTAGCTGATGTGGGCATGAAAGATGAGTATGCTCAGTATATGATGACATAAAGGTTCCCATGACTTACAGGGCCATGAGAGCCTATTCTTGCACTTGAGGAGGTTGATGATGATGACGATGACCAGGGCTGAGGGGGAGGTCACCGAGGTGGTGGCTGAGGATGAGGGAGAGGCAAGGAGGGGTGAGAGAGATGGTAGAGGTGGTATGATTGGTCACAATGGGGGAGTAGGTGGTGGCGAAGGTGGAGGAGGAGATGAGGGAGGAGATGGGAGGGGTGGTAGGTAGGGTGTGAGGGGGAGAGGAGGTGGGTGGAGGGAGGAGTTGTGACGAGGAGGGCTAGTGCAGGCTGAGGAGAGCTCAGGTGATGACGGATCTGAGGGGGAGACTGATGATTCTTCCAATAAGAAGACCGAGTCTAAGGAGGTTGGTGGAGGAGAAGGGTTGATTGGATTGGGGGGGATGGCAGTTGATGATGATGATGAGGAGGAGGATGCTCAACCACTTTCTCACCGACGAAGGATAGATATGCCCTCGCTTGGCCCTCGATAGGTTGGTGGTCAGGATCCGCAACCGTCACAACCATAGATGATACAAATTAGAGTGCCTTCACATCAACAACAAACATAGTTGGCAGGTTTACAAGCCATGCTACAAAGGATATAGGGTCAAATTACATAGGACGATGCATAGGTGACACAACTATAGAGACAAGTGACCACAATGTCAGTAGAGCGGGACTTGGCCAAAGCCGAGAGGGATAGTGCCATGGCTGAAAGGGATAGTGCTTGATAGGGTTTGCAGGCGGCACAAGCACAGATAACTCAGCTCACAGCTGAGCGAGATACTGAAAGGGATTGTCAGGGTCAGGTAGAGGAGACAATGTAGACCCTATGACAAGACACCACACATGGAGTGACGAGAGAGACTATCTAGAGTCTCATCTATCAGACCAAGCAGGCCACTTATTATAGGGATTTGTACTTTGTAGCAGTATCGGCAGCTCAAAAGGCTCCTAATTATGCAACTAGTTCTCAATAGGGTGGATCTTGCAGACATGGAGGCAATGAGGGGGTCATGGGACATAGGAGGGATGCCCCTAGAAGCAGCACAAGTGCAGGTAGGTCGAGCTCACGATTGGTAGGTTTTGGAGGTGGTCACACTGATCCTTCTCCTTGACTATGATCACATATGTTGATATCACACCCTGATGTACTTATTGATATATACACACATCATTGTATTTTGATGCTCCATCTCGATATGGTACATTATTGTATTTTGACCTTGTTGATATGATACGTTGATGCTCTCATTGATATGATATTCATTGATGCTATGATATGATACTCTGATGATCTTATTAATTATTGATGTTTATTGATTTCCATGATACTGATGTTGCTTGATTTGATAAACATTATTATTGATATGATATCCAGGGACTTTGGACATTTTATTGTTTCACTGATGATTGGCTCTAACTTGTATCATTGATTTTCCTTTGGATCAACATGTGGTCACACATATGCATGATGATATGATAGTAGATATGCTTATACATATTATGGATGCAACTGCTTTGATTTTGATGAGCTATATGATATGCCTTTGATCTATATGACTTGTGCTTGGATGATGATGTAGATGATGTGATGTGTGTGTTTTTTTATTTTTATGATCTACATGCTTCTATGATGATTGAAATGTATGTCTAATGGATACTATATGTTTGGAAGGTGATATGCCTATGATGGATGGATTTGATGATTGCAAATGCTTATGATTGTGCAAATGTTTCTAACATGTTTTTGTGTTTTTATGTGCTTTCGATGATGCGATCTAGAATGCCAAATTTTCTTGATATGATATGCACTATGATAATGATGTAAAATGCGATAATGATTTGAAACATGAAATGTATCTTGAAAATGAGATGTATGATATGAAATGTATCTTGAAAATGAGATGTGTGATATGAGATGTATCTTGAAAATGAGATGTATGATATGAGATGTATCTTGAAAATGGGATGTATGATATGCGATGTATCTTGAAAATGAGATGTATGATGCAAGATTTTAAAATTATATAACGATGATAATGATAATGATAGTGAGAATGCACCTACATGCATGATTAATATGATAATGATGTGCAACCTATTGTGATTTTAAGATGACAATGATAATGAAATGATACTAATGTAAGATTTAAATGATATGCAACCTAATGCAAGATTACAATGATAATGAGAATGAAATGATACTAATGCATTCTCGTTCCCAAATGTTTCCATTTGTTTTGATCAAAGTGCCAGTTCTTCCTTTGTTTTCATCACCGGGCCTTGATTTGTTGAAAGTTGATACAAGCATCATGGTATAATTAAACCATAATGACCTGAGTATAACTTACATGGATTTTGATATTGCAAGATGACACAAGCGTCGATGTATAATTGAACCAAGATGACCTGAGTGTTGCTTGCATAAAACAGACAAGAGTTAACCTTAGTCCTATACAAATCCAAAATGTCTTCAATGATATGTTACCTGATCATGTCAGAAGACAAATTTGCATAGTAAAAGGCTTTACTCCCAAACAGGAGACAAATAAAACATTACATTCCTTCCTTTCTTCTCTAGTCGTTGAGACATCCTTGAGTCATTTAGGATATATGATGATAAAAAATTAACAACCATAAGTAAGCATGTATGCTATCTGAAATATATTCTTCTCAAGTAAACCATCTTGCAAATAGATCTCTTGTTCAGTTCAAATCAGTTCAATTCCTTGATGTCTGGCCTCCTTGCATTGTTGTGGTCACTGTTGGTTGTTCTGATACTTGTTGTCTTGCTACATGTTTAGTCTGATGTCGAAAACCCTCAAGGCAAAATACCCCCAGCGAGGTTAGGATTGTTCCACTTGTCGTTGATACTACTTCGATATGGATACTTACACTGATCACCAAGACAACGTGGGATATGATTTAGATAACTAATTTACATAAATCAAGGACAATGAATATGCTAAGTATGTTCAAGATAATGTTGTGTGTACAAGTGTTTTTAGATCAGATGGAGCCAAAGATATGATGTGAGTACTTATAGATAGAGAGTTGCTTTTTCATAAATGGCGTCTGTTGCTAGGGTTTCACTACTTGTTTTTATTGCACCTTTTGACTTATTTTTGATTGTTTTTGTGTTTTTTTTGATTTTTTGATTTTTAAGCCGATATGCTTTTAGTGGGAGAAAGCGGCCGGAAAAGTGTAAGATATTCTGGTGGCTGCCAAAATGTCTTGCCGCTAATGTTCTCCCTCCTGTGCTGACGTGTTCGCTGGCCGACGCGCGTGGTGATCTGTGTGTGTGTTTCCGTCGGCTGTCCACTTCCGGTCATGTCTGTGCGTGCGCTTTGTTTTCGAAGCAACGCTGTCTTTAATGATTTCATCCTCGAGGCTGTGCACGAATGTGGACATTATTTATGGCCGCTTGCAACCCTAAAATCTAATTTGTTTTCTTCTTGTCGGTAATATTTGGCTCTGCAAATTTTTGCATAATGTTGGATATAGCCATCGAGTTAGGTTTTGTTCTGGTTGTGATAGTCTACTTAGTTTCTGCCTTTGCGTGCTTGCAGGGTTGTTACTTTGTTTATGTTATTTAATTGTTTGTGAGCATCACTACTTTCAGTTTGCAAGCCATTTTCCTATAACGTTGGATATAGTCGTCGAGTTAGGTTTTCTTCTGGCTTTGTGTGTTTTGTTGGGCTTGTTTTTGAGCTTCATGCTGTGCATGGTTTTATTTTGCAAGGTAAGTGCTTATTTAATTTTAAAATTTTTACAATTTACAATTCATTGTTTTATTACTTTGAGTCTACAATGTATTTGTTCACTTTGACAGGAATTTAGGTTTTGAGCTTCACGGTGTGAACAGTTTGAATTTGCAAGGTAACATTTGCTTTTATTTAATTTTTTTTTGGTTTTGTAATGCATTTTTTACACTCGGCTTAGTTTCCCCTTTGTGTGCTTGTAGGGTTGTTACTTTGTTTATGTTATTTAACTATTTGTGGGTGTCACTACTTTTAGTCTGCAAGCTATTTTCCTATAACGTTGGATATAGTCGTCGAGATAGGTTTCCTTCTAGCTCTGTGTGTTTTGGTGGGCTTCTTTCTAAGCTTCACGCCGTGTATGGTTTTATTTTGCAAGGTAAGTGCTTATTTATTTTAAAGGTTTTACAATTTGCAATTCATTGTTTTATGGCATGCTTATTTTTCGTCGCATTTTTTACACTCGGCTTAGTTTCCCCTTTACGTGCTTGCAGGGTTGTTACTTTGTTTATGTTATTTAACTGTTTGTGGGCATCACTACTTTCAGTCTGGAAGCTATTTTCCTATAATGTTGGATATAGTCATCGAGATAGGTTTTCTTCTGGCTCTATGTGTTTTGTTGGGCTTCTTTCTGAGCTTCACGCCGTGCATGGTTTTATTTTGCAAGGTAAGTGCTTATTTATTTTAAAGGTTTTACAATTTGCAATTCATTGTTTTATGGTGTGCTTATTTTTTCTCGTGCTGTGCTTACAGGATTGGTACTTTATTTAAGTTATTTAACTATTTTTGGACGTGACTACTTTCAAGGTATGTGGCATTGTGTTGTAGGGTAAAATACTTTTTTACTAGGTTAATATTGAGTTGGGTTTGAGAAATGGTTTACGAAACACTTTCATTTGTTGTAGGTTAAAAGGGTTTTAGTTGGGTTTTGATTTGTGGAGGTGATTACTTTGAGTCTGCAATGTATTTGTTCACTTTGATAGGATTTTAGGTTTTTAACATTCTGTTGCCGATTAAATTCTGGTCTAGGTTAAAATAATTTTAGTTTGGTTTTGGCTTTGCAAAATTTTTAATTGATTTAAGCTTTAATGACCATCAATTGTTTAAGGCTCTATTTCGAATAGGATATTTCTTAATTTAGTTTCAGCGCGTTCACTGTTGATTTTGAAGTTTTCCAAATTTGTACTACACTTAGTCGTCGAGTTAGGTTTTCTTCTGGTTGTGCCTGTTTTATTGGGCTTCTTTGTGAGGTTCACACCATGAATGGTTTGAATTTCCAAGGTAACATTTGCTTCTATATAATTTTTTTTTGGCAGGTTCTTGCAGGGTTGTTACTTTGTTTATGTTATTTAACTGTTTGTGGGCGTAATTACTTTCAGTCTACAAGGATTTTATGCATAACCTTGAATATAGTGAAGTTTGGTTTTCTTCTGCCTCTGTGCATTTTTTTGGGCTTGTTTCTGAACTTCATGCCGTGCATGGTTTTACCTTGCAAGGTAAGTGCTTATTTTATTTTAAAGTTTTTACAATTTGTAATTCATTGTTTCATGGTGTGCTTATTTTTTGTCGTGTTGTGCTTGGAGGGTTGCTACTTTGTTTATGTTATGTAACTGTTTGTGCATGTGACTACTTTCAAGATGCGATGGTTTACAAAACAATTTTGGTTTATGTGCATTTTTTTGTAGGTTAAAAGGGTTTTAGTTGGGTTTTGCAGTTTACAGATATTTATTGATTTAAGCTTTAATCACCATCAATAGTCGAATATGATATTTCTTACTTTGTTTTAATGTTTTCATTCCTGGTGATGTGCATGAATGTGGACTGTTTTGTTGGGCTTGTTTTTGAGGTTCTCGCTATGAATAGTTTTACTTTGCCAGGTACCTGTTTAGTTTTTTTTAAAATTTTCAAAATTCGTAATGCATTATTTGATAGCGTCCTTATTTTTGGCTGTGGTGTGTTTGCATGGTTGTTACTTTGGTTATGTTGTTTAACTATTTGTGGACGTGATTACTTTCAGTCTGCATTGATCTATTCACTTTGACAGGTATTTAGATCTTGAGCATTCTGTTGCTGATTAAATTCTGGTGTAGGTTAAAAGAATTTTAGTTTGGTTTTGGATTTTCCAGATATTTTTATTGATTTAAGCTTTGATCATCATCAATAGTTTAAGGCTCTATTTCAAACACGATATTTCTTAGTTTAGTTTAATGTTATTGTTTCCAACCGTTTGCACTAATGCTGACGTTCTTTATGGACCCTAAAATGTAATTTGTTTTGATGTTCTCGAGAATATTTTGTTGTGAAAATTTTCATGGAACGTTCACTATTGATTTTTAAGTTTTTGAAATTTGTAGTGCATTATTTAATAGTGTGCTTTTTTTCCCGCGTGGTGTACTTGTAGGGCTATTACTTTGTTTATGTTATTTAACTGTTTGTGCACTTGACTATGTACATGTATGCTTTGGCATGTATTCATGTATAGAAATACACACATGAACGCATATATATGCATGTATATACACACACACACAGACACACACACACACATGACACCTATTCACTTTGACAGGTACTATATGTACATATACATGTGTACATATATGTATATACATGTATATATATGCATGTATACATATATGTATATACATGTATATATATGCATGTATACATTTATAAAAATAGATACATGTACGCATATATATATTCATGTATATATATATACAGATGTACGTATGTATAATATCGTTGAGGAGATCTAATTTTCCTTTCTAACACTTCCCTGTTGTGGGATGGAGAAGTGTTGTATACGGTAAACTGCACAGAATAAATCTTCCATAATCTCAATATGAGAAATATCTTAAAGAGAAGGAAGATACTAAGACCTTTACTCCTCAAAGAGCAATAGGAAAGTTCACAGCAATATAGGCCCTTATGTATGTAAGGTCAGCAATATAGGTGCTTATGTATGTAGGGTTTATGTAGTGCTGATATATTTATATGTACATATAGACATATACATATATATATATACACATGTATGTATAGGGATGTATACATCTATATACATACACACGTACACATATATATATGCATGTACATATATATATATATATATATATATATATATATATATATATATATATATATATATATATATATATATATATATATATATATATATATATACTTTTATCAAACATGTGTTTTAATAACTCCATTCTGAAGTCTATAGCATTTATCAAGTTGATAGGCTTTTAGTGGGAGAAACCTGCCTGCAAAGCACAACACATTCCACCGACCACCAGAATATCTTGCAGCTGGCATTTCCCCCCCCATGGTGACATGTCCACTCCTCAGTGTTTTAGCCCACATGGTGACGTGTCCCTGCATTTTCCTCAGCTATCCGCTTCCGATCCCATCCATGCATGCACCTTATTTTCGAACTGACGCTATCTTTAATGTTTTCATGCCCGAGAGTGTGCATGAATGTCGACATTCTTTATGCGTACACCTATATGCATATAAGTGCTTTAATAAGTGCATTTTGAAGTCTGTAACATTTATATATAGAGGTGTGGGTTGCAGCCTGAAAGTAGTCATGTCCACAAATAGTTAAACAACATAAACAAAGTAAGCTCGCTGCAACGATAAACAAATTTTGAAAGTGCCAATACATGTATATAAATATATATATATACGTATGCATATACACATATACGTATATATATACATGTACATATATATACACATGATGTACATATATATATAATTGTTTTCCTTGGAATGCTTTGTAGTGCTGATATATGTATATGTACATATACACATGTACACACACACACACACACACACACACACACACACACACACACACACACACACACACACGGTTTTATCAAATCTCTATTTTAATAACTCCATTCTAAAGTGTGTAGGATTTATTGATACAAGTCTGTGTTGTAGTCTGAAAGTAGTCACGTCCACAAATAGTTAAATAACATAAACAAAGTATATATATAATGGTTTTTCTTAGAATCCTTTGTAGTGTTGATATATGTATATGTAGATACACATATGTACATATATATAGGCATGTATACATGTATATAAATACATACATGTACGCATATATATGCATGTATGTATATATACACATGTGCATATATATATATATATATATATATATATATATATATATATATATATATATATATATATATATATATATATATATATATACTTTCATCAAATCTCTATTTTAATAACTCCAATTTAAAGTGTGTAGGATTTATTGATACAAGTCTCTGTTATGGTCTGAAAGTAGTCACGTCCACAAATAGTTAAATAACATAAACAAAGTAACAAGCCTGCAAGGATAAAGAAATTTTTAGACTGCCAACACATCTATATATATATATATATTTGTATGTATGTATGTATATACACATGTACATATATATATACATGTGCATATATATACACATGATGTACATATATATATATTTATTTATCTTACAAAATAAAAGCCTTCATGTGCACACAACAGTAATCACATAAATACTATTGTAAATTAACAACAATGCAATGCAAACGTTAGTAAACAGTTACCTTGCAGAGCAAAATACTTATGACAACAACAAAATAGTTACCTTGCAGTCAGAAGCTCATGAATCCCATCAAGAAAACACTCACAGGCAGAAGAAAACCCAACTTGACAACTAAATCCAATGTTACAAGAGTCAATAACAAAGTAAGAACCCTGCAAGCATAGCGTGGAAAAACATTAGCACACTATAAAAAAATGCATTACAAATGCAACAAACTTTAAAAAAAATATTTGTCTTGCAAACTGAAAGTAGTCACATCCACAAACAATTAAACAACATAAACAAAATAACAACCCTGCAAGTACAACACGTGGAAAAAAATACACACTATAAAACAATGCATTGCAAATTAAATTTTTTTAAAAATAAACACTTGCCTTGCAGAGTAAAACCATTCACGGCTAGAAGCTCACAAACAAGCCCAACAAAACACTAAGAGGCAAAATAAAACCTAACTCGACAACTACATCCAACGTTATGTGAAAATTTGCAGAGCAAAATATTTTTGAGAGCAAGAAAACAAATTACATTTTACGGTTTGGAGCGGCCATAAAGAACGTCGACATTCGTGCACACCATCAGGGACAAAAACATTAAAGTAAATTAAGAAATATCATAGTCAAAATAAAACCTTGAATTATTGATACTGGTTAAAGCTTAAATCAATGAATATCTCCAAACTGCAACACCCAACTAAAGCCCTTTTAACCTGTAGTAGAATGCACACAAACCATAAGTGTTTCGTAAATCATTGCTTAAATCCCAATTCAATATTAATCTATAAAGTCAAAATTGCTCAACATTCACATATATATCTTGAGGATCTATACATGAAAAGGACAATTCTCAGTATATTTTCGCAAGCTTTACAATGACAAGGATTGATAGCAGCATTCTGCATCTTGCACAGGAAAACATTAAACACAACGTTGCTTCGCAAAATGTTTGCTTAGACTCACACAAATCAAATAACTGACTTTGTGCACATGAAGACATTTAATCTCCAAGATAAATAACCACTACCAAATGTTCGACATTTACAACATTATTATATTGCAATCGATGTGTATAATTCTGATTTTGTGAGCAACTTATTATATCAGATAGACACGTCCTTTCCTTTAATAATTATAAATTCTCATTTTTGAAGTGCTATTGTCTTTAATGTTTTGCTCCCCAGCCAAACGTACAAGTGTATTTGATTTTGTTTTTGTATTCATTTCACAAACCCTTCAGATTGTAAAACTGAATAGTTACCTTGCAGAGTGAAAGCATTCATGTCCATACTTAAATATATATCCATGTATATATATAGATATGGATTGTATATTTCAGATGTATATGTATACGTATATTTACATCTATATAGGCATGTATGCTTATATATATATATATATATATCTATATCTATGTATATATATATATATGTATGTATGTATGTACACACACACACACACACACACACACACACACACACACACACACACACACACACACACACACACACTCTCTAAATTAAATCAAACTAAGCACTTGTCTTGCAGAGTGAAAGCATTGCCTACATGTAAATTCATTCTGAATTTTATATATCCAAAAAAACTTATCACAACTCAAAGTTGGCTCATTAGTCAATTTAGAAAGCTTAAAGTATTCATCTAATTATTACAAGTTTTTATAATCAGTCAATACTAAATTCGTTATGATTTACAAAAAAAAAAAATGATCTACTTGAAGATATGTTGTGTTATTCTTCTATGTTCACCTTTTTTAGTAATGCATTTCCATTCTGTCATTCCAACAAAAAACAGCCACACTAACACAATCAAATTTCAACAATGGATAGAAGATTGAAAGAAACAAAGGACATCAATAATGTCATTGAAAGCATGTTGCAAGAAAGCAACAAGTTAAAGACCAAACTCAGAAAGATAATTCGACACTACGAACATAACTCATCAAACCAAACAACACAGAACCTCTCTACATCTTGTAGTGCTGTAACAACCATACATAGTATTGAATTAGCGCCTTTACCAATACCAAGTACTGAACAATTAATTGATCTAACGGTTATTTTCACATTGGGAGACAGAGAATTTAAATGAATTGATAATGAGCTTGGATGGGTTGAACCCGAGTTTTTGTAATTATTGAATCTTTGAAAAGTTACATTCATATTTTGATTATCATTCGAAACAAACAGATGCATCTCATATTTTGAATGATCTTTGATGAGATGAACTCATATTTTGTTAACATGTTCTCAAATATGTAAATCATAAAGTGATACTTTATGTTCTCAAATATGTAAATCATAAAGTGATACTTTATGTTTTTTAAGCTTATCAGCATATGATCAATTTATCATTTTGAATACATGTTTCAATCACATTATGATCAATTCATTACCTTTTGAAACAAAATTTAAACTTTAACACCATTACTCTATGCTCAGTTAATTTTGCTGTGCTTGTGCATATACACCTTTGATCAGCTTAAATCGTGTTGTGATTGTATTCTGATATAAGAACTACAATTCATCATGCTTATAATTTACTTTTAATTGTCAAAAGGTATATATGCATAATGGCATCTTCAACAACCACCTTTGAACCGATAGAGCACTCCACAATTGATAATTTGGTAAGCTAAATTATCAAATCTTTTCAAAATAGAAAGATTTTATGCTCTTTTTTTTGACAATACATCTCTCTTTTCCATACCATCCTTTTCATTACCACATGCATCCTCTTTTCATATCATAGTGCAAATGTAGATGAATGCTCTATAGATAACATAGCTTGATTGCATACTTTACTAACACAAGCTTTACATTAACAAGAAAGCAAATATATGACCTACTTAATGTTTAAATTAAATCCTCTATATTCATATTATTTTTTGTAGGAAAAAACCCAAGAATATGCCCCTACCCCTTTTGCAATACAATCTATTAATGCTGGGGATGACCTTCCTTCAGCATTGCTACAAGTTTTGTCAATTCAAAAAATGTAGAACAACACAGATGATACTGACAGACATAAATTAGTGTTATCTGATGGCACACACATGCAATTGGCAATCTTGCCTTCTAAATATGCTACTTTGATAGATTCAGATATTCTAAAAATAGGCACAATAATCTAGTTATCGAGTTATACATGCCGATACATATGGAACACAAGGTAGGAAAGAAACTATGGTTATTAAATACAATATGTTTCATCTCTTTTTAATTTTTTTAAAGTATAATTAACAGTAATTTAAAAAGAAGTCTTTTGTTTTCACAGGACTATTGTAATTCTTAGTCTGGAAGTGAAACAAAGTGATTGCCCGTTCTTTGGTAAACCAATATACCTGTTCAAATAATAACAACCAGAAATAATTTATGAGGATAGACCATCAACATCTAAACGATCTCTTCAGTTTGCCACTGAATTGCCATCCCCACAAACAACAACTTCTGAAAATATAAGCCCTGTCAAAACTTTGAATCCATACTAGAATAATGGGACAATCAAAGGGAGAGTTACTCATAAACGCCCTATTAGGCATATAGCACAACCACCAAAAATGGCCATGTGTTTAGCTTTGACATTGTTGATTGTGAGGGCTCTGAAATTAGAGTCACATGTTTTGATGAAATAGCTCAGTTACACTCTAGCTGTGTGGACGTAGGTTCACATTATATTATTTCAAAAGGATCCATTAAGGAGGCAAATGCAAGGTACAACAAACTAAACAGTCATTTAGAAATCATCTTGTCAGATGCATCCATACTGAAACGCTGCAGCAACGAAGAACAAACAGATCAACAATGTCCTCTTTTTATGCCCATTAGTGAATTGTTTCATCTAACAAATAACATGTTGATTGACATAATTGGCCTTGTTTTATACGTTGGAGATATCATTCTAATACACAGGAAAGATGGCAGTCAAACACAGAAACATGTTGTTAAAATTAATGATCTATCTGGTTCAACAATTGAATCAACCTATGGGGTCCAACGACAGACCAAAAAGGCCTAGAATTGAAAAATATGTTAACCAATGATAGTGTGGTTATCCTTGCTTTACGCAATGCTCATGTTGGCTATTTCAATGGGAAGCTCATAAACATAATAGCTGCAACCACATTACATATCAACCCAACTTTTCCAGAAGCAGAACCTCTAACATTAAGAGGAAAGGAGCCTTTGCTTGTTGTACTCTTTGTTGCAGAAACTATCCACATAGATGGGAAATATACAAGAATGACTATTTCTTCAATCCGTGAGAGGATGAGTATCAAACCAGAAATAATTTAGACTACTTTGCTAGCTGTTTTGCGTTTTGTGAACATAATTGATCAAAATTTCTATTACGCAGCTTGTCCATTAATAGTCAATGGAAGGCCTTGCAAAAAACACAAGAAGTTGATGATTCTTGGTTCTGCCCTAGATGTGAAATGACTATGCAAGACTGTAATTATAGTTACCTCTTGCCAGTAAAGTTACAAGATGCCACAGGTACTCTATGGACCACAACATTGATGAGGGTGGCATTCACTTGCTACACAAATCTGCAAAAGAGCTTTGTGCACTACAAAATGATGCAACAACAACAAAAACACCTTGCTCAGTGATTAAGAGACTACTATCACATCACTATTCATTCACACTATAGGTTTCCACTGACACATATAATTCAGAATCAAAGATGAAAGTCACAGTCAATAAAGTCTCTCCTATTGACTTCAAAGCTGAGTGTCATGCACTACTTGTAGAAATTGGCCACCTAAGTACACAGGCTTAGAGTTATAATGCATCTTTCCTGATTATTAAACTTCAAGTTTACAATACAATTATTACATTAGATAATTTACATATTTAATAATTTTACATATACAAACAATTACCTTTTACAAACACATTGCTACTTCTGTAAATATCTATACGTACATTTCTTACATCTATCTCTTATCTCTTTGAAAGTTTTTCCTCTTGACATAAGTTATTTTCACTCATACTCATTACTTTTAAATGTACTGAATTCTATCTTATCAGCAGAAAATTTATACATATATGCACTTATATCTTTTTTTTTTTTTATAATATCTATTTGTATAACTATATGTAACATCAAAGTTATTCATAGTTATAGAATTCTGCAGATATACAAGTATACTTATATATGTACATATCTATATATAAGTATTCATAGTTATAGTCTTTTTGATATATACATGTGTAGTTATATATGTGCATATGTTCATATACAAAACTTTGAATTTTTAAATGATACGTGTATATACATGTGTATATGTATACATACATCTGTATGTATCAGAAATTTCTATATCTGTGCATACCTATATTACAATCATGGTTTTAAAAACAACAAGCAAGTAACAACAACAAATAATTATACATGTGTAGTTATATATGTGCATATGTTTGTATACAACACTTCGAATACTTAATTCATATGTATATATACATGTGTATATGTATACATACATCTGTATGTATCAAAAATTTCTATATCTATGCATATCTATATTACAATGATGCTTTCGAAAAACCAAATTACTAACAACAACAAGTGTACGCAGAACACTACAAAGTCAATTTATGACTTTCCAAAACCCATCCATTTCAAGTCAACTCATTTACATGCATATAAATACGTGAACAAATAAGTTGAGTAAATGACAACAACAAAACAATAGAACATATCACTACACATACAAATAAACATCATGAAACCACTTTACATATAGAACAAATCCTCTAAAGTCACATAGCCATAGATGAAGCAATTTTCAATTCTCATACATTCTTAATACAAACTTCAAAGTTAACTATCTTTAATTATGAAAATTTTGACATACCTCTACTCTCTTTGAAATATTAGATATCTATCCAGCCTTGCCCTCAACCAATTGATGCTATCAAATTGAAGAGAAGCCAGACCAATAGAACTTACTATGCAAAGAACAGAGCCAACATCTCCAGGAAATGACAATTGAGACGTCATGCACTGCACAGACCTGGAGATAACTCAGGAAAGTTATTACAAATAGAAAACAATAATCTTGAGCAAATTAATGTCAATCAAACATATTCTACTGCTCCTGAACTTGCTGTGAAGACTCCTTCATTTCAAAATACATTGTCTAATTTCCGCAAAAGGATTGATATGTTGGAGGTCACAGAGCCATGTTCTGTTTGTAAAGAAATTTATGTGGGCATGACTATTAAAAAAGTCAATCACATACTTATGTGCATGAGATGTTATGGTGAAAAAGGGCTCCATCATTTCTCATTATCAAACAATATGTATATATACATGTGTAGTTATATATGTGCATGTGTTTGTATACATGTGTAGTTATATATGTGCATATGTTTGTATACAACACTTCGAATACTTAATTCATATGTATATATACATGTGTATATGTATACATACATTTGTATGTATCAAAAATTTCTATATCTATGCATATCTATATTACAATGATGCTTTCGAAAAACCAAATTACTAACAACAACAAGTGTACGCAGAACACTACAAAGTCAATTTATGACTTTCCAAAACCCATCCATTTCAAGTCAACTCATTTACATGCATATAAATACGTGAACACATAAGTTGAGTAAATGACAACAACAAAACAATAGAACATATCACTACACATACAAATAAACATCATGAAACCACTTTACATATAGAACAAATCCTCTAAAGTCACATAGCCATAGATGAAGCAATTTTCAATTCTCATACATTCTTAATACATACTTCAAAGTTAACTATCTTTAATTATGAAAATTTTGACATACCTCTAATCTCTTTGAAATATTAGATATCTATCCAGCCTTGCCCTCAACAAATTGATGCTATCAAATTGAAGAGAAGCCAGACCAATAGAACTTACTATACAAAGAACAGAGCCAACATCTCCAGGAAATGACAATTGAGACGTCATGCACTGCACAGACCTGGAGATAACTCAGGAAAGTTATTACAAATAGAAAACAATGATCTTGAGCAAATTAATGTCAATCAAACATATTCTACTGCTCCTGAATTTGCTGTGAAGACTCCTTCATTTCAAAATACATTGTCTAATTTCCGCAAAAGGATTGATATGTTGGAGGTCACAGAGCCATGTTCTGTTTGTAAAGAAATTTATGTGAGCATGACTATTAAAAAAGTCAATCACATACTTATGTGCATGAGATGTTATGGTGAAAAAGGGCTCCATCATTTCTCATTATCAAACAATATGTATATATACATGTGTAGTTATATATGTGCATGTGTTTGTATACATGTGTAGTTATATATGTGCATATGTTTGCATACAACACTTCGGATACTTAATTCATATGTATATATACATGTGTATATGTATACATACATCTGTATGTATCAAAAATTTCTATATCTATGCATATCTATATTACAATGATGCTTTCGAAAAACCAAATTACTAACAACAACAAGTGTACGCAGAACACTACAAAGTCAATTTATGACTTTCCAAAACCCATCCATTTCAAGTCAACTCATTTACATGCATATAAATACGTGAACACATAAGTTGAGTAAATGACAACAACAAAACAATAGAACATATCACTACACATACAAACAAACATCATGAAACCACTTTACATATAGAACAAATCCTCTAAAGTCACATAGCCATAGATGAAGCAATTTTCAATTCTCATACATTCTTAATACAAACTTCAAAGTTAACTATCTTTAATTATGAAAATTTTGACATACCTCTACTCTCTTTGAAATATTAGATATCTATCCAGCCTTGCCCTCAACAAATTGATGCTATCAAATTGAAGAGAAGCCAGACCAATAGAACTTAGTATACAAAGAACAGAGCCAACATCTCCAGGAAATGACAATTGAGACGTCATGCACTGCACAGACCTGGAGATAACTCAGGAAAGTTATTACAAATAGAAAACAATGATCTTGAGCAAATTAATGTCAATCAAACATATTCTACTACTCTTGAACTTGCTGTGAAGACTCCTTCATTTCAAAATACATTGTCTAATTTCCGCAAAAGGATTGATATGTTGGAGGTCACAGAGCCATGTTCTGTTTGTAAAGAAATTTATGTGGGCATGACTATTAAAAAAGTCAATCACATACTTATGTGCATGAGATGTTATGGTGAAAAAGGGCTCCATCATTTCTCATTATCAAACAATATGTATATATACATGTGTAGTTATATATGTGCATGTGTTTGTATACATGTGTAGTTATATATGTGCATATGTTTGCATACAACACTTCGAATACTTAATTCATATGTATATATACATGTGTATATGTATACATACATCTGTATGTATCAAAAATTTCTATATCTATGCATATCTATATTACAATGATGCTTTCGAAAAACCAAATTACTAACAACAACAAGTGTACGCAGAACACTACAAAGTCAATTTATGACTTTCCAAAACCCATCCATTTCAAGTCAACTCATTTACATGCATATAAATACGTGAACACATAAGTTGAGTAAATGACAACAACAAAACAATAGAACATATCACTACACATACAAATAAACATCATGAAACCACTTTACATATAGAACAAATCCTCTAAAGTCACATAGCCATAGATGAAGCAATTTTCAATTCTCATACATTCTTAATACATACTTCAAAGTTAACTATCTTTAATTATGAAAATTCTGACATACCTCTACTCTCTTTGAAATATTAGATATCTATCCAGCCTTGCCCTCAACAAATTGATGCTATCAAATTGAAGAGAAGCCAGACCAATAGAACTTACTATACAAAGAACAGAGCCAACATCTCCAGGAAATGACAATTGAGACGTCATGCACTGCACAGACCTGGAGATAACTCAGGAAAGTTATTACAAACAGAAAACAATGATCTTGAGCAAATTAATGTCAATCAAACATATTCTACTGCTCCTGAACTTGCTGTGAAGACTCCTTCATTTCAAAATACATTGTCTAATTTCCGCAAAAGGATTGATATGTTGGAGGTCACAGAGCCATGTTCTGTTTGTAAAGAAATTTATGTGGGCATGACTATTAAAAAAGTCAATCACATACTTATGTGCATGAGATGTTATGGTGAAAAAGGGCTCCATCATTTCTCATTATCAAACAATATGGACCCAGGTGAGCAACCTTCTGTTTTAAAGTCTCTCTCTCAAGTAGAAGAAATGCTCATATCAAGAATTGCCCCTATTTTACAAGTAACACATGCAAGGGGATGCCAATACAAATATTCTGGCCATACAATAAACTTCCCACAAGATATTTCTGAAATTTCAATAACATTACCTCATCATATTAAGCAATTAGAAATTCTTATTGTCCGTAGAACCAATTTGCAAGGATTAACTTATGACTGTTATGTGAATAGATTTCACGTCATGAATGCATTGGCTTACAAAATGAAACATGATCAATACTACAAGGATATATTCATTGATCTAGATGCAATGCATCTATTGCCAGACCAGTCCATTGACATTATAGAGCTACTGCATTAAGTGGATCCACTGCAAGAAGATGTTGTTCAAGATACTTCCACTCTGTCGAATATAACATTGAAGAACAAATAGAGGAGAATACTTCCTCATTTATCCCACAACTACCATCATCAATACCAAAACTTGATGCCATAAAAAACATCCTCCATCTAGATAATACCAACAACAACATTATTCCTTGGCCACAAATTAGTACATCGGCCATCAATGAGTACAATACAGAGGGCCTCCTTTCCATGGCATTCCCAACACTTTTCCCTTCTAGAATGGCTTTACCACTACAACAAAGAACAAAGCATGTACATTTACATGAATATGCTTTGCACTTGATCAAATATTATGACCAAAGATTTGGGCAACATGTTCACTTTAGATATTATATCTACAATCTTATGATGAGACATCGATCCCAACAATCAGCTGTTGTCTTCATTAAGACTAATCTAGAAGATAGTCTTCCACACAACCTTCATGGCCTAAAAGAATACTTACAAAATACACCCTCAAGTGAATTGCCAAATCATATCATGCGATATACAGCCTCGTTGCATGGTACATGAGCATTTTGGGGCAAATCCTGGCGTGACCTTACATCCATGATAGAATAGTTAGGTACACCTACCCTGTTCTTTACCTTAAACTCAACTGATACAAAATGGCTAGACTTGCATAAGTTATGGCAAAAAACAAAGTCAACTTTTGAACCCAACAACAGGTGACAAATTATTAAAAATTTAGTCAATATTCCACACATTACAGCCTTATACTTGCACTTAAGATTTCAAATCTTTCGTGATGAAGTAATTGTCAAAGAACTGAAAACTATTGACCACTGGTACAAATGTGAATGGCAACACCGAGGATCTGCACATATACATGGCTTTCTTTGGTTACCAGAAGCACCAAATGTTGATAACCTTGATTGGTCAGATCATGCAAGTATCCAATTAGTTAAACATTTCTTTGACCAGTACATTATAGCATGGAATCCACGCCCTGAAGAAGTTCACTTGAACAGGCAATATATGCCTGCAATTTCAGATCCATGTCTAGCAGATACAGAGATCATTTCCAAGTCTGATCCTTGCACTGATTATACAAAGTTGCTCAATGTTGTTCAATGACATACCAAGTGTTCAGAGTATACCTACTTGAGGAAAAAAAAACTCAACCCTTCAATGTCGGTACAAAGCTCCTTGGCCTGAACAACATGAATCCTCATTGATATTAGACCACAATAATAACCCATCATACAAACTAGCAAGAAATGACAATTGTCTAAATGTACACAACCCAACCATGCTCGCCATATGGAGGGCTAATGTTGATTGTCAACCTGTCTGCTCCAAAAAAAAAGTTCTACAATATATCTCAAAGTACTCATCCAAAATTGAACATAAATCAAAAAGTTATACTGATATCCTGAAACGCATAGTTGAATCAACAAATTCAGATGATACAATTCTCTTGGCATACCAAAGACCGCTGATGAGAATTGTTGCTAATAGGGACATTAGCGCACAAGAAACTTGTCACATGTTGCTTAAACTCCCATTGATATCTTGCACACGCCAATTTGTAATACTCAATGTTGGAAAAAGAATCTTCCAACACATAGCTAATTGTGATGAAGGATCTCAAAGCTCAATATCTTACATCTCAAACTACATGAAACGACTATCAGAATTAGCAAACCTGACTCTACTTCACTCAGCCCAGCTATATACATACTCTGATCAACGTAAATCATGTAAATGGATGAAAAGAAAGCTACCAGCAATTGTAAATGTCTACCCACAACACAAATCTTTACCTTTAGAAGAGGATAACAGTTTTGAAAATTTCTGTTGGAGTGAATTTCTTCTTTACAAACCATTTCGAATCATTCCTCTACATATAGGGAACTCAACTAAAGAAATTATAATGAATTGGAAACATCTTCAAAGTACAGATTACATCCGCTGGCATGTAAATGGTTTTGAAGAATACATTACAACAAAAAATGGTGAAGAGCTACAACCAGAAGACATTCAATAAACTACTCATGAAGATCTGTACGAATGGGAGTTCTTGTCACAAATGGGTGCGTCAAATAACTTTGACGTTGCTGCTCTTCAAATGCTTGGAAAACATGATTTTGATCTGCACTTTGATTGGACTGCTTCTATACCTGTTGAACCTCTACATTCAAAAGCATCTCAATTTATTTTAACAGAGAAAAGCCATGCACCCCACATCCTGGCCAACCCGCATTTAAATGCACCTACTAACTATGAGCTTGCAAGAAAGCAAATTATTGCACTTGATATCATTAACACTCACGCTGAATAGAACTTGCATTCTTCACCATTACGGTTAATCATTCAAGGCACAACAGGCACTGGAAAATCATTTCTTATTGACTGCATACAAAGACAACTAAATTCAAATTTAGAACCTGCACGATACCCTTTGCTTGTACTAGCACCAACAGGTGTTTCCGCATATAATATCCAAGCAACCACAATCCATGCTGCTCTCCGCATACCCATTCAAGAATACAAACCCTTGACAAACCATTCCCTATTAATGTTTCAAGAGAAATGCAAACATTTACGTTACATTTTAATAGATGAAATGAGCTTTGTTGGCCCTCAATTACTCATTAATATTGATAAAAGATTGCAAGAAGCTTTTCCCCGCAGACAACATGAATCATTTGCAGCTATTTCAGTCATTTTGGTTGGTGGTCTTGCACAGCTTCCCCTAGTTATGGATAGGCCATTATACGCATCTCACTCAACAACACTGGCTCTATGGCACACATTCAATATTGTTGTGACCTTGGATATTCCATTTCATCAACAAGGCACAAGTTCTTCATAGATAAGTTTCCGTGAAATGTTGCTTAATATCCACAACACAACACCATTGCAAACAGATTGGGAATCCCTCCAATTGCGTTCCACCCATGCTTTGACACTTGATCAGAATAACCACTTCAGCCAACGGAAGCATTTGTTTGTAACAAATGTAGCTACGAGTGCACACAACATAAAAATGTTAACACAATTGCACTCACCCATTGCACGTGCAACAACAATCATTGCCCATCAAAGAGATAAGTAGGCACACCAAGAAGAACAACTAGCATTTGAAATTCTTCTTTCTATAGACCAGGAAATTATGCTTATTGCAAATTTACGGATAGAAGTTGGCCTTGTTAATGGTGCTTTGGGTCAAATTAAATAAATTGTCTACGATGCAGCTTCCAAACCACCTGATTTTCCTAAATATGTGGTCGTTCTTTTCAAACATTATATTGGGCCTTCATGGGATCCACAAAATGCAAAACATGTGCCTATTCCACCAATTACTAGAGGAAGTTGCACACAAATTGCACTAGCAATGGCTTGGGGCATTACTATTGAAAAATTATAGGGGCTAACATTAGACTTTGCCACAGTTGATATCGACAAAATAGAGAAACAAGGCCTAACATTCACAACACTTTCAAGAGTAAAAGCAATTGAACACCTACGTATACAACCAACCTTCACCTACCAAAGGTACTCACGCTTGAAAGGTGCAACATCAACAATTCTATGAAAGGATGAGGAAGCCCGCTTGCTTGAGCTGTCATGCAGAACAGAAGAAACATACCTACAGAACAAACACAATCAGGTATGCAAATCACATTTTCATTGTGTTTTCATGTATTGTATATCTTCTATTCAATGCATCAACCCAAAACAATATTTGTACTTTTCAGGTTCAACAACACAACTAACGTCTATGAAATTGAAGAGCCCTTTTACATGTCCCAACTCTGCAACAAAAGGTACGTATCTAACACCCACTTCCTGTTCAACTATTTTGTTGCTTTCAACAAATTTCTTTCCTGCTATTTGCCAAAATTACTTTCTCATATATTGTTATTTATCACAGGTTCCAAATGCAACCCAACAAAGAAAGCTGTAAAATATATGAATATAACGATTACAAATATTAGCCACTTGTTCAATGCATTTAATATCCACTAATGATGTTCTAATATAGGGTTCTTACTTTCTTTATGATCTTTTGCTGTTTGTGCACGTGACCACTTTCAATCTGCAGGACACCTCTTCCCTTCACAGGTATTATGGTTTCTAAAGGTTACCTTTCAATAAAGAACAACATCAAGGTATGTAAACCTTACCAAGTTGTTCAATACATTTAATATCCACTACTACTGCTCTAATACATATTATTTGCAACACTCTTCACATTTTCTGTGACATACTTCCAGGGTTCTTGCTTTGTTAACACGGTTCTTAATTTCTTTATGTTCTTTGGTTGTTTGTGCACGTGACGACTTTCAATCTACAGGACACCTGTTCCCTTTCACAACTATTATGGTTTCTGAAGGTTAGCTTTCAATAAAGAACAACATCAAGGTATGCAAACCTTACCTAGTTGTTCAATACATTTTACTTTCTTTATGTTCTTTTGTTGTTTCTGCACGTGACCACTTTCAATCTGTAGGACACCTCTTCCCTTTCACATGTATTATAGTTTCTGAAGGTTAGCTTTCAATAAAGAACAACATCAAGGTATGTATGCCTTACCCAGTTGTTCAATACATTTAATATCCACTACTACTATTCTAATACATATTATTTGCACCAATCTTTGGATTTTGTGTGACGTACTTCCAAGGTTCTTGCTTTGTTCATGTTCTTTAACTGTTTGTAAATTTCACCACTTTCAGTCTGCAAGACACCTATTCACTTTTACACATATAATGGTTTCTGTTAGTATTCACTCACTATGTCACTCTTTACAATTGCTAAGTATTATACTTTCTCATCCACACTCCTTTACACCTTCAAGTTCTTTGATTGAATAATTGAGTATAATCTAATAATGCAAAAATTCGTAACTATTATTCTATTCAACATTAACTACCTTCTCTCTTTAACACCCCTTCACACTTTCAGGTTTTCTTCACTCAAGAATACAACTTTCCATAAAGAACAACACCCAATACACCAATGTCAATACTATCAAGGTATGTAAATCTTTTTAGAATACAAAAATTAACTTACTTTCACTTCTTAAATCAAAATTCATTATTGATTTCAAAAACTTGTCTGCAGAAAATCTCTCTCACAACAAAAAAATACTGACATGAATGATAGATGGCATTCTAATTATGTCATTTCACATCCATCAGGTACTATATTACTAAAAATGTATTTAACTTCACCAATCTTACATGTTATGCAAATCTAACTTATATAAATAAAACAATGATTCAGGTGTCTCATCATATAGATCACATGGAATTCAACAAAAGGCTATATAACATGCTGGTCTTACCAGCATGGGGAATGGACAGTGGATAACAACAATACTCTGGGTCCAACAAAAACATTTGGTTGGGATTAATATAGCCTACAAAAAAAAATGTAAATCAAATATTCATGATATTTTCTTCAAGTACATCATGCTGCATACACCAGCATGGGGGATGGTGGGTGGAAAACTTCCAAATTTAGGAACAATCGTTGGTTGGGTTATGTACACCAAAACTTGTTTACTGTACAATTATCTATTAAACTTTAATAGAAATTTGTTATTCAATTATACAATGTGGAACACCAAAACTTTCTTGCTGTGCAATTATCTATTTGAAATAATATACCTCTGAATATTACAACTCTGATACATCTACTCACATATTGCCTTTACAATTAGACCTATCGGCCTCCTGTTGCAGGCACTCCCCCTGCAACTGCTAGTTTATGTGTCACAAGGTGCCTGTTTGCCAGGTTTTCACCCTAGTGATGATTTTTGATACTTTTTTTTTTGCTTGATCCATGCATTGGATGACTCAAGTGTAAAATTTCTTTATATGGATGTTGTTGGTTGGCTCCTTAAGCACGCCCCCTTCTGAAGTTGATAACTGATATGCTCCAAATCTAGAATCTGATATGATGACAAAGGGTCCCAACCAGTTAGGTTCAAATTTCCCTTTCTTTTCTCGATCTTGTTGATTCTAGGGATATTCCTTTAGGACTAGGTCACCAACTTTGAATGCTCGTGGGATGACTTTGTGATTGTAGCTTCTACACATTCTTTGCTGATATGCCTTGAGATGATCAAAGGCATGTTGTCTATGTTCATCTAGCAGCTCTAGCTCTTGTAGCCTGTTGACTCGATTGACTCGATATTCCTCATCTAGAATAAGGCCTTTTACTGACACCCAGAGTGATGGAATATCTACCTCAATAGGTAGGATAACTTCTGATCCATACACCAATGAGTATGGTGTAGCTTTCATAGGTTTGCAGATACTCATTCTGTAAGCCCAAAGTGTAGGATTAAGATGGACATGCCAGTATTTACTAGCATCATTTACTGTCTTTTTGAGGATTTTCAAGATTGTAATGTTTGAGGCCTCTGCTTGACCATTGACTTGTGGATAATAAGGTGTCAAAAAGTGATGCTCGATATGGAATCTCTCACAAAGCTCTTGTACATCTTGATTTTTGAAAGGTCTTCCATTATCTGTCATAATGGAACTAGAGATGTCGTACCGACAGATGAGGTAATTCTGAATGAAGGAAGCTATCTATTTGCCGGTCACTGTAGTCAATGGAACTACCTCAATCCACTTGGTGAAGTACTTGGTGGCCATGATGATGAACTTGTGTCCATTTGATGAGGAAGGATGAATCTCTCCCACTAGGTTGAGTCCCCATTGACAGAAAGTCCAAGATGTAGTGAATGGTTGCAACTCTTGTGCTGGTGCATGTATGAGGTTACCATGAATTTGACACTTAGGGCATTTCCTAGCAAACTGATAGGACTCTTTTTCCATTGTCGGCCAATAATATCCCATCCTTAGTAGTTTCTTGGCAAGAGTATGACCACTTGAATGCGTACCACAAATAACTTCATGAAGCTCATGTAAGGTGAAGTCAGATTCATTATGATTGAGGCATCAAATACGAGTACCATCAAGACCTTGGTGATAAAGCATATCAATGGTTAAGGTATAGCAGGATGCTTGTCGAATAAAGATTCATTTTTGGTTAGGAGACAGGTCTGGTGGGAGGGTATTATCTTTGAGGTAGGCATAGATCTTTCTATATAAGGGGGAATCAGAACCATTTAGGGCACAAATGACTTGGGATTCTGAATTGTCATAGGCTAGGGAAAATAATTGTTTCACCAGGAATTCATAGCGATTCTGTTTTTCTGGAATTTGTAGGAGTGAGGCGATAGTGGCCATTGTGTCAGCAACTCTATTGTTTAGACTTGGAATCTGCTCAAATTTGATGTGTACAAAGTATTGCTTAAAATCATCCACCATGCGTTTGTATGACATCAACTTATCATCTTTTTTCTAATAGTCACCATTGATCTGATTGATAACTAATTGAGAGTCCCCATAGACTTTTAATTCTGTGATTTTACATTCCATAGCTACTTTGATACCTATCACTAGAGCTTCATACTCGACAATATTATTGGTGCATGGGAACATCAATCTGTAGGATCTCAGATTTGTGTGTCCTAGAGTGAGGAACAAAATTCCAACACTCGATCCATGTTGTGTATAGTATCCATCAAAGTATAAGGTCCATTTCTTTGGTGCAACATGTTGGCATTATGTGAACCGGTATGAGGACATAATGACATTGCATGTTGTCATTGATGTCAATATGTGAAGAATAGAGAACCGACATGATGAAAACTAAACCGGCATGATGATATGAGAATTGGTTATGTGAAAGTGAAGCGGTATGTTTGTTGAAGGTGAACCGGCATATGGGAACCAGTTCATGGAACCTTTGTGTGACTACCGGTTGGCAGTCTCAGGGTTTCTGGTTGATGAACCTCAAGCCTGTGTGACTTAATCGGTAACTTTGTGTGATGAGTTAGCAGTGTAACAAAGATCAGCTCATGTTGCCATGTCAACCTTGTGCGCATGAAGGATATTGTATGAAGGAGATTATCCCTATCTACCTTGGAAATGTGTGAAGTTTGTTAAATGGTGATAACGCGTGATGGGTTATCAGCCGCCATGAAATTGGTGGATAATGGACGATGGAGACTGTCTTGAGATCGATTCAAGATTGTTGCATTTAATGCAGTATGATTCAACGATCAGGATTGAATCGTTTAAATTACTTAACCTAACAGGTTTAGGGTTTAGGGTTTTTGCTACCGACCTGTCTATTTCCTATAAGGTCGATGTTGTGTTTCTTTCAGAGGTTGTTGGCAAAAGTTGTATGTGTGTATCCAAGGGAAGTGATACGTGATTCTTTCCAGGCCAAAGGAGAGAAGAGATACCTACAAAGTGAATGTGCAGAAGGTGAAGAGGAGCCAAAGCGGATCTGCATTAGCATTGAGTGCTATTACCAGATCATTGTAATTCCTATTGATCTTTAACTACTTCAACAGTTGTGAAATCCCTTAACAGGGTAGCCTTAATCGACTTGATACAAATCCCTTAACAGGGTAGCCTTAACCGGCTTGATACAAATCCCTTAATAGGGTAGCCTTAACCGACTTGATACAAATCCTTTAACAGGGTAACTCGAAGTTATTGAGTTCTGGGAAGCTATAGAGCTTTGGAGATCCTTTAGCTATTGAGTTCTTGAAATCCTCTAACAAGGTAACCCTAACCAGGTTTAACCCTTAACCGGGTATTGTATCCATCCCCTAACTGAGTGATCCCTAATAGGATCGGTTCCTAGCAGAACCTATTGTAATGTCTTTAACCGGACAAGGCTCCTAACAGAGTGGACTTCTAAAGAGTTCAAAAAGTAGCTTGTGGGTATTCATCCCCATCGTGGTTTTTCCCAGTTGGGTTTCCACGTGAAAAATAAGTGTTTCATGTGTGATGCTTTTATCTTGTGATGCTTTGTTATTGCTTGTTAAGCATATGATGGTTCTGTGTTTTATGCTTGTCAATAAAACATGTTGAACTAGCTGTTGTGAAGATCTGATGATAGATTACTTGTTCATGCATGAGGGTGAAATGGTAGTATAGTATTGAGCCAAGAGGAAAGCTAAGTGAGTAACCGATTTATGATTGTTTTAGTTGTTTTGGGTTTTATCGGTTGCACTCTGTTTCAAACCAGTGTCACTGTTTGCTAGTCATTTGGAGTATCTGCTATCAAACCGGTTTAGGACTATATTTTTGTCTGTATTGATTCAGCCCCCCCCCCCCCCTCTCAGTACCGGTTTGGTACTATTCATTCATCATTGAGTTATCAATTGGTATCAGAGCATCCTCCAGGTCCTCTGTGGTATAAGCTTAACTGCTTGAGGAAAAGATCCTAGTCCAATGATGAAGAGAAAAGGTCCAAAGTTCAACAGAGATAATTTTAGTATATGGAAAGACAAAATGAAGATATTCATCAGAATCATGGGTGCTCAACATTGGAGTTATGTTGAGAATGCCTATGTTGCCCCTATTGGTACTCTCACTGATGACCAAAAGAGAGAGATGTAGGAAAATGGGCAAGTCATGGAAGCCCTAATTAGTAGTTTATCCGACATTGAGTTTATTGATGTCCAAGATAAAGTAAATCCCAAAGAAGTATGGGATACTCTTGGAACTATCTATGGCAGTGATGAGCATGTAAAGCAAGCTAAGGAAGAAAGCGTTAGAGGGAAGTTTGAAGACATGTAGATGATTGAAGATGAAACCATTCAACAGTATGGAATAAGGATCAAAACTGTTGTCGAAGATATCAAGAGTGTAGGAGGCAAAATAGAAGATGCCACTGTTGTAAGCAAACTTCTGAGATCCTTATTGCCAGTCTATGCAATAAGAGTTGCTACTATTCAGGAGCTGAGATCAATAGACAAGACTAAGGTCTCCTTAGACTCCATCATTGCTAAGCTGACAACCTATGAGCTGAATAGTTTTGATGGCAGTGTTCAAAAGACAGAATCAACTTTTAAAGCCTCTGCTGTATCATCCAGAAAAGGAAAAGAAGTAAGCACCAGTGATGGAACAAGACATGGCAGAACAATGGATGATGAGGAGTTTCTGATGGAATTTGAAGCTCTTCTTGCCAGGAAATTTCCAAAAGGAACTAGTAAATATAGAGGTAAGCTGCCTTTGAAATGTTTCTCTTGTAACCGGATAGGACATATTGCTATAAACTGTCCCAATAGTGACAACAAGGATAAACCAGAAAGGTTCAAGAAATTCAAAGGAGGAAACCGGAGAAACTATTTTGTTGCAGTTGATGAAGGTGTCACAGATGAGGAATCAGAGGATGAAGATAATGAAGACATTGTGTTTGTTGCTGTAAAGGAAGATGTGTCAGACAAGAAGGCTCTTATCTCCCACTTTGATAATGTCAATGAGTGGATTATTGATAGTGGTTGTTCTCACCATATGACTGGTGACCGGAGCAATTTTTTATCTTTGGAAGAATATGATGGTGGTGTGGTTCATTTTAGTAATGATGCACCATGCATGGTTAAAGGAAGAGGGTCCATCTCTCTGAATGGAAAGAGTAGTGCTGAAAATGTGTATTGGGTTGATGGTCTCAGACACAACCTTTTGAGTGTTGCCCAGCTAAATGATAGTGGACTCACTCTGGAATTCAAGAATGGAATGTGCAGAATCAAAGGAAAGGATGGAGAATTGGTGGCCATCGGTATGCAGACCAAAGGTAACTTGTTTCAATTGAATGCTAATATCAGTACCTGTCTTATGGCTAAGTTTGATGATAGCTGGATATGGCATAGGAGACTCTGCCATATAAATTTTGACAACATTGTGAAGGCCAGTAAGAACAAGGCAATTAGAGGATTGCCGATGCTGAATAAACTGGAAAATCCTTTGTGCAGAGAATGTCAACTTGGAAAAATGTCTTCCTCAACATTCAAAGGTAAGTCTTTCACTGCAGACAACTTACTTGATCTTGTGCATACTGATTTGTGTGGTCCTATGAAAACTAGAAGTGTGCAGGGAGAAAGGTATTTTATGATTCTTACAGATGATTGCTCAAGAATGATGTGGGTCACATTATTGAAGGACAAGTCTGAAGCCTTTGGAAAGCTCAAAGCTTTCAGAGCACTAGTTGAAAATGAAAGTGGTAGAAGAATCAAATGTCTCAGAACTTATCAAGGAGGGGAATTCACTTCTGGAGAATTCAATAAGCATTGTGAAGAATTTGGCATCAAGAGGCAACTGTTTGCCCCCCGGACTCCACAATAGAATGGCCTAGCAGAGAGGAACAACCAGACAGTGGTTGAAGAAGCAAGAACAATGTTGATTCAAGGAAAGGTCACTCATACCTTTTGGAGAGAAGTGGCGAGCACTGTAGTTTACACATTGAACCAGGTACTCATCAAGAAAGGTAAGGATAAAACTCCTTATGAGTATTGGACCAGTAAGACTCCTGTAGTCAACTACTTTAGGGTATTTGGTAGCAAATGTTACATCATGAGGAGTGAACATTAGGGCAAGTTTGAAGCTAAATGTGATGAGGGGATATTCCTAGGATATTCCACCAAGAGTAAAGATCTGAAGTGTTACAACAATAGGACTCAGAGAATTATGGAAAGCATCAATGTGAGAATTGATGAAACCTCTGAGAAAACTGAGGAAACCGGCAGTAAGCAAGCAGTAAATGAACTGGTTGTTACCTTTTGGGAACCGGTTGCCAGTCAACCAAGTATCAGTAAGTGTGTTCCCACACCGATAGATGTAGATGCTGATACTAATGGAGAAGAAGATGAAGAAGAAAAGCAAGAGGAATCTGTCAAGACCATTCCTCGGTATGTAAAGTTGAACCATGATCCTAAGCAGATCATAGGGGATAAGGATGCAAGAATCCTTACAAGAAGGAAAATCAGAGAAAACTCATGTATGATCTTTGAACTTGAGCCTAAATCAATCAAAGAGGCACATAAAGATGAAGAATGGATCAAGGCAATGGAAGAGGAACTTGACCAGATAGAGAAAAATGGTACATGGTCCTTGGTACCCAGACCTGAGCATAAAAATGTTATTGGTACCAAATGGGTTTTCAGAAACAAGCTGAATGAAGATGGCACAGTGATTAGAAACAAAGCCAGATTGGTGTGTAAAGGATATGCCCAAGAAGAAGGAGAAGACTATGGAGAAACCCTTTCTCCTGTGGCCAGATTGGAAGGAGTTCGTATGCTTCTTGCATATGCAGCTTTTAAAGGATTCAAGGTATACCAAATGGATGTAAAATTTGCATTCCTAAATGGTGTACTTGAAGAGGAAGTGTATATATAGCAACCAAATGGGTTTTCCCTATTTGAAGACAGTGATATGGTGTGTAGGCTACATAAAGCCTTATATGGTCTAAAACAGGCACATAGAGCATGGTATGAATGTCTGCATTCCCACCTTGTGAAAATTGGATTTGAGAGAACAAGTGAAGATAGCAATATCTACTTGAAATTTGAAGGAGATCAGACTCTGATCTGTGAAGTATTTGTTGATGACATTATCTTTGGTGGAGATGACAAGATGAGTCATGAGTTTGCAGATGAGATGAAGAAAGAGTTTGAGATGTCACTCATAGGGGAAATTAAGTTCTTCATTGGACTGCAGATTCAACAGATGAAAGATGGAATCTTTATCACTCAGTCCAAGTATGTCAAAGAGGTGTTAAAGACCTTCAACATGGAAGATAGCAAACCGGTTGGTACACCAATGGTGACCGGTTGCAAATTATCAAAAGAAGATGATTCCGCATTGGTTGATGAGAAGGAATACCGGTCAATGATTGGTAAGTTGCATTATGTAGTGCACAACAAACTAGATATTGCACATGTAGTTGGCATTACTGCAAGGTTTCAGAAAAATCCAAGAGAATCTCACTTAGTTGCAGTCAAGCGGATTCTTAGGTATCTGAAGGGAACAGTTGACTATGGATTGTGGTACCCATAAAATAATGATTTCAACTTGAAAGTATTCACTGATGCTGATTGGGCAGGCAATATGGATGACCGGAAGAGCACAACTGGTGGTGCATTCTTTCTCGGTGGTAGACTAGTCTCATGGATGAGTAAGAAGCAGAGTTGTATCTCTCAGTCTACAATGGAAGCGGAGTATGTTGCAGCTTTCATGAACTGCACTCAGACAATCTGGATGAAGCATGTATTAAATGGCTTCAAAATTCCTGTATCTGAACCGGTAATTATATTCTGTGATAACACAAGTGCTATCAATGTTTCAAAGAATTTGGTTTTACATTCTAGAATCAAGCATTTTGAGCTTAAGTATCATTTCTTGAGGGAAAAGGTTTAGAATAAGGAGATTGCACTGGAACATGTTTCCAGTAAGGAGCAGTTAGCAGACATATTCACCAAGCCTCTCCCAAAGGCTACATTTGTGCACTTAAGAAGTGAATTAGGGGTACTGCCCCTTTGGGAGGTGAACTAAAAGTATTGGTTCCACATCAGTCAGGTATTGCATAGTCAAATTTTGTAGTTGATTGCTATGTTGAAGGATGCTACTTCTCAGGGGGAGCAGCATAATGGATAAGGGATGCTTGTGCGTCCACTTTGGCATTGTTGTCAAAGGGGGAGAAGAAGTGAAGTGGAGAGGATATATGCATAAATTAATATGAGAGGCATGATGATATGAGAACGAGAGATATCCTTGTATATTGCCATCAATGCCAAAGGGGGAGATTGTTGGCATTATGTGAACCAGTATGAGGACATAATGACATTGCATGTTGTCATTGATGTCAATATGTAAAGAATAAAGAACCGGCATGATGAAAAGTAAACCGACATAATGATATGAGAGTTAGTTATGTGAAAGTGAAGCGGTATGTTTGTTGAAGGTGAACTTGTAAGGAAGTTAAGTAGTGGAAACAACTTCCTACACTAACCTTGAGAGGAGGGTAATGCAAAACTTTTTCAGATCATTACAACAGTTACAAAAAATAGAAATAGATATAATAGCAATCATACCACAACACAATGATTTACGTGGGGAAAACCCTTTCGGGAGAAAAACCCCACCCTCCAAAAGCAGCTCAATATTTTATTCAGCAATCAAAAATAGATTACAACATACTTGCAGAGCAAGCTCTTCGCAAGAGTACCACTAATCAGAGATTCAGAGGCAACTCAATAGCCATAGGACTCTTACACACAACCTCTATCTCTCACACCTCATAAATAGGAGATACAATACAAGAAACCATCAAACGGTATTACAAAACCATGGGCTAAAACCACCCAATAAGGTGTAGCCAACCTTATCTTCCTTCTAGATGCCCTATGACATGTTAAAGCACACATCAACACGTGTCGCTCCCTTTTTACAGCTCATTTATGTATTCGATACAAATTATTTTTTCCTATTTCAGGAGTACAAACTTCCGGAGGCCATAACTTGAGAACCGGGTGTCCGATTGACGAACCGTTTGAAGCGCCGGAAATCTCGCGAAGTGCTCTATCACCTCGTAACCCGCTTCACCGGTTACGGACACCTTTTGGGGCATTTTGGAGCCTCTAAAGTCCCCAAAATTAAGTTTAAACATTTTATTGCACCCCTCCAAGACGAAAACTTTAATATCTTCAAAACTAGCTGTGACCTTGTGACGCAACTTTATCGGAATGCTTATCTAGCCAACCAGAAGCTTCAGGGAGAGTTTCGCACCATTTCGTGCTCAAATGAAAACTTACTATAAATAGTAACCTCGCATAAATGCAAGGTTGAGACACCATTTTTCCCAACAAATCTCCCACTTGTCGAACACCTTGCATGAGCGGAAGGGAATGTCAACACAATGAATCAATTGCTAGGGGCCATAAGGCCCATAGACTCTAAACACCATCTGAACTTCTCTGTGCTCACAGCCTTAGTTAAAGCATCTGCAACATTCATCAAAGTTTCCACCTTAACCAGCTTCACCCTACCATCTTCGACCATATCTCTAACAAAATGATACTGAACATCAATATGTTTGGTTCGGGCATGAAATGTCGGGTTCTTAGCTAGGCTAATTGCACTCTGACTGTCACAGTAAACTGTCACTGTACCTTGTTTTATTCCAATATCTAAACACAGTCTCTTAAGCCAAATGGCCTCTTTACAAGCATGAGTAGCTGCCATATACTCTGCTTTAGTAGTGGATAGAGCAACCACAGCCTGTCGCTTACTCATCCAACTAATTGCACCACCAAACAAAGTAAACACATAAGCACTGGTGGATCTTCTGCTATCAATATCACCTGCCCAATCTGAATCCACATAACCATGGATATTAAGGGAAGTCATGTCTCCAACTGAATTACCATGATAACACAAAGAATACTCTGAAGTACCCTTCAAATATCTGAAGACTCTTTTGACTGCATCCCAATGAACTCTACCAGGATTAGACATATATCTAGAAAGTACTCCCACTGCTTGGGCAATGTATGGTCTAGTACAGACCATAGCATACATCAAGCTTCTAACCGCACTCTGGTAAGGCACTCTACTCATGTCTTCCATCTCCAATGGGGATGTAGGACAATTTGAAATAGATAGTTTCATTCCAATTGTAAAAGGAACACTCAATGGTCTACAATTCTGCATGTTGAACCTCTGTAACACTGAATTCACATACTTACTCTGGCCTAGCCATAGCTTTTTGTTCACCCTATCTCTTCTAATTTCCATCCCAAGAATGTGCTTTGCTGCACCAAGATCTTTCATTTCAAATTTAGCAGCGAGCTGAGACTTCAGTTCTGAAATCATACCTTTCCCTTTGCCAATGAATAACATATCTTCAACATACAATGCAATGAATAAGAAATGATCACCATAAGATTTATAATAAACACAGTGATCTGATTTAGAACGTTCAAATCCCAAACTCAACACATATGTATCAAATTTTTGGTACCACATCCTAGGACTTTGTTTGAGGCCATATAAAGATTTCTTCAATTTACAGACCAAATTACTTTTGCCTTTCACCACATAGTGCTCCGGCTGTGTCATATAAATATCTTCCTCCAAATCACCATGAAGGAAAGCAGTTTTCACATCCATTTGCTCAACCTCTAAATCATAAGCAGTAGCAATAGAAAGCAAAAATCTAATGGACGTCATTTTTGCAACAGGAGAAAATATCTCACCGTAATCAACACCCTCAACCTGAGAGTAGCCTTTTGCAACCAACCTTGCTTTATACTTCTCAATGCTTCCATCTGAACCAATCTTTTTCTTGAACACCCATTTACAACCAACGGGTTTTCGTCCTTCAGGCAATGGTACAAGATCCCATGTATCATTCTTTTTCAAAGCTGCCATTTCTTCCTCCATAGCAATCTTCCAGGATTCTGCATCATTCATACCTAATGCCTCTTCTACAGATTTCGGTTCATCCACAATAGTATTCAGAGCAAAAATACATCTCCAATCATTAGGTGAATACCTTTCAGGTGGTTGTCTATGTCTTGTAGACCTTCGAACAAGCTGAGTTGGAAATTCTTCCTCCTCTTCTGAAGATTCAGAGCTAGACGAGCTCTCCTCAAATTCTTGCCTATCTAGGGGTCTCGATTCAACTCTTTCAGGTGTAGAAGGAAGTTGAATCACATCTTCTTTTTTAGTCTGTTCTGGCTGCAATGTAACAGAAGGAGACTTAATTTCTCTAAAAATAACACTTCTACTGTGAATTACCTTTTGTGCAACAGGGTCCCAAAGCTTGTATCCTTTCACACCATAACTATACCCGATGAAGATACATTTCACAGCCTTGTTCTCCAACTTTGTTCGCTTCTCCTTTGGCACATGTGCATATGCCTCACAACCAAAAACTCTAAGATGTCTCAATGAAGGCTTGTGACCTGACCATGCTTCCATAGGCATTTTATCAACAAGAGCTGATGTAGGAGACCTGTTAATCAGGTAGCAAGCAGTGGCAACAGCTTCAGCCCAAAACTTTTGTTCGAGACCAGCACCACTCAACATACTCCTAGCCTTCTCCATCAGTGTCCTGTTCATTCTTTCTGCAACTCCATTCTGCTGTGGAGAATACGGAGTTGTCTTATGCCTGTTAATTCCACAGTCTTTACAGAATCTATCAAAATCATTAGAGCAAAACTCACCGCCATTATCAGTTCTCAAACATTTTATTTTCTTTCCAGTCTGCAACTCAACCATTGCTTTAAATTCTTTAAAATGACTAAAAACTTCAGATTTACTCTTTAGAAAATATACCCATGTCCTTCTACTAAAATAATCAATAAATGAAACATAATATGTGGATTTTCCAATCGAAGAGACATCTACTGGACCAAACACATCAGAATGGATAAGATCCAAAACACCACAAGTTTTATGAGAACTCGAGTAAAACTGAACGCGGTTTTGTTTTCCATAAATGCAATGCTCACAGAAATCAAAGTCAAGATTACAGTCATTCAAACCTTCAGCAAGGTTTTTATTTTTCAAGGTCCTTAGACCCTTTTCTCCAATGTGGCCAAGTCTCTGGTGCCATAACATAGTCTTCTCTGCAGGTAACTTTTCTTCAGACGAAAGAGCACCCTTAGGTACCCAAAAACCATTTCCATCTGCTGAAGGTGAAACCTTCAAATCTTCCAGTGAAGTATCCACAGATTTACTTTTTACAGAAGTGCTATTACACTCAACAATGTATGCTTCAAGCTTATACAAAGTGCCAAACCTGACACCTCTAGCAACTACCATAGCACCCTTAATCATCTTACATCCTGCTTCAGAAAAGACTACCTACACACCCGCATCTATCAGTTTGCTCACAGATAACAGGTTTCGTTTTAATCCAGGGATATGCAGCACACCATTAATCATTTTTATTCTACCATCAGAAAACCTGATTCTAACTTTACCTCGACCAACAATGTCTAGATGTGAATCATCACCCAAGTACACCTTACCTCCATTAAATCCTTCATATTCAGAAAACCAATCTCTATTGGAAGTCATATGAAAAGATGCACCTAAGTCAATTAGCCAGGCATCATTACCTACATGAGTCACCAAAGCCGCAATAAATGCATCGCCATCTTCCTTGTCGGACTCAGAATCAGAATCGAACTTTTTCTTTTTCTTCTTCTTCTTCTCTTCTTTGCAGTCCTTACGGATGTGACCCGGTTTACCGCAGTTCCAGCAAATGACTTTGGACTTTCCAGGAGATTTCGATCTCCCTTTGGATTTGGACTTGTCGCGCTTCTCATTCTTCTTGCCTTTCTCCTTAGGTCTTCCACGAACGGTTAGGGCTTCCTTTGAACTGATGGATACCTTCCTTCGCATCTCTTCACCGAGTAGGGCACCCACCACATCTTCAGATTTCAAAACAACAGAAGTACTACCGATAGCCATAACAAGAGAATCCCACGAATCAGGCAAAGAACAAAGCAAGATCTGACATTTCTCCTCCTCGTCCATCTTAACACTGACGGATACTAATTGAGCCACCAACATATTGAATGCTTCTAGGTTGTCTGCAATTCGTCCACCCTCTTCCATCTTCAAGGAATACAATTTCTTTCTTAAGAAAATTTGATTTAATAAAGATTTCACTTGATACATCTCACCAAGCTTAGTCCATAGCTTCTTTGTAGAGTTTTCTTCATGGACATTGATTAGAACAGAGTCTGCCAGGCACAGTCTGATTAGACCCTTGGCTTTTCGGTCCATAACATCATATTGAGCTGCCGCAGTAGGATCTGAGGGCCTTTGGACATTCGCATCAACAACATCCCAAAGATCTCGATCTATTAGCAGATCTTCCATCTTCAGCTTCCACATCTCAAAATTACTTCCATTAAATTTCTCCACCTCTATTCTCCCTGACGAACTCGCCATCTGAATATTCCTGCAACAAGATCAAAAAGTGTCTTCTGCACAAGCTCCCACTCAAATCTGGATTAGTTCAAAAAACCCAACTGCCCACAATTGAAACCAAAGGTGATCAGGCTCTGATACCACTTGTAAGGAAGTTAAGTAGCGGAAACAACTTCCTACACTAACCTTGAGAGGAGGGTAATGCAAAACTTTTTCAGATCATTACAACAGTTATAGAAAATAGAAATAGATATAATAGCAATCATACCACAACACAATGATTTACGTGGGGAAAACCCTTTCGGGAGAAAAACCCCACCCTCCAAAAGTAGCTCAATATTTTATTCAGCAATCAAAAATAGATTACAACATACTTGCAGAGAAAGCTCTTCGCAGGAGTACCACTAATCAGAGATTCAGAGGCAACTCAATAGCCATAGGACTCTTACACACAACCTCTATCTCTCACACCTCATAAATAGGAGATACAATACAAGAAACTGTCAAACGGTATTACAAAACCATGGGCTAAAACCACCCAATAAGGTGTAGCCAACCTTATCTTCCTTCTAGATGCCCTATGACATGTTAAAGCACACATCAACACATGTCACTCCCTTTTTACAGCTCATTTATGTATTCGATACAAATTATTTTTTCCTATTTCAGGAGTACAAACTTCCGAAGGCCATAACTTGAGAACCGGGTGTCCGATTGACGAACCGTTTGAAGCGCCGGAAAGCTCGCGAAGTGCTCTATCACCTCGTAACCCGCTTCGCCGGTTACGACCACTTTTTAGGGCATTTCGGAGCCTCTAAAGTCCCCAAAATTAAGTTTAAACATTTTATTGCACCCCTCCAAGACGAAAACTTTAATATCTTCAAAACTAGCTGTGACCTTGTGACGCAACTTTACCGGAATGCTTATCTAGCCAACCAGAAGCTTCAAGGAGAGTTTCGCACCATTTCGTGCTCAAATGAAAACTTACTATAAATAGTAACCTCACATAAATGCAAGGTTGAGACACCATTTTTCCCAACAGAACTGGCATATGGGAACCGGTTCATGGAACCTTTGTGTGACTACCGGTTGGCAGTCTCAAGGTTTTTGGTTGATGAACCTCAAGCCTGTGTGACTTAATCGGTAACTTTGTGTGATGAGCTAGCAGTGTAACAAAGATCAACTCATGTTGCCACGTCAGCCTTGTGCGCATGAAGGATATTGTATGAAGGAGATTATCGCTATCTACCTTGGAAATGTGCGAAGTTTGTTAAACGGTGATAACGCGTGATGGGTTATCAACCACCATGAAATCGGTGGATAATGGACGATGGAGACTATCTTGAGATCGATTCAAGATTATTGCATTTAATGCAGTATGATTCAACGGTCAGGATTGAATCATTTGAATTGCTTAACCTAATAGGTTTAGGGTTTAGGGTTTTTGCTACTGACCTGTCTATTTCCTATAAGGTCGATGTTGTTTTTCTTTCAGAGGTTGTTGGCAAAAGTTGTATGTGTGTATCCAAGGGAAGTGATACATGATTCTTGCCAGACCAAAGGAGAGAAGAGATACCTACAAAGTGAATATGCAGAAGGTGAAGAGGAGCCAAAGCGGATCTGCATAAGCATTGAGTGCTATTACCAGATCATTGTAATTCCTGTTGATCTTTAACCACTTCAAAAATTGTGAAATCCTTTAACAGGGTAGCCTTAACCGGCTTGATACAAATCCCTTAACAGGGTAGCCTTAACCGGCTTGATACAAATCCTTTAATAGGGTAACTCAAAGTTATTGAGTTCTGGGAAGCTATAGAGCTCTGGAGATCCTTTAGCTATTGAGTTCTTGACATCCTCTAACAAGGTAACCCTAATCGAGTTTAACCCTTAACCGGGTATTGTATCCATCCCCTAACCGGGTGATCCCTAACAGGATCAGTTCCTAGCAGAACTTATTGTAATGTCTTTAACAGAACAAGGCTCCTAATGGAGCGGACTTCTAAAGAGTTCAAAAAGCAGCTTGTGGGTATTCATCCCCACCGTGGTTTTTCCTAGTTGGGTTTCCACATGAAAAATAAGTGTGTCATGTGTGATGCTTTTATCTTGTGATGCTTTGTTATTGCCTGTTAAGCATATGATGGTTCTGTGTTTTATGTCTATCAATAAAACATGTTGAACTAGCTATTATGAAGATCTGATGATAGATTACCTATTCATGCATGAGGGTAAAATGGTAGTATAGTATTGAGCCAAGAGGAAAGCTAAGTGAGTAACCGGTTTATGATTGTTTTAGTTGTTCTAGGTTTTACCGGTTGCACTTTGTTTCAAACCAGTGTCACTGTTTGCTAGTCATTCAGAGTATTTGCTATCAAACTGGTTTAGGACTATATTTTTGTCCGTACTGATTCACCCCCCCCTCTTAGTACCGGTTTGATACTATTCGTTCATCATTGAGTTATCACAATATTGAGCACATCCATATCTGGGAATTCCACTTGTAGTGGGTGTTTGTCTGGTAAAGGTGCTTCTACTAGTTGATATACAATTGCTTGCCCTTTGATAGCCCTCCATTCTATGTACTGAATGTTGAACTCGCTTGGGATCATGACCTATTTTGCTAACTTCCCTATGAGAGCAGCTTTGTTGAGTAGATATTTTAGTGGGTCGATCTTTGCCACTACCTTGATAGTATGAGCTAACATATAGTGTCACATCTTTTGGGAAGCAATCATCACAACTAAGAAAGCCTTTTTGATGAAAGTGTAATTGAGTTCATAGCCATTCAATGTCCTGCTAATGTAATAAATGACTCTTTCTTTTTCTGTTGAGTCCTCTTGTGCTAGTAATGCCCCCAGTGATACTTTCGTTGCTGATATGTAGAGGATGAGTGGCTTTTCGACTATTGGTGGTACTAAAATAGGCGGATTCATGAGATATTGCTTTAGTTGATGGAATGATTCTGCACACTTGTCCTCCCATCTAAAAGGTACATTTTTATGAAGTAGATGGTTGAATGAGAGACATTTGTCCACCAATTGAGCAATGAATCATCTAATAGATTGTAGCCTGAATTGAAGAGATCGTAGTTGACTAATGTTCCTTAGAGGTGGCATTTACATGATAGACTAAACCTTTGTTGGATACCTTTATGCCTTTTTCTAATACAATGTAGCCCAAGAGTTTTCTGGATGTGACCCCGAAAACACACTTTTTAGGATTCAATCTGACATTGAATTGCTCTAGTCATTGAAATTTTTTATCAAGAATGTCCAGGTGTTCTGCTCTTGTGACATTCCAACAGTATGTACCCCATGGACATGTGAATGCAATTTTATCTTGATCTTCTAGAGCTATATTGATTTGGTTGTAGCCGGAAAAACCATCCATGAGGGATAACATAGCATGTCTCGCTGTTAGATAAACAATGGTGTCGATGCTTGGTAAAGGAAAGTCATCCTCCAGACAAGCCTTGTTGAGATCCATGAAGTCTGTACAAATTCTGATGCTTTTATATGGTTTAGAGACTAGCACAATTTTAGAAATCCATTCCACATAATCACTAGGTCAGATGAATCCTACATCAAGTAACTTCTTCAACTCTGCTTTGACCAATATGGCGACATGTGGGCTCATCTTCCTTAATTTCTGTTTGATAGGTTTATCTCCAGAAGCGATGTACAAGTGATGCATGATGAGATTTGGATCTATCCCTGACATGTCTGCATAAGACCAAGAAAAGTTGATTTTCTTCTCCTTGAGGAATTTGACAAAGTCAGGTTTTTCCTTTTCCGTTAGTAATTCTGCTAGATGTATGGTTCTTGCGGCTGCTTCAGTGTCGATATTTATTGATTGAGTTGGCTTAATCAAGATGGGTGATCTCTCTTGGTAATGTTTAGGAAGAGTTCCAAGTCTCTCATCTTTAGGCACCTCGAAGAGGTTTTCACCATCAGATACGTCCTTTGTTTTTATTTATTTGTGATCTAATACTGCCATTAGATGGTTTTCACCATTAGATCAATTTTTGGTTTTGTTAATTTTGTGACTAAGAGACTTGGAACTCCCTTGATTGTAGATATCGTTATGTGGTTCATTGGTGGAGCATGTTTCTGGGTTGATGGAGTGGAGGTATTGAACAATGGCCTCATCATTTTGGAATATTGGTATATAATTGTGCTAAGGTTCTTCCCACTCTATAAGGTTAGGATATATTGGAGGTACGGATTCATTTGGCGAGTTAAAATCTGCCGCTAAGAGTCATGATAGAGATATTGTAATAGTTGTCCATAGAATGGGTGAGGTCTATAACAGTCTCAAGGTTTTCAATGGTACTCTCGTCGATATTACCTCTTTCATATTGAAGCTACTCATTCTTGCTAGCCTCATAGATATGTTGTGGCCTGAATTGAAATGATCTAGATATCGAGCCTTGTACCTCATAAGGTATGGGTGTATAGGTGTGGATTGTATCCACCTCAATATCCTTAGTAATATCAGAACAAGTGTCCCATTCAAACTCATTGGAATCTATTTTAGAATTGCTATCCAAGGTTACCCACTGAATCAAACAAGAATGTTGTATGGCGAAAAGAGCTGACTTATAATCGATACAAGTTGGGTGGCTTGTGCTGATTCAAGATCTGTGCTTATTTGTATTCTTTGGATTTGCTCATACACAATCTCCCTTCTTTGAGTAGTAATCTCCTCAGGTTGTGGCTCAAATTCAATTTGATCAGGTGCTTGTACATGATGTACTTTTTATAAAAAGCCTCCTCTCTTTGGATAACAAGTTCATCTTGTCGCTTCTCATTTTCTTCATGCTCATGCTCTTGTTCTTTTCTTATCTTTTCAGCTTCTTGGCATAGAACCTATTTCCATGAGTCTTCATTATGTGTTACCTTTTCTCTCCATCAAGGTTTCTGATGGTGATCTCTCTTTTGCACAGGTTGAATATGTTGACCATACCCAAGTCTTGATTTATCTTTTGCAAGTTGTGAATGGGGTTTTATGGGTTCTATGATGCCCTCTTGACACTTGCTAATAGGTCCTTTTCCTTTGTATCACATTCTTTGCATGATTCTAAACCCATTACCATACTGTTATGTGGGAACAACCACTTCTAGGGCATCAACTCTTATTTCTTCCTCATCATTGTATAGACAATTGAGGATATCCTTGTCTTTTGATTCATCAACCGGTGTGCCCATTTGGATAAATTAACCATCAAACTTCTTGATGGGCTGTGTTTCTTGGTGTCTTGATGTGGAATGTTATGTATGAGATTTTGGTGAAGTTGGCAATTTTGATAGACATAAGGGTTCAAAAGAGTACTCCCCCATGCCTTGGTCCTTTATCTTCATCTTCTTCTCAAAGTTTATGGACAATGACTTGAGTTTTTCTTGATTGTTGGATGATGAGGAAGCTTGGGCATCCCTTTTATGTAGAACACAGACATTTTGAGTTGCCCCCATAGCGTTGCAGTACTGAAAGGGGTTAGTGTCTATTGATATTGAAATCTCTTGTCCTTTGTAGGGGAATTTGAGACATTGATGGTACGTGGAAGGTACCACTTGCATTTCATGGATCCAAGGATGATGCAAAAGTATGTTTTATGTCAAGTCTATGTCCAAGACTTGGCACATTGTGTCTTTTTGCATAGGTCCTACTTGAATGGGTAGTACCACTGTTCCTTTGGATGACCTTTCTTCATCATCATAGGCTTTGATAGTGATCTTCTTTTTAGGATCAATAGATTGCTCAGAGAAGCCCAATGCACATATAAGCTTCAACGTACATATATTGAGACCAACTCCTCCATCTATTAACACACTTTTCACTTGGTGTTTTTAGACTAGGACTTTGATATGGAGTGGGGTGTTGTGCGGATGACTCAAAGAGACATCATCATGTTTAGAGAAAGATATGTTATTTGGCACTCTCATATGTGCCACCATGGCTTGGATCCGATTGATATCCAGATTGTTTGTAACTGTTGTTTCTACAAGAGCTTGCTCCAAAATATCCTTATGCTTTGGTGAAATTTTGAGCAATTCCAGTATTGATATCTGAGCGGGTATCCTTTGCAGTTGGTTGACCAAGTTATATTGAGTCTTGGGGATAGTTGTTGCTTTAGATGTGCTCCCCTTTAAGACATATTTCTGAGCCCTCATTGTCACATTTAATGGTGCATGTTCTTATTTATCCTTGATCTTTATGCACTTTACTTGATTATTGCATTTAGATATGTGATTTATGATGTTTTCATATATGTGATTGATGCGGGCTCCTTTGTTGTTGTTTGACATTTATGCTCCTCCCTTGTGATTAGGAAGAGGATTTTTGAAAGCCTCATGATAAACATTGGTTTTATGACCATCAACTATTAGTCTCCCTTATCTATCATATCTTGAACTAGGTTTTTCAACCTCATGTAATCATTTGTTCTATGCCCCTTGTTTCAATGATAATAAAAATAATGTGAGTCATTCCACCATGGTGGTTTGACTTGGGGTTCAAAGTTTCTTATGACTGGCAATGTGATAATCTTGTTTGCCAATAGTTCTCGAAATGTAAATTCCAAGGTTTGTACCAATGGTGTATATGTTCTTCGATGTGGGGGAGGTGGAGTGTTAGCATTACCCCCTTGGTTATTGTTGTTCCCCTAATTGTTATTGTTATTCCCTCTATAGTTATTGTTTCCTTGGTTGGTGTTGTGTTGATAAGTATTGGTGCCTTGATTGGCACTTCTTTGATCATTGTTGGATGGAGTGTTACTTGATAAAGTCAACACTGGTTGCTTAGACTTTACATTGTTGGCATTGACTACACCATCATTAACAACATTTTTGTTTCTAGTCCAAAATCTGAACATTTTGTTTCCCATGATCTACTCTTCATCGTTTGTGTTTTCTAGAAGAATTTCTTTGGCGGAGGCCGACCTTGTTGGTTTTGCACGTTAGGTCTTGTTCTTCGGGTTTTGATCCCTTTTTGAGCCGAATGGATCCCCTTGGATCATATAAATCATTGTAATAGAGCATTAGAATGTAACCAGGAAGTTAGACTGAAGATAGAAGATAGATCTTAGGATTTGAGGTCCCGGATGTGACCTATTCTATATTTTGAGCATGTTTTAGAAGGCCCGTGAGCTAGTTTCTGTAACCCAGTTGTTACTGGTTGGTTGTAATCAGTTTTCATGTTATAATACAATCTGTTCTACATTGCCTCCATCATGTCTGTGTGTTTCTATTGTGTTTACTCTTATTGACCAGTCTGGATTGATCTCTTTGAGGTCCCTCCTAATCGGTGACTGCTTCAAGTGGTATCAAAGCGAGTTTTCATTCTAGAGATTGTGTTGTTGGATAATTTTGTTGTAGGGTGGCAGACTATAGATCTGACCTATAGCTATAAAGGACTAGCATAAAGATGGCGAGAAGAGGAACTAGGAATGGTGGAGCACATGAGAATGAAGACCCTGCTGTGATGGAAATGTTGTGAGGAATAACATCTTGGTTGGAAGTTGTAGAGACAACTCAGAGAAGAGGCTGACACATTGAAGATGTAAGTGAAGATGAAGGAGAAGAAGCCCCGACAAAACAAGTAAACCCACCGGCAATTGATCTAGATGGGGAAAGGTTTTTGAGGGTTTTGAGTAGGGTGAATACTAAACCTCATTTTACCCCATTGAAATATGATGGAATGTTGGATTCAGATAATTTGATGGATTGGATCTCAGAGATGGAGAAATATTTTGATTTTGAAAAAACTATAGAAGAAAGGAAGGTGAAATATGCTTGTACCTGGTTGAAAGGTCATGCATCTCTTTGGTGGGAGCATTTGCAGGTTGATAGACAAAGAAGAGGTAAAGAGAAGATCAAGACATGCGATTGGATGATTGCTAAATTGAAATCAAAATTTATGCTAGGTGATTATCAGTGAATCTATTCCAAAAGTTGCAGAATTTGAGACATAAGGAATCTAGTTTGAAGGAATACACTGAAGTATTTTACAAGTTGAATATTAGATCTGGACATGTTGATGATGAATTTGAACAAGTTGCAATATATTTGAATGGATTGCAGGTGTCTATACAAGATGAACTCAGTTTGATCAAATTAAAGAGTCTTGAAGAGGCTTACCAGTATGCCCTGAAGGCAGAAGAAAAGCTAAACAAAAGACATGAGCAAAGGCAGGGAGGTAGAGGTGGAAGGTTTTCCCGAGGAAGATTTCAAGGAGGAAGAGGATATACTGGAGGTAGAGGAACCTGTACAAATCAGAACAAGGACAAAGAAGTGAACAAAGAAGGTAATTCATACCAGAAAGATGATAGAAATTTCTACCATAGGAGAGAACCGGATGGCTACCGGAATGAGAATTTTGGAAAGAGAATATTTAGAGGAACTTTCTTTAAGTGTGGAGGAGAAGCACATCATTCTTTCGAGTGTAAGAAGACAAATAATACTAGGAGAGTAACAATGGTGGAAGAAAAACCCACTGGATCAGATAATAAACTAGAAGATGGAGAACTGTTGATGATGAGGAGAGCTTTGTGTCATATCGGGAGAGGTGAAGAGCCCCTGCAGAGGAAGAATTTGTTCAAGACCAAATGTAAGGTATCTGGTAAGTATTGCAAAGTTGCTATTGATAGTGGTAGTTCAGAAAATCTTGTTTTAGAAGAATAAGTTGAATTTGGAAATATTGAAACACCCTAAGCCTTATCGAATAGCATGTATTCAGGATGAACATAAGTTGTTAGTAAGTGAGCAATGTTTGGTGAAATTGAAAATTGAGAATTATCATGATGAAGTCTTGTGTGATATTATGCCTATGGATATTTGTCATCTTTTGTTGGGTAGACCTTGGGAGTTTGATAGGCATGCAATACATGATGGGAGGAAGAATACATACACTATTGTGGCCAATGGGATGAAGTAAACCTTGTTTCCCTTAGAGGAACCTTTGAGCAGTGAAGCTTGTATGAATGCTAGAATCTATTTGGTGGATGGAAGTAAATTCTTGGATGGATTGAGACATGAGAATGTGTGTTTTGCCTTAGTTCCTAGGAGGACTAAGAATCCAGAGCATGAAGAGGAACAACCAGAAGATATAAAAGATTTATTGATAGAATATAAAGACATCATTTCAGATAATGTGTCTGATGGATTGCCACTTGTGAGAAGTATCAATCATTTCATGGACTGGTTCTCGGAGCTAGTTTTCCTAACAAAGCTGCACACCATATAACATTGACAGAGAATGAAGAACTGAATAGACAAGTGCAGGAGTTGTTGAAGAAAGGTTTGATCAGAGAAAGTCTGAGGCCTTGTGGAGTACCAACAATATTAGCACCTAAGAAGAATTGAGAGTGGAGAATGTGTACTGATTCCAGAGGAATAAACAAGATCACAGTGAAATACCAATTTCCTTTGCCTAGGATGGATGACATAATGGTCTATTTGAGCGGAGCCAAGTACTTTACAAAGATAGATTTGAAGAGTGGATATCATCAGATCAGGATCCGAGAAGGAGATGAGTGGAAGACAACATTCAAGACAAATGAAGGACTATATGAATGGTTGGTGTTGCCTTTTGGGTTAACTAATGCACCGAGTACTTTCACGAGGCTAATAAATGAGGTATCAAAGAAATTATTAGGTAAGTTTGTTATTGTATATTTGGATGACATTCTGATTTTCAGTAAGACAAAAGAGGAGCATTTGTTGTATTTGAGACATGTTTTGTAGAGATTGAGAGAAGAAAAGTTATTGATAAATATTAAGAAATGTACTTTCATGAAAGATGAGTTAGTCTATTTGTGATTTGTGACATCTAAGGATGGTTTGAAGATGGACCTTGAGAAAGTAAAAGCAATTATTGAGTGGCCTACATTGGAAAGCATTGGAGAGGTAAGATCATTTCATGGATTGGCTAGTTTCTATAGGAAGTTCATCAGAAATTTCAGTTCAGTTTGTAACCCTATGACTGAGACCATGAGGGGAGATCAGAAGGAATTCAAGTGGACCACTAGAGAAAACAAACGTTTTGAACTGTTGAAGCAGTGACTGAGCAGACTGTGTTAGCTTTACTTGATTTCAATAAATTATTTCAAGTGGATTGTGATGCAAGTGGAACAAAAATAGGAGCAGTCTTGAGTCAGGAAGGAAGAGCAGTAGCTTATTTCAGTGAGAAATTTAATGATGCACGAAGGAGATATTTAGTGTATTTTCAGGAGTTTTATGTCATAGTTCAAGCCTTGAAGAAGTGGAGACATTACTTGTTGCCTAAGGATTTTGTGTTGTATATGGATCATAAAGCTTTGTAGTATTTGAACAGTCAGAGTAAGATGAATCAAAGACATATGAGATGGGTAGAAGTTTTGTAGAGATACACCTTTGTGTTGAAGCATAGAAGTGGGAAATCTAACAAAGTTGCTAATGCACTGAGTAGGAGAAGGAGTTTCCTAATAGAGATGAGAGTGACAGTATTAAAATTTGAGGAATTGAAGACCTTGTATGATGATGCCCTATATTTTGCAGAACCTTGGAGAGCATGAAGAGAACCGGTTACGGTAGATAGAAGCAAGTGGTTGGATTACTTCATTCAGGATGGGATGTTATTCAGAGGATTTTAGTTGTGCATAACTAAGAGTTCTATGAGGGAGAATCTGATAAAGGAGAAACACAGTTGAGGATTAGCTAGACATTTTGGTATTGACAAAACAGTGGCATTGGTGAGTGAGCATTACTTTTGGCCCCAGATTCATAAGGATGTTAGGAAATATGTGCAAATTTGTAGAGTTTGTCAAGTTGAAAAGGGTAGTAGTTAGAATGTGGGATTGTATAAACCTTTGACAATACCGATAAGACCTTGGGAGGATATAAGCATGTATTTCATACTTGGATTGCCTAAAACACCGAGAGGGAATGATTCTATATTTGTGATAGTGGATAGATTCTCAAAGATGGCTCATTTCATACCTTGTAAGAAGACATCATATGTATTACATGTAGCAAACCTATTTTTCAAGGAAGTAGTGAGATTACATGGATTACCTAAGAGCATAGTTTCAGACAGAGACACTAAGTTTGTTGGCTATTTTTGGAGAACACTTTGGAAGAAGATGAAGACAAATTTGAAGTTCAATTCTACTTTTCACCCACAGACTCATGGACAGACAAAAGTAGTTAACCAGAGCTTGGGAAATTTGTTTAGATGTTTAGTTGGAGATAAAACCGGAAGTTGGGATTTGATTCTTGCACAAGAAGAGTTTTCCTACAATAATTTAGTAAACAAGAGTAATGGAAGAACACCTTTTGAGATTGTTACCAGAGTGCATTCTAGAGGTATATCGGAATTAAGGGATATTAGTAGTGAAGACCAGAGAAGTTCAAAAGAAGAAGAATTTGTAGATCACATGAAGGACTTACATATTCAAGTTAAGCAACATTTAGAGAACATGAACATTAAGTACAAGGAGAAGGTAGATGAGAAGAGGAGACATAAGGAATTTGAAGTTGGCGATGAAGTGATGGTGTATCTGAGAAAAGAAAGATTCTTGGTTGGAATTTATAACAAATTGCAGATGAGAAAGTTTGGACCTTGCGGGATTTTGAGGAAGTTCAGTTCTGGGAATGCATATGAAGTGGAGTTACCGAATAGTCTAAGTATTTCACCTATGTTTAACATTGTAGATCTTCATGAGTATCATGAACCAAAATTTAGTGAGGATAGTATTGCAGACTTGGAGAAACAGTTGCCTCGGAAGGAACCATATCAGATTAAAGACATTTTGGATAGTAGGATTGGGTGTAGTACCTGGAGCAGTCAGGATAAGGAGTATCTTGTGAAGTGGAAGGACAGACCAGTTGAAGATTCATCTTGTATTTCTCAAGCAGAGGTAGACTGCCTTGATTTTCTTCTGACTCTGACAAAGTGAGAGACTAACTTTTTCAACAACCCCAGATGTCTGATGCATAAGCATCCCCGGTTCATAACAATCTTGCATCAACCAAAAATATTTACTTTTTGTTTTGCTTTCTATTTGCAGTTTCGTCATTTCTTTTTGTGTGTCCCAGATTTTTCTCACCGGATCTTGTGTAGTTGGATTTTTCTTGAAGACTTGATCATCTTCCTTATTCCCAAACCGTGGAGCATTTGGATCATTTTTCGACAAGTTATTGCTATCGGTTTTCGTAATAGTTTCCTGTTACCGGTTGCTTGGACCTATTTGAATTGGTGATCTACCGGATCCCTTCTGTAGTTTGTGGAGCCCTGAGTGTTGATTTATATGTTCCTTGGTGTGTGGCTGACCTTTTCCCATGATCTACTCTTCATCCTTTGGGTTTTCCAGAGGAATTTCTTTGGCGGAGGCCAACCTTGTTGGTTTTGCATGTTAGGTCTTGTTCTTCGGGTTTTGATCCCTTTTTGGGCTGATCGGATCCCCTTGGATTATATAAATTATTGTAATAGAGCATTAGAATGTAAACGGTAAGTTAGATTGAGCATAGAAGATAGATCTTAGGATTTGAGGTCTCGGTTGTGACCTATTCTATATTTTGAGCATGTTAGCAGGCCTGTGAGCCGGTTTCTGTAACCCGGTTGGTACCGGTTGGTTGTAATCAGTTTTCATGTTATAATATAATTTGTTCTGCATTGCCTCCATCATGTCTTTGTGTTTTTGTTGTGTTTACTCTTACTGACTGGTCTAGAGTGATCTCTTTGAGGTCCCTCCTAACTAGTGACTACTTTAGTTGGATAGTATTGTAATACCCTAAAAATGGTCATATAAACCATGGGCCCCTAATCTCGACAACATCACCAAGGTCCTAACCAAAAGACAATTAAAATTAATCTTGAGCACATAATTAATTTCTTAAATCATCAAATGTCACATCGCAAATTAATCACGCTGAATTAATTAAATAAATATTCAATTAATTGATCATTTCAAGTAAATCATTTTTAAACAATCATCCTATTTATTTTATTAAATATCCTAGTATATTTAATTAGGTAAATCAATTTGCCATTAAATCATCAAAAAAGGAATTAATTGGAAAAAAGAATTAAAATTTGAGAAAACAAATCAAATGGAGATAATCTTGAAAATCAAATTAAAAATTGAAAAAATTTCAGAAAAGCAATTAAAACAATTAAATCTCAAAATTGAATAAAATAGAGAATAAATCAGCCTTTTTTTGATTTTATCTTAATTTTAATTCAATTTCCTTTAAAACTGAGAAAAGCAGCCAATCACATTAATTCACCTAGATTGTGCTTCTTCTGGGAAAATCTTGACCACTCATCATCAGTTGATCTCAACCGTTGGTTTCTTTCTGAATTTTCTATAAATTCAGGCTCTCATCTCCTAATCAAGGATCTTGGAGAGTATATTGTTATCATACTATTTTTGCTCTAGGTTCATTAAGATTTCATATTGAGAGTATTTTCATATTAGTTAAATCATTTAGCTTTATATTCATTCATAGCTTAATCATGTTAGCCTAATATTTATTAATCTTGCATATCTTACATTTCTCTAGCTTAATCTTGCATCCATTTAGCTCTATTGCATATAAAAATCTAAGAGCAAGACTAAACTTGCATCTACTAGAAGATAATAGGTCACTTTGTGATGGTTTATTGTTCATTGTTGATTGATTAACTAACCATGCATCTAATGACTTAATTGAAGTGTTGTGTATTCCAAATATAGATATGATCCACTTTTCACACACACATTTTTGGCACCCACCGTGGGGCCCAGAATTCAATCTTTCGGCCTCAAAATCTCTTTTTTATTTCTGAGCTTTCATCCCTAGAAGCCTTTGCAAAAGGTCGTACGAGTATTTACCCAACATCGTACAACTTTTGTCTTTTATCATTCGGTTCAATGAGAATACTCGTACACATTTCTGCTCTGGATATCTGATTCTGTGTTCTCTCGTCTGGGTCTATGGGAATACTTGTACATGAAGGTATATATTGTCATACAAATTTATGTTTTTATCATTTTAGAAATAGTATACTTTTAGGGTTTTTCATAAATTGAATTTGGATTTTACTGACGCTAACCCTGGTCTGTCTTCTAAGATTTTCATAACCTAACTGATTTTCTACAGAAGGCTTGTCAAATAATTTATCAATCAAACATACACTTGTCAAAGAATCATAAGCAAAATGACTACTGATGTGTTGGTTTTGCAGGTTGCCTAAAGAGAATCGACCAAACATCGTGTATTGTTTAAATTCATTTTTAGGCACTTAAATTGCTATTTGGTTAATGAAAAAATTTGTCTTTTGTGTTTGAAGAAAAATATGATAGGTAGAAGAGTATGTTCTTATCTTTTACAGACAATCAGAAATCCAAACCCTCGATGCTTTTTCTAAATTTGAGATTTGTGTACCTTTAGCGGGCCTGTCATAGTGGGAAAAAGTAATCACCCTGTGAGAATGACCCAAGTGAGTACAACTGGACCTGAGCATTCCAACTCACTATAATAAATAGGCCTCTGGTGATTAAAGTCTTAGAGGATGAGATTATTTGAGTTTTCTCTTTGAGATCTCTCATATCGGGCATTTTGTAGGGCCTCACGGTCTCAATCATGTTTACATGACTACAACTTGTTTTGGTACCTTGTTGGGCTATAGGCCTCAATCATGCTTGTGTGACTTCAAGGGGTAATTTCAAATGAAATTCCTAACTAAGAACTATAAGATAGAGGCTACCCAATTCACCTCCAAAAGGGGGATAATCTTTGTGCAAGAGAGATAGTAACTCTCCCAAGACACTTGCCATATCATGCCCCCATTAGCATTTGGAGTCAGCTAATATGGCGTTGAGAATCCATTGTGTGAGACTCAACGACCATATTTTGATTAGCTATTGGGTGTGTACCTAATTCTGCAAGCAAAGGTTTTCTTCTCTAAGCCAACTTCCATAGGGTTAGCGTGTTGTGCTTGAAGTCATTATACATCTTGTGTGTTTACTATGTTTTCATCCTTGAAACTAAAACTGAAATACTGAAATTGGAGAAAACAAATCAAAAGCATCAACAACTTGTTGATCAAAACTCTGTCCGTGTCCAAAAATTAGTCTCTGTTAGTCATCAAAAACTCAGTCCTTATCAAAAACTGGTTTCTGTCAGTCGTCAAACCTCTGTCTGTCCAGTCCTCTGTCCTATGAGTTTGCTGAATTGTCATCTGGCTACATACATATTGTCATATAAGTCTTCATTGATCCTATCAATTTGTTGTCCGACTCTGTTAAAACTATTGTACGAGTTTGCACAATTGTCATCTAGACCTTATCATACTATCATACGAATAGCCATCATACTCAATAGATTGTCATCTGGAGGCCATTAAACTGTCGTGCGAGTTTAGGTAGTAACTCGTACGAGAAACTATCTCTATCATCTAGGAGCTATTAAATTGTCGCCTGGGTTTGAAAACTCTGTCGTATGAATTTCTGATTTTGTCAGTCCAGAACACTCACACTTGCCTAAGTCAGTCTACAATGAGCATAAAAATGGTCATCATAATCCTGAGCATAAACAATCTTTATAGTGTACCCCTGTCGTTGTGTTGCACAATTTTGTCAATCATCTTTCAACTAGTTCAATCAACTACTTATCAAACCTAAGTTGTTTAGATCACGTCTTATACAGGATAGATCTTTGCTGAAACCAGACTGAATCTTAGTTACTTCTCTCAATCACTACGTTAAATGAAAAACTAGCTTCAATTTGATCTTGACTTTTGCATCACATCTAGCTCTCGATCATATCAATCATAAATGCCTATTCAAAGAAGAAGTTCTTGCAAGAAATATGACAAAGGTAAAGGACCTTCCTTTTCATCAAAAGATAATCAATTCTTTGTAGAAGACCCCATCTCTAATAAACCTTCATCGTCAAATTTACCAATTTTTGATCAGCCCTTATCTCCCACCATGTCTAGAGAAAGGCAAGAAAGGCAAGCTACTAAACACGATACTTATGACAACCTCAACACCCATGCTAATGATAGTGATTCCTCATTGAGTGATTCTGAAGCCTCTGAACCTACATAAGCTGTTATAAATAGCTATCAAAAGGATAAAGATTTTCAAAAAATGATGAAGGTTATCATGGCTAGAGAAAAAGAAGATTATTTTCTAGAGCTAGCAAAGCAAGGTGCTAAACTTCCTATTGATTATAACATTAAAAACCTTATCACTAAAGAGGAAGATACACTTTTAGCACTAGTAAACAAACAATTACAAGTGTTACAGACTGAAATCATAGAAATGAAAAACAAGGATAAATCGTCAAAGCAATATTCTCTGGACACAATATGCCTGTTTCCATTTGACAAAAATCTTTACATGCATCCATTTTCTTCTAGAGTGGAGATTCCTAAGTTTGACAAATATGATAGTAACGTAGATCCTCAAGACCATGTCAGAGAATTTTGTGCTTTATGTATGGAGTTCATGCACGAACAAACATATCTCATGTGCCTTTTCCCGAGGAGTTTAGGAGGACAAGCTATGGAATGGTTTTCGAGCCTACCCATGGGAATTAAAATTTTTGAGGAATTAATCGAATTGTTTCTTGAACAATGCTCCTATAACATTTGTCATCCAATCACTATGATTGAACTTTGCAATACCAAATAGAAATCAGGAGAGCCTTTTATCACTTTTCTTCAATGTTGGAGAAAGATGTTCTCTAGATATTCACGACCTATTCTAGATTTTGAGAAAATGGATATCTTTGTCAATAACCCGATCCCTGAATTAATATAGTATCCAAATACAAGTGTACCCTTCATTCAACAAAATGGTAGATAGTGGCCTCAGAATGGAAGATGTTCTTATAAAGAAAGGAGATATATCACTTTGGAAAGAAACACAACAAGGTTCTAGTTCCAAAGAAAAGAACAAATATTGGAAATACGACAAAGATAACAACATAAATGTTGTTAATGATGGAGTGGTAGACACTATTAAAGCAAAATCAAAACCCATGATATTTAATCTAGCTAGCGGCACACAAGCACTTAAATCAGTTGAAACTGCATCAGAAAATCCTTCGAAAAAATCAAAAGAGTGGTTTAAAGAGAAACCTTGGCTTTCAAAGCCTAAACATGATTTCACTCCTCTAGAAGAATCATATGAATCAACTTGTAAGACCTTATTGGCAAATGATCTGATAACATTTCCAGACAATTCTAGACCATATGATCTAGAAGTTAAACCCAAATGGTGGAGGGAAAACAAATACTGTGAATATCATCGAAACAAGGGTCATACAACAAACAACTACATGAAGCTCAAACATGAGATTCAAGACCTCATCGATGCTAGAAAAATTGTTGTTGGAAATCACATGACTAATGCTGATCACAAAGCTTTTAAAGATCCCTTACCTGCTTATGAACAAGGTGATTCCTCAAAATCAACATGACAATGTAATCAACATGATTGAATCTTCCCAATCTGAGTATGGCAACATGATCATAATCAAAGATAAATAAAATAAAGCACAAATTGCAAATGTTGTGACCCGCGCTCAAAAGAAGGTTACTCTCCAAGGAGCTAGTTCCTCAACTCCTGCTCAAACAATATGAAACCTACCGACTTCATCAAATAGACAACCAAATACGATCACAGCCAAATCTAAACAACTAGTTTCATCATCCTCTCCTGGTTATAGCATTGTCAAACAATTGAAAATAACTAACGCTCAAATCTCCATTTTTGATCTGCTTAAGATCCCTTCTGCTCATAGAGAGATCCTTGACAAAGCTTTACTCACTACTAATGTCCCTAAAGATTTAGATGTAGATCAGTTTGCATCTATGGTGGGTCACCTGACTTCACCTCATTACCTCACCTTCTTCAAAGAAGATGACAACTCACTGAATCACCCACATAACCAACCATTGCACATCGAAGCTATGATCCATAAACACCGAGTCAAATGTGTTTTGATAGATGGAGGCACTGGGTTGAATATTTGTACCTACAATCTACTGACACAACTGGAATTTTTTGAAAATGTCATTGATCCAACAAAGAAAATAACAATGAAAGCTTATGATGAAGAAGAGAGAACATCTAAAGGTTTGGTGCTATTACCGATCAGGGTAGGACCTATAAAAAGAGATGTTATTTTTCAGGTGCTTGACCTTCCTCTTTCATACAACATCTTACTGGGCAGGCCATGGATTCATGAAATGAAAGTAGTACCATCTACATATCATCAGTGCTTGAAATTTCCTTATAACGGAGTTAAAGTCAGTATTCCTGTCGATACAAGCTATACCTATAATACATTAACGCAGAGTACTGATACTTTTGTTCCTCATAACAAAACAACCTCTACAATTGAAAGTTCAACAACTTTGATGAAATATTTAGAAAATAAATTAAAAATCACAGATACTAGCATGGATGGATACAAAATAGAACCTGTACTTTCACTAATGTCTCTTTCTCCATCACCCAGACAGTCGGGAAAACCATCAGAGGCTATGAAGCCACAAACTTCAACTCCAAATGTCATTTATGATGGTATTTTTGTACAGTCCTCTACTTCTCTTGCAAATGAAATAGAAGAGGATGCTGCTCTCAAATGGATTTTCAAAGAAGATAGTAAAAACAAAGAAATACAACACTATGAAATTTCCCCAGCACAATATGGTCTAGGCTATAAGATGATTCATCGCATGGGATATTCGGGTACTAGTCCTCTAGGAAAGCATCAAGAAGGTATTGGTGAACCCATTCAACTACAAACTAAGTCTACAAATGATAAAGCTGGACTTGGATACAATCCAAGAAAGCCATCAAATCAGAAACATACTTCTCATCATCAGTCTAAGTGGAGGAAAAAGATCCTACCTTCAACATCACAGGAAATGAATACTCAGCAAACTCAAGAAGAGTATGAAAAGAAACAAAAAGAATTGGCAATCAAGAGAGAAGAAGTAGCTGGTAATCAAGTTCGAATTGTATCAACAATAACACTACAAGGAGTAGAAATCCCAGAAGACATGAGAGAAGAAATCGAAAGAATTAAAGAGTTGTTTGCACCACTGAATATTCCAGTCACATACACAGGTAGAGAGGAAATAGATGATTCAGAAACTAACTCAAATGAGTATGAATGGGGTCTAGATCATCTCTTAGATACATCTACTAGAGAAACTCCTGAAGAATCTAGTGATATCATAGATGAAGCACAAGAGATAATACACTTAAAGATGCAAAAGGAAATAGAAGAAATCAGACTAAAAAGACAAGAAGACTATAAACAACAACTAAAAGAAGAAGTAACACAAGAAAATTCTTCACCTACTATATCTCCCTCTAATGAGATAGAACAAATAATGTATGGAACTACAAAAGAAGAATTAGAGGCTAATAAAGTGGGGCCAGTCATTAGTCCAGAGGAAGCTGAATGGAAAAGACGACAAAGACTAACAGAGTCATCAAGGTCCTGTCAACATGTATGTCAAATACAAGTGATCATTGAACCAAATCAAGAAGGAACTTGCAACATCAAAGATGTAGATATTGATACTATATATACTTTTACTAAATCACTTGAAGAAGAGTCATAAAATTCATCTTATGACTCTGATCGCTTTGACATAAGCTCTATTTATGACAATACCTATTCGACACAAAACTATGACTACTCTGTCATGAATGTTGAGACTCTGTGTGCTGACCCTGTTACTGTCAAACCATGATATGTAGTCTAGTCTGAAGTAGAGGATGGTGCTAGTGGTAGGTCTGTTGGGTTAGGTACTCTAAATATTAACATGCACTTCGATAATCATGTTGTAACTCTTCCCAGTCTCGAGAAACTTATGCATGGTAGTCTTCTGGAACTCGACTTATCAGTCCAAAGTTAAGATGATAATACCATGAACTCCCTTGAACATGTTAAAACTTTATCCTTGGTACATCCTGAACTAATTGACTGTACTCTTCAAGACCAACCTTTGAATATACCTACCTTCGCCAATGACTATACATTAGCCTGCTATCTTAATGCAGTTGAACCAATGGACTCTTCCACCAATGAACAAAGTGAGAACATGACAACAACAAGTGTCAAGTATCTTAGTCCCTAAAATCAAAAAAAGAAAAATAAGAGCTCTGATAGCAAAAACCACATTGTGGCGGTGTTAAAATAAAAAATAGTAAAAATAAAGGACGTACCTAACAGTGAAAACCTCTCTGAGGTGCCTGAAGGTGAGATACTTGACATTTTTCCTGATCACTTTCAAGAGTCATCATCAGTGCTAATTGAACCTACACAACCAGTAAACATTGGAACATCAGAAGCTCAACACACCATACATTTAGCTCAATCCTTGTCAGCTGACGAACTAAAAGAATTTGCTGATTTCTTCATGATAAAGAAGATCAATTTTGCATGGACATATGCTGATATGCCAGGTCTGGATCTTGACCTCATAATGCATCATCTCTTTATCACTCCTGGAGTTAAACCTGTTAAGCAAAAACTCCAAGGAATGCATCCTCATGTTGCATTACTTATTAAGGATGAGCTAGAAAAATTATTAAAAGCTCGATTTATCAGAGCAATTGATTATGTCGAATGGATATCTAATATTGTGCCTGTTTCCAAACCTGACAAATCAATCCGTGTTTGCACTGATTTCAAAGATTTAAACAAAGCCTATCCGAAGGATGATTTTCCACTACCCAACATAGACATGATCATGGACATGACTGCTGGCTATGAAATGTACTCTTTAATGGATGGTTTTTCAGGATACAATCAGATCAAAATTATACCTAAGGATCAAGAGAAAATGACATTCACCTATACATGGGGAACCTTCTGATGGAGTGTAATGCCCTTTGGTTTAAAGAATGTAGGTGCTACTTATCAAAGAGCCATAACAAAAATTTGTCACGATATGATGCAAAAAAACATGGAGGATTATGTCGATGACATTCTATTTAAGTCCATGAAAATATCAACACATCTATCAGAACTAGGTCCAATATTAGACTGGATGGAAAAATTCAAACTCAGATTGAATCCTAAGAAATGTGCATTTGGAGTTACATCTGGTAAGCTCCTAGGATATATTGTTTCAACAAAAGGAATTGAAGTGGATCCAAAAAAGGTTAAGGCTATCATAGAAATGCCACCTCCAAAGAATATTAGTCAAATGAGAAGTTTGCAAGGATGCCTCCAATCAATAAGCTTTATTTCTCAGCTAGCAAATAAAGCTCAACCATTTACAAAGGCATTACGAAAGGAGTCAAATACAACTGGGATGAAGATTGTGAATAACATCTAAAATAAATCAAGGAATATCTTTCTAACCCACCTATATTGATGCCACCAATTCAAGGTAAACCATTGATTCTCCACATATCAGCTACAGATACATTACTAAGGGCACTTCTGGCACAACATGATGAGAATAAAAAGGAAAGAGCTATATATTATATCAGCACAACCTTGCTGTCCTATGAGATTAACTATACTATCATAGAAAAAGCTTGTTTGGCATTAGTATTCGCATCACATAAATTAAGACACTACATGTTAGCACATTCAATCAAACTGGTCGCTAAAATTGATCCACTCAAATACCTTCTCAACAAAACAATACTTATAGGAAGATTGGCTAAATGGGTCATGGTTCTTACAAAATTTGATATTGAATATATAGAATGCAAAGCTATCAAAAGACAAGTCATTGCAAATCAACTTGCTAAGATTCCGCTTGAAGACAATCAAATTTTGCACATAGAATTTCCAGATGAATCCATCATGCACCTTACTCAATGATCATGGAAAATGTTCTTCGATTGGTCTTTCACTCAACATAGTTCTGGTGTTGGAATAATTTTTATTACTCCTCAAAAATATTCAATCCCAAAGGCTTACAAGATTCTCTTTCCTTGCACAAACAATATTTCAGAGTATGAAGCTTTGGTAAATGGGATCAAGCTAGCTATCGAATGGAAGGTTGTTGAATTACACATCTATGTAGACTCTCAACTAATCATCAATCAAATCAATGATATATATCACTCAGGATGAGAAACTAATGCCCTATAAGAGAATGGTTGATGACCTCAAGAAATACTTTACCTTTGTATCATTTCAGCAAATTCCTAGATCAGCAAATAGAGTAGTAGATTCTATGGCTACCTTGGTATCTATACCACAACTACACAAATCTAACTTCCGCTTTGAATTTTTGGTAGAAGAGTTACATTATCCTGCCTATGATTCTTCTGATTCCCAAATGGTCTGTTCTATTATTAGACATGACTCATCTCACTACAACCACATTTACTCTTACTTGCATGACCAAATTATCCCTGCTAATATTACCCATAATGAGAAAAGGAACCTAATCCATAATGCTTCACGGTATGTCATCATTGCTAATGATCTATTTAGGTGAGGTTTGGATAGAACTTTGCTTAGGTGTCTAGAAACTAAAGAGTCCCAACACACATTATCTGAAGTCCATGAAGGTATTTGTAGATCTCATTCAAACAATCTAAATTTAGCTTGGAAACTACCAAGGGTTGGCTACTACTAGCCAGATATGGAGAAAGATGCTATAAAATTTGATAAACTTGTGAGAAGTGTCAGCTCCATGGGAATCTCATACATGCTCTAGCAAGGATCTCATACCTTTCATCACACATTGGCCTTTTCAACAATGGGAATTTGACCTCATTGGCCAAATTTATCCTCCATCATCTAACAAACACAAGTTTATTATAACTGTCACTGAGTACTTCACTAAGTGTGTAGAAGCAGTTCTGCTAAACCGGTAAACAAGTAGCTCTGTTCATCCTTAACTATATCATCTGTAGGTATGAGATACCTTCTTCCATTGTGAATGACAATGGAGGGCAGTTCAAAAACAAAGATCTAGATGAGCTCTGTGAAAAATTCAAAATCAAATAGCATTGGTCATCCATATACTACACTCAAGGTAATGGACAAGCTAAAGCATCTAACAAAATTCTGCTGACTATCTTAAACATAATAGTATCAGAACACCTACTAGGGCTACACCTTTTTCTTTGGTGTATGGGTCTAAAGAAGTCTTACCTATTGAGGTGGAAATACTGTCTTTAAGAGTTTCTTTGCAAGGTCTTGTTACTGATGAAGACTACAAAATATCTAGATTGCAAGAACTTGAGTTGTTGGATGAACGTTGGTAAGTGGAGTTTGATCATCTGAGAGCATACCAAAAGAGAATGTCTAGAGGTTATAACAAGAAAGTTCGACAAATAAAATTTTAGGTTGGTGACCTTGTTTTGAGAGAAAATCCTAAAAATCAACAATTTCGAGGCAAGGAAGGGAAGGTTGAACCCAACTGGCTAGGTCCCTACATCGTTACTACAGTCTTTGGCTCTGGTGCCTATAAACTCTCAACATCAGAAGGAGAACAACTTCATGAACTGATCAACACCATCCACTTGAAGAAATTCTTCACTTAGTATTCTCTTCTCCAACAACCTGTATAGCTAAAATATCCTGAAAAAATCCTAAAAATCATAAAATGTTGTGGAAAAAAAAGAAAAAAAAAGGATCTTTGCCAATCAGGTGAAAACCTAGTAAACAGGCGCCTCTTGTACTCAAGCTCTCCATCTCTCAATGCAATGTTGGCATTTCCCATTCTCATTCTCACTTTCTTGCATCTTTGCTTTCGCTTGTACATAACTTCTAGCCGCTTTTGTGACATTCTGGTTCTTTTGGAACCCTCATGGCTTGAAACCGATCAATGTCCTAGTCTTAAGGAAATCGATTGATCAATTTACATGTCCTAAGTAGTATCAATCAAGTCATCTTTCTATCGGCAGTACTAGGTCATCCACTCTGAGTCAGTCACTTCTCTTCTAACTACTGAAGAGTTTTATCACCGAGTAAACAAGCAAAACAAGACTATTGAAAACAATCACTAAACCGTTTGAGATATGCATGAGATTTTCTTTGTGTGTTGTCTTTTTAAATTGGTTTTCAATTATTATTCCCTCTGAGTAACTCGAGGAATTCTATCTTGACTAAGAGGATCAAGGATTAGGGGCATAATACTTTTCTTTAGTTTTTGCTTGTAAGAATGATTCTGATGATCTGGAAACATCTAATCAGCTGGGTGTCTATGATAAGTGCCTTCACATCAAGGTGAAATTGCCACACATACCTCAACTCTGCTTATTTGTATGCTACAGGGAGGTTGGAGTCATTTCTTTGTCTGTTTGAGGGAATTTCTTTAATGTGCAATCTGGATGCATGCGTACTCTGTCTAAGGATATGAATGAAAAAAGGGTCATTGCGAACATGATAATTAATATTGCATATGAAAAGGAAGAAACTCTATTTTGCCTGCTCTGTTTGTAAAACACTCAGTGTTGAAAATTAAGCATACCAAATCCAGTGACTAGGTATAGGTTGCATTCATTCTAAATTTTATGCATTTTGAGTGATTTCGGCATGATACCAATGATCTCTTTATCTTTTGAATGAGATTCTGAAGCAATCGTCATTTCTCTGCTAAGTGGTCTCTTTTTCATCATCTTTTCTCTGATTGAGTACTTGTGTATTGAGATGTTAGCTGCATACATGAGCATCTTATATAGATCCATACATTTTATATACTTATTTGCATTCATTATATTACATGAAAAAATAAACATTGGCATTACTAGTTACTTATTTTCATCATTCATTTGCATATGAAAAAGGAACAAACAAATGACCATCCATATTACATACATCCATACATCCATACTGAAAATATATGCATACATATAGAATAAAGCATATAGAAAGACATCTCATAATCAATCAACACAAGTACGATGAAATCAAATCAAGAGCTTGTATATATCATCATAGTCTCAAATATCTCAGCGTACAAATGATATCATCTATCAAATATAATGTCTCATCGGAGCAAGAATCGTAGAGGTTACAAAAATGGGGTATATAAAAAAATCTAGGAGATATAATAAAGCTAGCTCTCTACCTCTCCCTCATCGCCAGGTGGAGGAGGTGGTGCCTGCTGACCGACATCCTATCTGGGTGATCTAGCTCCCTCATATCAAGCCATATACTGAGAATATAAAACAACCTGTTGTGCTACTGGGACCGCTACACTATAAGCTGCGACACTAGAGGCTGCCCGACTCATCTGATGTAACACCTGTCACTGAAGAGAATCATGCTCTACTCTAACCTTTGCAAGCTATTGGTCTCACTCTACCAGCTGCGTCTATGCCACTGTCAACTGTGACTACAAACCTATCAACCTCAATCTCAACGACCGTACTATGTCCGGTACTCCTTGCTCTCTCCTAACATCTCCCACCCCACCTCCCTTATCATCTCTTCACAACCTAACCTACTTAGGAGCTACTCTCTCCTCCTCACCTCCACCCTCTTCTTCCCTAGCTCCACTAGCCTCAACCCCAAGTACTTCTAAGGATCCACCCTCCCCTCTCTGTCACTGTCTAGCTCCAGTTGGTACCCTGCTGCTACTAGCCCCAGGATCACCCCCTGACCACCTAGGTACATCCGCTCTCTGTTCCTATACCTGACCTAGTACCTATTCCTGTGCTGGTACCTCATCGTCAACCTCCTCTATAAGAGGTGCATGCTCTCCCGTATCTGTAAATTGAGGAAAAGGATGTCTCTGGAACCAATCTCTGTACTGGGGCAATGCTCCCACATCTGCAACATCCTCTAAGTAATCCCATCTCTATGGCTGTAAACCTACTAACTCCTACATGCTCAGTGCATATGATAGTCTAGGTGCCCATCCTCGTTTCTCCTCCTCTCCATATCGGGCATAGGCTGTGAACTCCTGGGATATACCCTGTGGTCTGCCATACTGCCTCATCACCCTAGATACTAAAAACCACTCAATGATAGACACCAGTTTGCCAATGAGAGGTCGAGTCATGAACATGTCCTTCCTCTAAGCTCTCCAATCGTCCCACAACTCTAGACCCCTATACAGTCTATATACTACGACAATCAGATCATCCAACTGCCTCCTCCAATAGTCAGTCTTGCCCAGATGGGGCCGAGTAACATACTCTAAATAACAACATACAATAGATTGGTGTGCCTCTCTAGAATCATCTACTATAGGTCTACATACTGGGAAGTGCTCCCATGCCCATATCTGTAAATCTAAAACACCTGCTGCCATGCTCTTCCCCTCCCGATACACAATCTCGTGCATCTCATGATACATATGGGCAAGCAAGAATGATCCCCACCCTAATCTCATAGGATGAGTCAACAACCTCTCAAGCATTCTAGCCCAACCACATAGAAAACCCTGCTGTCCTCTATCAGGCATAACAAAACAACCAATCATACATGCTAAAATGCATGCCAGAGGGTGCTGCTCACCATATCTACTCATCAAATCATCCCATGTAATGACGCGCTCAATAATAGTCTCATCATGGAATATCTGTCTCAATGCTAAAACACCTGGTCGCTGAGTAGAATCATAATCAACCTTGTCTCCAGCAAATAGAATCCTCAAAATCCTATATATGTCCTCCAACGTGATAGTCATCTCTCCAACCGGTAGATGAAAGGTGTTATGCTTTGAATGAAAACACTCAACTAATGTAGTCAACATCCCGTGATTCACACGGATATTAGGCATCTGTAAAAGGTATCTGAATCCACACAAATCAATATGTGCTCTCTCTACATCTGATAACCCATGGACTAGCCTCATCGTCGACGGAAATACACACTGAAACTGAATATCTGACAACTAAATCTACAAAATCAAACACAAAAATTGTCAGCATGTGGTCCAAATTGCGCTAAAAATATGTTAAACATGCTCACGAATCCAAATACAAAAAATTCAAAATCACAAATTGTTGTTTAGACTCTAAAAAATGCTTGTTGTTTTTCATATGAGTTTCCATAGACAAGCAGAAACTCGTATGAGTAAACATTACACACCGCACGAGCAAACATGTCCATATGACAAAACATATCCTACCGCATGATACAATGGTCACTCAAGAGTACTGTCATACGACTCATGGGACAAAACCAAATGACAAACCCTATATGACCATATGACAAAACAAAAGGACAGTTTGTCGTACGAGAAATGGTGTTCAACCGCACGACAAAATGATGCAAATGACTAAAGATTTGAAATTCAAAATGCACAGGATAAAGATTGATCACTTACCACTGGGTCGTAGTTCCGTGGTCGATTATGACATCTCTAGCACTTGAATCGATGCTCCTGGATCAGAATGGCCATTTTTCTTCACAAAGAGTTTTTCAAATTTCAAACTTTGGGAGGTAACAATGACTTGAAAATGACACATTGAACCCCTTATATAGCCCAAACCCTAATTTTTCAACTTGTTCTGATGGATGTAAAACTTGTACCCTAAGCTAAATCGGCTGTCCTGAGTCCATTTTCAGGATCAAAATCAAAATCTGACATCAATTCTCTAGTCAAAATTTCACTACGTTGACCACTTAGCACTTTCATCCTCAAGTCAATTTTTGAATCATTTTGTGCTTAATTTTAAATCTCAATTTAATTCTCAAATCAACTCTGATTTTATTCTTCAACATCAATCTTCGTGCTCAAATAAATTATCATCACTACATATTGCCTACAATCGTTGTACCCTCGCTATCTTTTAATTTCTCTCCCAAGGGGGCATACTCATAACACCTTTTCAATAATCATCATCAAAAGAGAAATTTTTTCAAATCTTCATCTAAAGTCAAGCAAGAATATTTTTAAATCAATTAAACCTCGTTATTAGGGGCATCTTAACTAAATCATGTTGTATCAAGTTGAGATTCTTTGATGTCAAATAAAGCTATCTCTAGGGGCATATCAATCTTCAAAATCGATGTTCAATTTTCAATCACATCAAAATCAAGCTGGACATTCTCTCTTGCTAATCGACTCTTATTCGATCAAGTTCAGAATCGGTTTTATCACTTTGCTCAGTCGGTTCTTGTTCAATCAAGTTCAAAATCAGTTTTTCTTTTGCTTCGCTCTATCTAGTTCAATCAAGTTCTAGATTGATGCTTGTTTCTTTATCAATCAAGTTCAAGAATGGTATCTTGCTCTTTATCGGTCCTAGTTCAATCAAGTTCAGGATCGGTATCACTTTAATCAACTCTGTTTAGTTTCATTGCTTCAAATCAAGCTGAACATCTCGCTCTTCATCGGTTTGTGATCCATCAAGTTCAGAACTGATTTGTTTTTGACATCAACTATTCTTTGAACCAACGTGCTGCTTGCACATTAATTCAAAGAGGGGCAAATGTAATACCCTAAAAATGGTCATCTAAACCATGGGCCCCTAATCTCGACAACATCACCAAGGTCCTAACCAAAAGGTAATTAAAATTCATCTTGAGCACACAATTAATTTCTTAAATCATCAAATGTCACATGGCAAATTAATCACTCTAAATTAATTAAATAAATATTTAATTAATTGATCATTTCAAGTAAATCATTTTTAAATAATCATCCTATCTATTTTATTAAATATCCTAGTATATTTAATTAAATAAATCAATTTGCCATTAAATCATCAAAAAAGGAATTAATTGGAAAAAAGAATTAAAAATTGAGAAAAGAAATCAAATGGAGATAATCTTGAAAATCAAATTAAAAATTGAAAAAATATCAGAAAAGCGATTAAAACATTTAAATCTCAAAATTGAATAAAATAGAGAATAAACCAGTTTTTCTGATTTTATCTTAATTTTAGTTCAATTTCCTTTAAAACTGAGAAAATCAGCCAATCACATTAATTCACCTAGATTGTGCTTCTTCTGGGAAAATCTTGACCGCTCATCATCATTTGATCTCAACCGTTGGTTTCTTTCTGATTTTTCTATTAATTCAGGCTCTCATCTCCTAATCAAGGATCTTGGAGAATATATTGTTATCATGTTATTTTTGCTCTAGGTTCATTAAAATTTCATAATGAGAATATTTGCATATTAGTTATTGCATATTTGTTAAATCATTTAGCTTAATATTCATTCATAGCTTAATCATGTTAGCCTAATATTCATTAATCTTCCATATCTTGCATTTCTGTAGCTTAATCTTGCATCCATTTAGCTCAATTTCGTACTCATGTAGATTAAATCCTTTATTTAGGTGTTGTCTAGTCACTAGTATTAAAAATCTGAGAGCAAGACTAAACTCACATCTACTAGAAGGCAATAGGTCGCTTTGTGATGGTTTATTGTTCATTGTTGATTGATCTACTAACCATGCATGTAATGACCTAATTGAAGTGTTGTGTATTCCAGATACAAATACGATCCACTTTTCACACACACACGTATATCCTAAATATGGTCTTCTTCCTTGTTTCACCTAAGTGGGTGGCAACCAACGAGAAAACTGTCTAGGGAATTGAGCCCTAGAAAGGGTTGCATACCCACTTTTATAACTTCACAAGAGATGGTTATAAATTGTGTTATGAACTACGAAGTCTCTGCAATTTCACGTAGGCAAGGCCATCTGTGATGATCCCCCGAGATACTAGGTCTAGCCCTTAGGTCTTTTCCCTTTTGAGTTTTTATTAATAATGCCTCTCCTTCTTGAATCTTATGGACACCTTGTTAATATATGCAGATGTAGTAAGTTATTACTATATGATTGATCTAGATAGAGTAAGGTTACAGTTTATCATGATAATAATGTATCTAACTATCATCTAAGTTTGTGTTGAGCTTCTAGACACGTAGACATCTAGCATGTGTAGGTATAAGGGAGATTGCAATTACATCATGATGCAATGCAAGAGAAAATTGGGTAAGAAAGAGGTATGTTGTGATGTAAAGTAAAAGAAGCATTTATGTTTTTATTTTAACATTTATTCTTGGTTGGAAAGGTTACATGTTGATTGATACTAACACTTTTAGTTTTACAAATGCATTAGGTTATGATTATTTTTTAAAAAATTATTGCAAAATACATAAGTTTCAGTGGGAATAATAGGTTGTGTAATGTCCATTAAGTATGTAAATTTTGGGCATTACAAGGAGCATGTGTGAAGTGTGCACTTCGCCAACATGAACTCGTAGGTACATGTTCAACATATGTCTTTGAATTGAAATGATCTCTCTAGATACATCTATTTAAATATTAAAATACTTGAGTGTGAGGATGAATAGGAGAAAAACGAGGCTGTGAATCTCCCAATGTTTACAATGTAATACGAGGCTGTATATGATTCAAAATTCAAATTGTGTTAACAATTTTGAAGTTAAAATCTACTCTTAAAATCAATTTAAATATATCATAGAAATTTATGTACCTCATGTGACTCGAAGGATCTCCCAATCCTATTGATTTCAAAAGAATGAAAGGATTCATGGTCAACATCTATATCTAGAGGTGCCTCATTCGTGTCAATAAGAAAACTATTAAAATAGCCTCAACCTCGAATAGGAGGTGTAGAATCACATTGCATATGATGTGGGTGATTTGCAAGAACATGCAATGGCAACGTATGTTGAGGGGGATTAGGTGTAGGATCAACTCGTGGAGGCTAAGGAGGAGGTGTAGGGTCAATTGATGTATGTGGAAGAGGGGTTGTAGGATGTACTGAAATACCCTCCTCTCTCATCATGTCACCCTATGAAGCTTTGGCACCATGGATGCTAGAACCAAGTCTACCAAGATGTCGTCTCACATGTGTGGATACAGAGTGGAGAAGGATCCCATAATCAAAAGCAATAAACATATAGGCATCCAATAAATCACTCAAGAGACATGCACTCATGCGACACAAAGGATCAACCTCAAACAACCATGCAACATCAATAAGAGATGGTATGTCGACACAAATGTAAGGATCATAACTGCCAGATGTAGCATCTGTAGCTTGAGGAATGGTAGCTTGTGAATGTAACAAATACCTCCCAACATGATCAGATGATATTTGATCAACCTGAGTGGCAATAGTGACAATGCTAGAGAATATGTCTCATTTGGCATCATCAACTACTGCATCTATTGCTTGTGCTAGTTCCAAACAATTTGGAAGAACCAAAAGGTTTGGACTAAGTAATGCCCGCTTATTAACGAGCACTAGTGAATCAGGTGATCTAAACTTGTCACAAAGCTTTCCTCTCCCCTTCCTAGCATGTGAAGGAAAATCTGTATAATCTACATCGTAGTATAAATGAAACTACAAACAATAGTTTGCAAAAATAAAGTGGCAACTCATCCTTTTGCAACCATCTATGATAAGCTTCCAACCATATAGGATATATAAATGGGGCCACAAGTGGATTAGTGCACCTAGTGATCAGATAAGTCCTGGCTCTATATTTCCTCGCATAAGAGGCGAACATGGTATGAACATGTGTCATAGAAACATCCTCCGAGATGGTTTTCCATCTCACCCTATCAACCACACTACGTGTGAAAGCATCAATACTAATACCATCATATAGATTATTTGATCAAACAATGTCAATCATATTCAATAGCTCATCTCAAATGCTAAGTGCCCTATCCTTGTTTGGTAGGACATGAGTGATTTGTAATGTATTCTCAAGCTGATGTAGTGCACATTATAGAGTCTCAATGGTTCCAACATAAAGCCGAGCCCTAGAATCACTACTATTAGAGGGTATTTGACCAGATTGAATAGAAGTTTGGTCACTCTCATGGTAAAGAGTACCCTCAGATTGATCAACTGTGTGGAAAATATATGCATGTAGTTATAGAGAAAAAAAACTATGTTTAATTTAAACTAATTTAAATTTGCTAGATTTAATATATACAAAATGATACAATTTACTAATTTAAACTAATTCAATTTACTAATTTAAACTAATTAAAAATAATTTAAATTCAAACTAATTCAAACTAATTCAAACTAATTTAAACTAATTCAAACTAATTTTAAAATGATACAATTCTAATTTAAACTAATTTAAACTACTAGAAAGATCTTGCAATACTAATTTAATATAAAATGATACAAATTACTTAAAAGAAACATTAAAACTAAATGCTACACACATATACATATACATACACACACACACACATACACACATGTACATACACATACATGTGCACATACATACACATAGGTACACATACATACACACACATACATATACATATATATATACAGAAATACACACACATACACACACATATGCACATCCCCACACATACACATACACATACACATACACATACACATACACATACACATACACAAACACACACACACACACATACATACACATACAAACACATACATACATAATTACACTTACATACATACATACATACACACACATGCATACACATACCCACATACATAGACATACACACACATACACACACATACACACACACACACATACACATGTACGCACACACACATACACACACATATATACACACACATACAAACACATACACACATATAGGCACACACACATACACACACATAGACATACACACATACACACACATACACAGACATACACACACATACACACATACATACACACATGTACACACACACACAGACAGACACACACACACAGACACAGACACATAGACACAGACACAGACACAGACACAGACACACACACACACGCATAAACACACACACACATACATACACATACATAGACATACATACATGTACACATACACACACATATATATACACACATACATTCACACACACACACACGTACACATACACACACATATATAAACACACATGCATATACACACACACACACATATATACACGTACATACATACACATACACATACACATACACATACACATACACATACACATACACATACACATACACATACACATACACATACACATACACACACATATATGTACACACACACACACACACACACACACACACACACACACACACACACACACACACACATGTATGTGTATGTGTATTTATATTATTTGTATTTGTATTGATTAAATTTTTTTATGCTTTAATAAGAAAATGCATTTTTTTTGTCATGGGGTTCTCTTTTTGTGAAGTAGATTAAAAAATATTAATTCTAATGATCATTGAAAATAATATTTTAGACATTTTTTAAATAATTCTGTGCCTAAGGTGAATTCTAATTAGAATGTCTCATAGTTTATTGTGTTTTCCAAATTTGTCTATGCCTAAGGTGAATTCTAATTAGAATGTCTTATAGTTTGTTGTGTTTTCCAAATTTGTCTAGTTTATATAGTTTTTCGTGTTTTCAAAATTTGTCTAGTTTATAGTTTGTCATGTTTTCAAAATTTGTCAAGTTTATAGTTTGTCATGTTCTCAAAATTTGTCTAGTTTATAGTTTGTCATGTTTTCAAAATATGCTAAATATATTGATCTAAAATATTGATAAACAAAGTATAAAGAAAAAAATAACAAATATACATTCGTCAATGAAAAAATACATAACAAAAAAAATATTTATTTTTTAAAGCAGAAAAACAAAACCCCCCCAAAAAGGGAAGATTCAATTTCTACATACTTGGAATAGGGAAGACTTAGCCCTCTTTGAGTTTTGGAAAAACCACTAAAGAACCCAGCTACTAAATGGTGGGGGCTAAGAAAATCTCAAAATATATAATAAATTAGTTTGGCCAAACATACTCTGCCATTTAGGCACCATGTGTATGCTATTGGGTGCCATGCGGCCGCCAAATAGGTTTGGCCGAATCTATTTCAGATGAAACTATTTAGTTGACCTCAAGTGCAACACAATATTATGCTTTTGACCCCATTTAAATTGTGAAAGCAATGAGGGAGCTAGGAGATGAAACCCATACTTAACTGAATAGTTCCCATCCTTAGAAGAGGACCAAACTAGATTTCTTCAACTTCCATTCTAAAAGATATTAAGCTATTTAGTATCCTGAGAAGTTTGTAATGCTCGCTAAAATATCCTAGAGAAAACAACTAAACTAACTAACAAATAGAGATTTTTTTTTTAAAACATCTTCTATTGCAATATAGCAAACTAACATAACTTCAAAACATATATTAACACCACATGAATGCATACAACATCATGAACATAACCATAGCTAAATGTAACATTTAACGCAAGTGGAAATAACATCTTAACCAAAAAACATATGTAGATATCTATTCATTCCTTCCGTAGGGTAATTTAACATCACTACTTACTAGTAACATCTCTATAACATATCTACATCAAGGAAAACAATAACATTCTATACATTTAAGTTCTATTCATTACTTCTTATCATGAGAATATGAACTATCAATACAAATCTCCATAATCCCATGATTATCTATGCTCATTTTAAGGCACCAACTCAAATATTCCTAATCCTCATAATTACATATCATGAAACTTCCTACATTTTTCTCCTATAAATGGAACTAGATTATTTCCTTTACACAATGCATCAAGATTACTAATCATACACATATACAAAATTATAACAACAAAAGTTACTATACTTCCCAATTAGATACTCATGCTATTAAACCAATAAGAATCATATGATATAACAAGAAAGCTATAATTCTAATCATCTAGTTCTCTAACCATCATAAGATCCCATACCTATCGTAATGAACATTTCTACAACATGAACCATATGATAATATATCATCTTATTTCATTTCAAGATCATAGTATTTACATAAATATCATATCCTATTACATAAGAGTGCATGATACAAGTGCATAGTCTTCTTTACATCTACACTACCATCATAAATACATTAGACAATCTCAATACATAGAAATCAATTGCATGTCTATTGCATGAAGAAGAATAATAGAATCCATGGCCACACACGCTAGCATCAATGAAGAACATCCCAATGGAAGAAGGCATCAAACCACCTGACCATGTGGAACCAAATAGGAACTACCCCCTGTGCTAGGAGATGGCATGGGGTTCCAACTCACACTCAAGACCTAGGCTGACACCTAACAACCAAGGGACTCAATGTGACAACTACAAGATACCATCAAGAAACAAAGATAAAATCACATCACATGGCTAAATCAAACAATTAATTCCTAGAGGCATGAACAACAAATCAAGGAATATGGATAATGGACACATGTAGGGAAGAGTGTCATCACATGCTATCCTCACAAAGAAGGGGCCATGCCACACCTTGATAGACATGTGGAACCATCTCAACCTATGAGAAATCAAGGGAATTTTGCTTACTGCTCCAACAGTCTTCCCAATCCCATCCCAATCCCATCCCAAGTCTATCCTCAAGGGCTATGAGTGGGGCACAATATAAACATATTCATTATCTTGATTATGTGAATTCCTAATTACCCAAACTCACTAATCAATTATTAAGGTTATCACTTGCAATTAATCATACTCTTCATGTGGTTCCATGACAAGTTTGGACCCCTTCCTAGTGGTCTATTGCTCATGACACCGATCCTACACATGCAAGAGCCCACTCTCCCAACCATGAACCTTAGGGAAAACACACATCAATATCATGAAGGCTCACAAATGCTATATACATAGTCACAACATCACTAATACAATCTAAAACATAAGATGATAGATAAGCTCAAAGACGGAGCAAGAGCCTCCATCAAAACAATGCAATAATGAACCAACACATAGACATGAAATCAAAGATTAATTCAAAAGAAATACAACCCTCAATAGTGAGGAAATGTCATCCTATTGGAGCTTTCCAATTTATTCCTCAACATCAAGGCATTCTTCCTCTCGCTAAAGCATAACAACATAAGAGAAATAACCTCAACAGTAACTCACAAAACCTCTTACCAAAGAACACGATCATTATACAAGAGTCAAGATAACATCATAGGAAACTCAGAGAAACTCAATTTAATCACAAAATGCCTTTGGAAAAAGCACAAAATCTGGAAAACCAACTACATCGACCCAAACTGACAAATTCGACATCCTTAAAGCAGTTCAATGCTCCTAGAATCCAGATTAGTGTGTCTGGGAGCCACATTATTTCTCTGCTACCAAAGAATAGTGTTATGGGTCCTAGAAATAGCGTTCTAGGTTTTGTATGTAAAAATTAGTAAAAACAAGCAAATAAGTAACAATACCTGCCCAGTTTGCAAAAAGATTCCCAAATTGACCACATGACATTTCCAAAAGGTGTAGGAGGTTGAAATAACATAGAGAAAACTCATGAACAAGACATTATAAATATACAAGATAAATCTACATCAATCTCCAACAACAATTGCACTCAGATGTGCACAAGACTTCACCAAAACTTACATAGAACTCAAGGAGATGCAATCAAGCCAAAAGAGGAACAAAACAACATTTCAAGATACATTATAATGCCAATAGAACAATAAAACATCTACATAATAGGCAATAGCAAGAAATGCAACTCCCAGAACTTAGCCAACAACTCCTGACAAAGTCACAATCACTCCCAACTTGCAAATGAGCACAATATCTTGGGGGGATGCACAAAAATCATAAGAGGAAAACAAATAACAATCCAAGTGCTCATTAATCTCAGACAAGATCATATGAAAGAGGATAGGATACTTAGATTTAAAAAGGAAAATACAGAGAAGACATTCCCAACAAATGCCATTTCCAAATTTCCACAAATTCCATAAAACATATTTAAATACTTAGAAATTCCCTTTCAAATTAGATTGAAATCATTTAATCAACAAATTATTTTCCATAATTGATTTCCCAACAATCACATTGCAGATAATCTTTTCTAGAAACAAAATGCAGAAAATGGAGTTTAAAGCTCCAACCTGGAAATCTCAATCCCGACAAGAATAACTGGTGTAGAGCAATCAATCCAACAACTCCAAAATCCAAATCTTCAATAAAATCTCTTAGCAATCTAAAAGCTCTAATTCAAAATTTGTAGAGAAGCCAACCCTAGTAACGCACGACAAACTCAAATAAATAAAAATTAAACTTGAAACTATAAAAAATTATTGACCAATCAAAAAATTCCAAAAAACTATATATTATACCTACCATGCATGAATATGAGGTAAATATTATTTAACAATATTATTTACTTCCCCATTCAAAATCAACCAATCAAGAAAGAGGGTAGGTAAACTTTATATTATATTCGATTATGCAAATAATATTAAAGTAGTTATATAAATATGAATGGGATAATAATAATAATAAATAAAATCCCAATAACAAATAAATAAACAAAAGGCTTATATACATAGAAACTAATAAATAAATGTAAAAATCATATCAATAATAAAACGTAAACATTAAATAATTAATAAATCAATTAAAAATAAAATAATAAATAATTAATAAAAAACAATTAAAAAATAAATCGAATAAATTAACCTCAACAATAAATTAATTATCAAATAATCAATTTAAACAATAAATCAATAAATTAAACTCAATAACATTAATCAAGCCTCAATAATAAATAATCCAAATGATTAAATATCCATGGGTATGTGCACCAAGTTGTGGTACCAAAAGGGGGTCTTAAGACGCCACTTTTTTTCTGAAATCAACAAAGTCTGAACTTCAACGACAAATTGAAGATAGTTACACTCCAAATTTGAAGATGCAACAAGAACAAGAGTCAGAGTGCTTCGAGTCTACTTTCTAAACTACTAATTTGTTTTGAAAATGGTGGAGATTGAGGGTTTCAAAAAGGGGGGCCACAAAAAGTGGTCCTGTTTTTATGCAAAAAACATAACATAGCATCTGTTGTGGCCCCCCTAAAATGTTAACTTTTTTTTTTGAATTTTTAAAATCGCTTCAGTGAGAAATTAGTTCACACCTTTTAGTTTATGCCAAAATTTTCAGCTAATTTTTTAATGAGTATATGATTTTTTACTAATTTTCGAAGTGGACACATCCTGAAAAACAAAAATTTGAGCGTGGTCCCCCCTAAAATCATTGATAACTAATCAAAAATCATTTTTTAAAAAAATTGTGTAGAATGGAGTCTAGTTTCTAAAATGTAAGTTTCTTCAAAATCTGATGAACGTGTAAAAAACTATACCCAAAATAGTGCATGTTGGTTTTTGACAAAAAATGAACACACTAACAAAAGAAATTATTGATGAAAACCTTAACAAAATTAAAATGTGAAAAGAATTACATGCTTGGATAGCTAAGAGAGAGATCGAGGTCTCTATGGTGTGTTTTTTTAGTTTTATTGAAACACGTGCAAACTTGATGGAGAGCACGACAAAAAATATATGAAAATATTTTATTCTTCTGTTAAAAACACATCTGAGGCCTGAAATGGTAATCCAACCCTTTGGGTTGGATGCCCAAGTACAATCCAACCCAAAGGGTTGGTGGTTTCTAATGCATACCATTTGGTGAGTGCCACCTATTTGGCGCTCGCCAAATGAAAAAAATTGACTTTTCCCATTTGCGTGTGCCAACTTTGGCGTGCACCAAATGAGAAAGGTCAACTTTTTTCATTTGGCAAGCGCCAAATGTCCTGCATTATCCAATTTGAAGGTTTTGTGATGCAAATTTTTCAACTTGGGCACAAGTTATACCCATCCTGAGAGGAGAATATATACATGAAATATAACATTTAAGTATAAGGCACTTTAAGTTATATTTCATGTATATATTGGCATGATGCTTGAGAGTGGTTTCAACTCTATAGGAGTTATAATGTAGATTCTAGTTTTTAGAGGATCATATTGAATTTCATACTTAGTCAAATTTTAGTAATCAACATGCTCCTATTAGCATTCTTTAGATCCGTATCTCACTATCTTTATCTTCCCTAAAGTTTATACCTATCTCTCTCCCTCTCTTGTCTCTCTCACTTCTCTCTCCCTTCTCTAGGTATATCGCACCCTCTCTACCTTTCATCCCTTCCTTGTACCCTAATTTATATCCTTGACTACCTTCCTCTCTCTTATCTCTCACTCTCTTATTATTTCTCTCCCCTCCCACTCGTTTCTCTTGTTCACTACTGATCCCTTCTATCCTCTCTCTCCCCATATCTAGGGCTCTCCTTCCCTCCCTATTCACCTCACTGCCTCTCCCTCCCTGCATTATTACCCACCTCTCTTTCCCCCTCTAGGTTTCTCACTTGTCTAATTGTCCACCCTCTAGTTCTCTCCCTCCCTCTCCACCTTTCTCTCCCTTTCCCTTGCCCCTATCTATTTATCAACACTCTCCCTCTCTTCTCTCTCTCCAAACCTAGATCCATCTCCTCATTCTCTACGTCTCTCGCTCCCTCCATTTCTACCTCTCCATCCATCCCCTCTTACTCATCTCTTTGTTCTTCTATCTCTTCTTTTCTCTCTCCCTTTCCTCTCTAGATCTCTCCCTTCCTTTCTTCCCCTCTCCATTTATATCTCCTTCCCCCACTCTCTCATTATCTCTCTTCCTCTCTTATTCTCTATCTTCATTGTCTAGTTCATTAACTCTCCAATCCACCCTCTCTCCCCTCTCTAGGTTTCTCCCTCCCTTCCTCTCCACCTATCTACGTTTTCATATATGTCTCGTTACCCACCTCTCTTTATCCCCCTCTATCTATCTCACTCCTCTCTCAAAATCTAGGTCTCTCACCTATCTATATGTCCCCTCTATATTTCTCTCTCCCCCCCCTCTCTCTCTCCCCCTCCTTAACCTCACTACATTCTATGTCATCAACTTTCTCTCTCCCCTCTCTAGGTTTCTCACTTCCTTCTTATCCACCTATCTACCTCTACATCAAGTCTCATTACTCACCTCTCTCTCGCCCCCTCTATCTATCTCAATCCTTTCTCTTGTCATCGAGGTCTCTCATCTTTCTTTCCCAGTATATTATGACCCCTAACAACATGTAATGGGTCATATGGTGTCCTAAGGGGTCATAAGACACCATATGACCCCTTAGGACACCATACGACCCATAACAACACCATATGACACCATATGACCCCTTAGGACACAATATGACCCCTAACGACACCTAAGGGGTCATAGGACACCATATGACCTCTTAGGTTACCATACGACCCATAACGACACCATATGGTGTCCTAAGTGGTTAGAACACCATATGACCCCTTAGGACACCATACAACCCATAACGACACCATATGGTGTCCTAATGGGTCATAGGATACCATATGACCCCTTATGTGTTGTTAGGGGTCATATTTTGTCCTAAGGGGTCATATGGTGTCCTATGACCCCTTAGGACACCATATGACCCCTTAGTACACCATATGGTGTCTGTATGGTTCGTATGGTATCCTATGACCCCTTAGGACACCATGTGACCCCCTAGTACACCATATGGTGTCAGTATGGTCCTATGTTGTCCTATCATCCCTTAGGACATAATATGACCCCTTAGGATACCATACGACCCATAATGACAACATAAAGTGTCCTAGGGGGTCATATTGTGTCCTAAGGGGTCATAACACACCATATGACCCGTTAGGACACAATATGATCCCTAACGACACCTAAGGGGTCATATGGTGTCCTAAGGGGTCATAGGACACCATATGACCCCTTAGGACACCATACAACCCATAACGATACCATATTTTGTCCTAAGGGGTTATATGGTGTCCTAAGGGGTCATAGGACACCATACGACCCATAACGACACCATATTTTTTCCTAAGGGGTCATAGGACACAATATGACCCCTTAGGATACTATGACCCTTAACAACCTCTTAACACACCATACAACCCATAATGACACCATGTGGTGTCCTAAGTGGTCATATGGTGTCCTAAGGGTTCGTAGGACACTATATAACCCCTTAGGATACCATACTACCCATAATGACATGAAGTGGTGTTCTAAGGGGTCACAAGACACCATATGACCCCTTAGGACATAATATGACCCCTGACAACACCTATGGAGTCATATGGTGCCCTAAGGGCACACCATATGACCCCTTAGGACACAATACAACCCATAACGACACCATATGATGTTCTCAGGGGTCATATGGTGTCCTAAATGGTCATAGGATACCATATGACCCCTTATGACACAATATGACCCCTAATGACACCTAAGGGTTCATATGGTGTCCTAAGGGGTCATATGACATCATATAACCCCTTAGGACACAATATGACCCTTAACAACATCTAAGGGGTCATAGGACACCATATGACCTCTTAGGACACCATACAACCCATAATGATATCATATGGTGTCCTAAGGTGTCATAGGATACCACATGACCCCTTAGGACACCATACGACCGATAACAACACCATATGGTTGTTGGCATTCCAATTATAATGAGAGATTGTTGGCATTTCAATGAGGATATTAAAGAAGGTTGTTGATATAACTAATTAAGGATGTTTACTGTCTTAATAACATTATTTTGTCATTGATGTCAAGAAATTGATTTTCTGATTCAGTATGTTGTTGCCATATCTTGAGAAGATTGATTTAAAGAGAATTAAGATGTCAGTAAAAGACACAGAAAGAATATGATGAATAAGGGGAGGAATAAGTTATTCAATGGGCAACTATTACTGAGTTAGACAATGATGAGGTCATGATGTTTAGATTGTTTTGATATACTACATATGTTGTAAATTGTAAGGTTAATACTATACTATGTCACCGAGAAAAGAACCTAGTCGGTAAACCCTAAGGTTATTGCTATCGGTTAATGAAGAGGGAATGTCTACTGAGTAAAGTTTAGTATTTACCGAGTTGCAACCGAGCAGTAACAAAATGCATTGGATGAATAAAAGCATTATTTAATGAAGGAAGCTGATGAGTTGGAGTTAATTAAATGATTGGTATGTTGTGCATGAAGTCTATTAAGAATCTATGGCATTGAAAGATCGACAGGAAGATCTACAGCTCAGATTGAACCGTAATACCCTAGAACAAGTTCCAAGAAATGTATGCAAGTTCCAAGGCGAGGTAAAACATTTTCAGATTGAAAGATACATTGAACCTAGTCAAGTTTGAAGATCTGATGGCTGTGATTGATCATGGGAAATGTGATCAAGAAGATTTAGCAATTATCAAATTGTTTATAAATAAGGAATTGTTGATAAACAATGTATGCGGGCAAATGTAAGCACAAGGATGCTACATAGTGATTACCGAGCACAAAAGCTTGAAGACTTGTTTGATTAATAGAGTATAGAGCCCAACAGAAGGACAAGATAAGTCCTATGACTAAGAAGTATTGAGCAAATAAGAATCTGCTTTAGCATTTTTAGATGTGAAGTTGCAGATATAGTTTATTACTGTTATTTTGTAAAGTGACAAAAAATCTCTTAACCGAGTGGACTTAACAGTCTTATTTGTAAAACCTCTAGCAAGGTAACATTCTGAATGAGTGTTTGAAATCCTTTGACAAGGTCACTTCTAACAAAGTGAAGATCCTAACAGATCTGAGGGAAATCCCTTAACCGGGTCGCATCTAGCAATGTGTTTGTAATCTTTAACAGGATTTGCTTTTAACCGAGCATACTCTAGAAGAGTATATTTCTTAGTGGGTCCGAAATCCCATAGTGGTTTTTCCCTATTTGGGTTTCCACGTTAAATATGGTGTTGAATGTGTTATGATGATTATATGTTTATGTGTTTGCATGTTTAGCAGTTTTTGGTTACACTGTTGAAGAATATGTTACCAAGGTTGAATCTGTTGATTTCATGGAAGTTTAAGTTTGTATGATTCACCCCCCACCTCTCATCTTGTTAGCTTGGCATATGTACTTAACAATTAGTATCAGAACTATCAATGGTGTCCTAAGGGGTCATAGGAAACCATATGACCCCTGAGGACATCATATTACCCATATTGACACTATATAGTGTGCTAAGGGGTCATATGGTGTCCTAAGGGGTCATAGGACACATATGACCCTTTAGAACACAATATGACCCCTAATGACACCCAAGGGGTCATAGGACACCATATGACCCCTTAGGACACAATATGAACCCTAACGACATGTAAGGGGTTATATGGTGTCCTAAGGGGTCATAGAACAATATATATGACCCTTTAGAACACAATATGACCCCTAATGACACCCAAGGGGTCATAGGACACCATATGACCCCTTAGGACACAATATGAACCCTAACGACACATAAGGGGTTATATGGTGTCCTAAGGGGTCATAGAACAATATATGACCCCTTAGGACACCATATAACCCATAACAACACTATATGGTGTCCTAAGGGATCATAGGACACCATATGACCCCTTAGGACACCATACAACCCATAATGACACCATATGGTGTCCTAAAGGGTCATAGGATACCATATGACCCATTAGTACACAATATGATCCCTAATGACACCTAAGGGGTCATATGGTGTCCTATGGGGTCATAGGACACCATATGATCGCTTATGACACCATACAACGCATAACAACACTATATTGTGTTGTAAGGGGTCATAGGACACAATATGACCCCTTAGGGGGTTATATGACACCATATGACCCCTTAGCACACTATACAACCTATAATGACATCATATGGTGTCCTAAGGGGTCATATGGCATTCTAATGGGTCATATAACACCATATGACCCCTTAGCACACCATAAGACCCATAATGACACCATATGGTGTCCTAAGGGGTCATAGGACACCATATGACACTTTAGGACACCATACGACCCATAACAACACCATATGAGGGCTCATATGGTGTCCTACACCATATGACCCCTTAGGAAACCATACGACCCATAATGACACCATATTGTATCCTAAGGGGTCATATGGTTCCCTAAGGGGTTATCGGACACCACATGACCCCTCAAGACACCATACAACCCATAATGACATCATATTGTATCCTAAGGGTCATATGGTGTCCTAAGGGGTCATATGATACAATATTATCTCTAACAACCCCTTAGGGGGTCATAGGACACCATATGACCCCTTAAAACACCATATAGCCCATAACAACACCATATGGTGTCCTAAGGGGTCATACAACACCATATGACCCCTTAGCACACCATATGACCCATAACAACACCATATGGTGTCCTTCATCTGACACCATATGACTCCTTAGGACACCATATGACCCATAATGACACCATATGGGTCATATGGTGTCCTAAGAGGTCATATGGTATTCTATGACCCATTAGGATGCCATATGACCCCTTAGGACACCATATGACCCCTAATGACACTATCTAGTGTTGTTAAGGGTCATATGGTGTATTAAGGGGCCATATGGTGTCATAAGGGGTCATATGGTGTTCTATGACCCCTTGGGACACCATATGACCCCTAAGACCACCATATGGTGTCCTGAGGGGTCATAAGGTGTCTTTAGGGGTCATATGGTGTAATTAGAGGTCATATTATGTCCTAAGGGTTCATATGGTGTTCTATGACCCCTTAGGACACCATATGACCCCTAACGACACCATATGGTATCCTAAGGGGTCATATGGTGTCCTTAGGGGTGATATGGTGTTCTATGACCCCTTAGGACATGTCATATGGTGTCGTTAGGGGTCATATGGTGTCCTAAGGGGTCATATGGCATTCTATGACCCATTAGGAAACCATATGACCCGTAACAACACTATATGGTGTCGTTAAGGGTCATATGGTCTCCTAAGGGATCATACGATGTACTAAGGGGTTATATGATGTTCTATGACCCCTTAGGACACCATATGAACCCTAAGGACACTATATGGTGTCCTAAGGGGTCATATGGTGTTGTTAGGGGTCATATGGTGTTCTATGACCCCTTAGGATACCATATGACCCCTAACAACACCATATGGTGTCCTAAGGGGTCATCTAATGTCATTAGGGGTCATGTGGTGTCCTAAGGAGTTATATGGTGTTCTATGACCCCTTAGGATACCATATGACGCCTTAGGACACCATATGGTATCATGAGGGGTCATATGGTGTCCTAAGGGGACATGGAACACCATATGACCCCTTAGGACACCACATGGTGTTTTTAGGGGTCATATGGTGTCTTGAGTGCTTATATGGCATCCCAAGGGGTCATAGAACACCATACGATCCCTTAGGACACCATATGTTGTTATTAAGGGTCATATCCTAAGGGGTCATATGGTGTTCTATGACCCCTTGGGACACCATATGGTGTCCTAAGGGGTCATATGGTGTTCTATGACCCCTTAGGACACCATATGGTGTCCCAAGGGGTCATAGAACACCATATGACCCCTTAGGACACCATATGGTGTCCCAAGGGGTCAAAGAACACCATATGACCCCTTAGGACACCTTATGGTGTTGTTAGGGATTATATGGTGTTGTATGGGGTCATATGGTGTCCTAAGGGGTCATAGAATAGCATATGACCCCTTAGGACACCATATGACCCCTTAGGAAATCATATGACCCCTTAGGACACCATATGGTGACGTTAGGGCTCATATGGTGTCCTAAGGGGTCATAGAATACTATATGACCCCTTAGGATACTATATGACCCCTTAGGACACCATATGCCATGTCCTAAGGGGTCATATGGTGTCTCAAGGGGTCATAGAATACCATATGACCCCTAAGGACACCATATGACCCTTTAGGACACCATATGGTGTTGTTAGGGGTCATATGGTGTCATAAGGGGTCATAGAACACCATATGACCCCTTAGGACACAATATGACCCCTAGCAACACCATATGACCCCTCAGGACACCATATGATGGTCTTAGGGGTCATATGGTGTCCTAAGGGGTCATAGAACACCATATGACCCCTTATGACCCTTTAGGACACTATATGACCCCTAACGACACCATATGGTGTCTTTAGGGGTCATATGGTGTCCTAAGGGGTCATATGGCATCCTAATGGGTCATAGAATACCATATGACCCCTTAGGACACCATATGACCCCCAACGACACCATATGGTGTCTTAAAAGGTCAGATGGTGTCCTGAGGGGTCATATGGTGTTCTATGACCCCCTAGGACACTATGTGACCCCTTTTAACATCCTAATACATGACATGACCACTTGTGACACCATATGACCCCTCAAGACACAATATGGTATCGTTAGGGGTCATATGGTGTCCTAAGGGGTCATATGGTGTCGTTAGGGATCATATGGTGTCCTAAGGGGTCATATGGTATTCTATGACCCATTAGGGCACCATATGACCCATTAGGACACCATATGACCCCTAACAACACCATATGACCCCTTAGGACACCATATGACCTTTAATGACACCATATTGTGTCGTTAGGGGTCATATGGTGCCATAAGGGGTCATAGAACACCATATGACCCCTTAGGACACTATATGGTGTCATTAGGGGTCATATGGTGTGCTAAGGGGTCATATGATGTCCTTAGGGGTCATAAAACACCAAATGACCCCTTAGGACACCCTATGGTGTTGTTAGGGCTCATATGGTGTTTTAAGAGATCATATGGTATCCTAAGGGGTCATAGAACACCATATGATCCCTTAGGACACCATATGACCCGTAACGACACCATATGACCCCTTAGGACACCATATGACTTATAAAGACACCATATGTTGTCCTAAGAGGTCATATGGTGTCCTAAGATAGATAGTAATAGTTTCCTAAGGGGTCATATGGCCCACAATGCTGCTGCACATACTCAGATGGGTTATATAGAGATACAAGATACCTAGAGGGGGAGAGAGGCATGAGAGACCTAGATAGGGTGAGAGAGAGAGAGGGTTGAGATAGATGGAGGGGCATAGAGAGAAGTTGGTAATGAGATATAGATGGAGATGTAGAGAGGTGGAGAGGGAATGAGGGAGAAACCTAGAGAGGGGTAGAGAGGGTGTGATGGAAAGCTGATGATGTAGATGGTAAAGAGATAATAAGAATTAGTAGGGAAGGGAGAGAGAGATGGGGATAAGGAGGGCGAGGAAGATAGAGAGGGAGAGGGGAAGAAAATAATGGAGATGCCTATAAATGGGAGGGAGGGATAAGAGGAGAGATGAAAGAATAAAGAGAGAGAAGAGTATGAGGGGATTGAGGGAGAGGTAGACATGGAGGGACTACAAGACCTAGGGAAGGAGAAGATAGAGAGGTGGGAGGAAAGCGAGAAGAGGAGGAGAGAGTTAAAAAATAAATAGGGGTAAAGGGGGAGGGAGGTAGAGGGGAAGAGAGAGGGAGATAACTAGAAAGGGGACAAATAGATAGATGAGAGAAATATATTGGGAAAGAGAGATGAGAGACCTAGATGACAAGAGCGAGGACTGAGATAGATAGAGAGGGGTAGAGAGAGGTGAGTAATGAGACATGATGCAGAGGTAGATAGGTGGAGAAGAAGGAAGTGATAAACCTAGAGAGGTGAGAGAGAGTTGATGACCTAGAATGTAGATAGAGAGAATAAAAGAGGAAGAGAGGATAAAAAAGTGGGGGAGTGAGATATATATGGGGGTATGTATGGATGGGGAGGTAGAGAGGGAGAGGGGAAGAAATGAAGGGAGAGACCTAGAGAGGGGAGGGAGGGGAAAGATAAGATATAGAAGAACAAAGAGAGGAGTAAGAGGGGATGGATGGAGAGGTAGACATGGAGGGAGTGAGAGACCTATGGAAGGAGGAGATAAAGAGGTTAGGGGAGGAAGAGTAAAGGAGGGAGTTCATAAAGGGATATGGTTAAGGAGGAGGGAGAGAGAGGTAGAGAGGGACATAGAGAGCTATAGAGGGGTCATATAGATAGGTGAGAGACCTAGATGGCCGGAGAGGAGTGAGATAGATAGAGGGGGATAAAGAGAGGTGGGTACCGAGACCTATAAGCCGAGGTAGATAGGTAGAGAGTAATGGAGGGAGAAACCTAGAGAGGGGAGAGAGGGTGGGATGGGGAGGTAATGAACTAGACAATGAAGATAGATAATAAGAGAGGAAGAGAGAAGACAAGAGAGTGAGAGAGGGAGATAGAGAGGGAGAGAGGAAGAAAGAAAGGTAGATACCTGGAGAGTGGGGAGGGAGAATAGAAGAGATAGAAGAAGAAAGAGATGAGTAAGAGGAGATAAATAGAGAGGTAGACATGGAGGGAGTGAGAGACCTAGAGAATGAGGAGATAGATAGGTTTGGAGAGAGAGAGAGAGAGAGAGAGAGAGAGAGAGAGAGAGAGAGAGAGAGAGAGAGAGAGAGAGAGTTCATAAATAGATAGAGGTAAGGAGAAGGGAGAGAAAGGTGGAGAGGGAGGGAGAGAACTAGAGGGTGGACAATTAGATAAGTGAGAAACCTAGAGGGGGAGAGAAAGGTGGGTAATAATATAGGGAGGGAGAGACAGTGAGGTGAATAGTGAGGGAGGGACAACCCTAGATATGGGGAGAGAGGATAAAAGGGATAGGTAGAGACCAAAAGAAAAGAGTGGGAGGGGAGAGAAATAATAAGAGAGTGGGAGAGAAGAGAGAGGGAGAGAGTCAAGGATAGAGAAGTGAGAGCGACAAGAGATGGAGAGAGATAGGTCTAGAGTTTGGGGAAGATAAAGAGAGTCAGATACATAGCTAAAGAATGCTAATAGGAGCATGTTGATTACTGAAATTTGACATGCCGATTACTGAAATTTGACTAAGTCTAAAATTTTATATGATCCTCTAAAAATTAGAATCTACATTATAAGTCCTATAGAGCTATACTTAAATGTTATATTTCATGTCTATATTCTCCTTCGGGGGTGGATATAACTTGTGCACAGAATGGAAAATCTACACACTCATAAAACCTTCACATTGGACAATGCAAAACATTTGGTGCGCACCAAATTTGGTGCTCGCCAAATGCAAAAAATTGACTTTTCACATTTGGCGTGCGCCAAATGTGAAAATTCAAAATTTTGAATTTGGCGAGCACCAAATGTGAAAATTCAAAATTTTGCATTTGGCGAGCGCCAAATAGGGTGAGTGCCATATTTGGTGCTCACCAAATGGTTTGCTTGGGAGAATACCAACCGTTTGGGTTGGATTTGCCTTGGGCATCCAACTTGTAGGTTTGGACGACCTCTTCATGCCAATGACACATTTTTATGAAAAGGTAAAAAGTGGCACCTTTTTGGTACCACAACTTGGTGCACTTACCCCCATACTATATAATAAATTAAATAGATTAATATAAAAATTAATAAATGACATTAATCTAATATAAACATTAATAAATGGCATTAATCCAATTATTAATTGAATAATAAACATACACTCATATCACCTCAAGCAACCCGACAAAAGTGTCCACATCGACAAAAGACTCTAACCACCACTTACGCCATGACATTACTGACAAAGTGAACAACTAAGCCTAGAGTATGAGAGGGAAACACATGCCATCTTCGACAACTTGCCATTGGGATAAGACACACTCAGACATATGAGACTAGGTGGAGTCGATGCCTGGTACTTGGAATCTTGCAACCACCACCAAGACACAATACGATACATATACAACATATATACATCATGATAAATAGGCATGTGAAAATAGAATCACAACACCAAATCATGCTCACAATGAGTGATAAGGCATCATCCCTTCCACAAAGACAGTCACACAATAACAACATCAATGCATTGCATTATACCATAATCACAAAATAAGGGTTTGAACTATCATAACATCATAAATCATATAATCCACATAGGAATATCAAGTGCATATGATCCATCCAATGTAAATCCATCAATCAAGTAATCCGGAATGTATCATCAATCATATAAGTCATCCAATGCCATGAGTCAAATCAAATATCCATCATCAACAAAAAACATCTAGAGTCTAAATAAGATCATAAGTGTCAAGGAAATATCATCAAAATATCAACCATGAGTCTAAAAAAGTCTATCGAAGCATAAATCAAAATGTCAGGCTAGGAGGGACACTACAAAGTTCCTCTGCAATTGTCCAAAATAGTTGATCAAAATCCAAGGGATTGATTTTCTAAGAGGGTGGGGAAGAAGCATGATTCCAATAATCTCTAATAAAGAACTTGAATTAATTAGCCAAGTCCTTAATTATCAAGTAGATCGAGTGATATTCCAAGGGACTATAAGAGGAACAAGCGTCCTTCAAATATCTAACACTCATACCATTGAACACCTTTCTAGAGCAATATTTTAGTTTTGAGCAAATTATTCCATATGTGGGAGCCCTAGGGTAGAACTTCATATTATAGAAAGGACATGATATCCCTTCCATGAAGGTATCTATTTTTCATCATGTTAGACCAATCTAACTTCTCTAAAATGAGTCTCCACCTAAGTTTTGCAAGGAGGGCCAAATTTAGGGGACGAGAATCTCTAATGCTTAGGCCTCCAGATTCTTTACTAGTACATACCTTATCCTAGTCCAAAAGATATTCACATCTTCTGTTCAAGGCCAAATTAAAGCAATCTTCTTTGGATTTGGTCTAATTAACTGTAAAGAACATGTTAATAGTTAAAGATTATTATAATCTGCGTAAAATACTTTTGTAAAATTTGACCCATCACCTCAAAGATTAATTTAGCTTGTTGAATACTATGCTTCTAGCGTGTGATTGTATAATATTCCTAGAAGGATTTATGAGTACATGCCTATTTTTATTAGGATATTATAGTATTTTATTGTCAAATTTACTAAAGCTAATTTCATTTCTTGCAACAATCAAGGGATCATATGGATTGTTGGTAGGATTCATATCTGTGTCATCATAATGAGGAGAAAATGTTATTTAATAGAAAAGTTTGGCTTCATGAAGAAATTCTATAATCCTTATACAACATCAAAAGTAATAAAATAAATGTCAAAGAAATCCTATTTTGCAATTTTCAGAAAAAGAAAAATAATAAAATTGATAAAAGTGAATTAATATAGAAAATTTTATAAGCTTGTTCTCTTGGTAAAATCAGACCTTTATTTGGACTTGTTTCAAATGTTGAATCATTTAGTGGACATTGACAGGGTTGTGTAATTCTTTTTCTTTGCTGGGTGTGTGGTCCTTGTGTCTTTGTATTTCTTTTTCTGATTGAATAATTTTTATCCCTCTTTTTAGTAAGAGCTTAAAGCTATTGTTTTGACCTTCTAGGTTGTCACAAAGAATGTTGGATGATTTTTTATGTGCACAAATGTCAAAAAGAGGTCATTTAGAGGTGTCACCTAATACCTACTTAAAAATGCTCCAATAACTGTGCACTACAACCACTTTGAAAATTTGTACAAATAATCCAATACAAGTGAAGGGTTATTGGAACACGGACTATAATTAGACCCCTTCACCTAAATAGTTAAATAAATGACACAAAATTGGTACCCAAAATGGTACCTGTTCAACTTGGGTTTCAAGGATTGAAGCATGTAGTGTTGGGGGACATTACCAAACCCGCTATGCAGTCCACTGATGCATCCATTGTTTGGTATTCATTGAGTTCTTCTTGATCCAACATAATGCTCACACAAATACCATGACTATTCCATTACATTTATAATTATTTATTTGGATAAAGTACGCTAATTTTGGAAATAATGTTAGAAATTAGAGATCTTCGCATTTAAGACGGACCTAATGAGAATTAAAAAGGATTCTGAAAGAATTCAATGACTTGATCTCGAGCTTCATTGAAGTGAGTTTCATTTTTAGCTATACAGAAGCTAAAAAGCCTGTGGATCTTCTTGTGAAGAAAAGTGTGACATGGGACCCGATAGTTTCAAATTTTTGTACTGAAAGAGAGGATTGGAAAGGTTAAGAATCCTTTCATTGGAGTTGCCAAATTTACACCTACGTAGATTGTAATTATTAAAAGGTGAGGGCTTTAAGAGAGATTTTGTGTGAATAGACCTCCTTTCATTTGAATTGCCAAATTTACCCACATACATTGTAATTTTTTAAAAAGAGAGGGCTTTAAGAGAGATTTTTGTATAAAAGATTCAGTACAAAGTACAAATCTTGGCAATAAGCTAAGTAAAAGCACTGACAGTGGTTTTGTTCATGCAATATTATTGTACTCATCTTGATTCTATTCATTACTTCAAATGTATGTGGTACTTCTCCATACTTAAAAGAAGTTTACTTTGAGTTGAGGAGGAAAGCAAGGAAACTACAGGATGATTTCGGTGGAGCAGTTACAGATGACCAATAGAAGAATATATTTCATACATAAACAGAGTACATTGTGTGTGATTTAGTATATACTTGGTCCCAAAGTAATGGAAGGCCTATTAAGGGTGAGAGACCATAAATGGAGGATAATTTTACACAATATGTTTCCTATGTTCCATGACATTTTGGTGACAGGAATGCCATGATGGCAGGAGACAACAGTCCAGTAGAAATTTCTAGGGGTGGCAGGAGGGACAACAGTATGTAAAGGGATACTATAATTTCTACAAGATAAACTAATATTGACTAACGTTGTACATGTCATTATTAAAACAGTGACAATGGTATAGTATATATAACTCAAATTTATATAAGTTTCATTAATATTGGGTAGCATCATACAAGACAGTGGAAGCAATATAGCAGCAATAAGTATATGAATATCATGAATCATGATAATAGTATAACAACAAAAAAATTAATCATGACAGCAGAGACATCAACCAATAGTATAACATCAATATTCAGAATAATTGCTAATGATATAACACAAAGTAAAAATGTTAGTATGTGATAATTAGGGATCATGTCGTTGCTCCCGTTCCCTACAGCTAGGGTTCCTGTGAATCATTTGCGAGACAGATTTGCTCGTCGAGGGTGGTTTCATCCTAGTGGGCCAACGTCTTCACGTTGGGCTTCTCGTAGCTTCGGTGGGCATACTTATCCTTCTGCGGTGCAAACTGATAGAGAAGGTTTCAGAACTGCTTTTGGGGGTGGAGCATGCAATGCTTTCTCAGACAGAAGTGGCATGGATGGGATAGGTGGGCTTTCGGCCGGTATCATGACAGCAGATAAGAAGCAAATTTCGGGGAGGAATGCTAGAGATGGTGGGTCAGCTAAGGGTCATAGGACTAGGGTCTCTAAATCTCATGTCTTCATGCAGCTGCTTATGAGCATTGCTTATTGAAAAAATAAGACACATGGCTTATCATATTTTTTTGTTCTTCTATTTACTTGTCTAAAATTTTGCTTATGAATTTTATTTGTAAAAAATATTATCAATAATTTCATTTACAAAATAATTTAAGAAGATTGCATAAAAATAAGCAGCCATTTGACTATCCATGGGACCACTTGCTCCACAAATTGCTCCTTAAAAAGTTGAGCAGCTGCTGCTCCAAAATAAGCTAAGCAACAGCATGGGGACATGCCCTAAAGAAATGAATTGGAGCAGGAAAGCCAGACACTAGAGGCGAAGGGTTTATGATAGTTTTGGACGGCCAATTGCACCCCTTCATTTAGTGGTTGGGTTGGAGCTCGAGATGGTGGTAATGGTAAGGTTCCCTCATGATAAATGGAATGTAGTACCTTTTAGACTATGCACAACACCTGCAAACTTCTAATGAAGAACGGATAAAGTTCTAGTTCCATACAATTTTGGAACTTGGCCAATACTGTGTTCAGATCTTTTGCAAATAATATAGATTATCTGTTTCCCAATTCTTCATCGTTCTTCCTTGTTCTTAGAATCTTATGTTTTTGTTGTTCATTGATTGTTTGTTTGACCCACTTGTGGTTTAATACAGTAAATTCATTATAATTTGACCTTATATTAACTGGCAAGGAAACCAAACCTTGTAGAATGCACATTTTGTTTAAATCTCTACCGTCCAACATCACATCATAAATTCAAACCTCTTCTATTTCAACGTATACAAAGACACACAAAGATTATGCCATGTTTTAGTGAATTCAAATATCTCAGATGGCATATTTTGAGCCTTTACAGATTTAAGACATGCAAATACTCAAAAAAAGGAATTCAAAGTTTCTGTAAATGCATTTGAACTGTTGCCAAGGAACATAACCTTATGAAATCCACACATTAGTTCAGCCTATCACTAATTAGTTTAAACTAAAATTGTCTGGCACCAGGTTGTAAGTTCGAAGTTCAAAACTCTTCTACTTCAAGAGATTCAAAGTCTTTGCAAAGATACTCAAAATTTTAGCAAATTCAAAGATATCTGGGAATAGACTCTAGCCTTCACAGATTTATTACTTGCAAATATTTGATAACATTCAAAGCTACAGTAAAATTTATACTTGCAAATCTTTAATAGCATTCAACTCTACAGTAAATGCATTTCAATTGCTGAAGGAATAAAACCTTACAGAATGCAACATACTTTAGCCAAAGGCTGAATAGTTTGTATTTCAACTGTCTAGGCGTCATGTCATAAGTTTGAACCTCTCATACTAAAAGAGATACAGAGCTTGTGCAAATTTTTAGCAAATCCAAAGATCTCGGGAATAGATTTTGATACTTCCATAGAGTTATGACTTGCAAATCTTAAAAAGCATCCAAAATTACATTAAGATAAATGACATGTGGAACTTTACAATCGTTCAAGTTTAGAATAAATGCATTCGACTTGTTGTTAAGAGGAAAACTTTACAAAATGAAAAAAAAATTAGTCTATGACAAAAAAGTTTAATTTTTTTCTATTCCGTCAATGGTGACAATAAAAAAAACATAACCTATAGTATGAAGTTCATAAGGATTCTTAAGAGACAATCATGAATTAGTTTTCACATAGGACCACTTGAAGAAAGGTTGCTTGCTACTTTTAAGTTTAATTATTCAATGAGATTCACACTGCATCAAGTCATGCCATCATTCAAGTTGTCACATGGTCACTATGGGATACCTACATTATATATTGTATAGATGTTGTTTAATGGTTATTACCACTCTGTGAATGATTAGTTAAGTGAATTTTTTTCTATTTTTAAAATATCATTTTGATAAATGATTCTAAATTTTTAATTTGCATAATATTTTACAAATATTATTATACCTCTAAAGAGTATGATATTGCCTTTATCTCATTTTAATTATCATTAATTCAAATTTAACCAAAATTTAAAAATATCATGATCATTGAATTTAATTGCACTTCATACTTTATCATTGAACATACAAATATTAAACTTATTCCAACTTGTTTCAATATTACATATGCAATTTATTTTAAACTAAGTTATTTAATTTATTTTCATTTAAATTATTTTATTTTATTTTATTTATTTGTTTTAATGTAAGTTATTTAATTTATTTAGTTTGATTTAAACTATAAAATTTTATTTTTCATTTAAGTTATTTAATTTAATTTATCTTATTTTAATTTAATTTTAATTATTTTAAATTGTTTAATTTAATTTATTAATTTATTTTATTTTCTTTAAATTAATTTGAAATAAAATTTAATATATATATTATTAATTTTTATATATATAGAGAGAGTAATATAATGGACATTTTAAATATTTAATTTAAGAACTCTTATTATAACTGATTGACCAGATTAAAATAAAATCTAGTATATAATTTATTGATTTCTATTTATATATATAGAGAGAGAGTAATATAATGAACATTTTAAATATGTCCAGGGGGTTGAGCTTAGTTGGTTAAAGCATTGAGTTCTCAATATGGAGACCCAAGTTCAACTCCCATGAGGGACAACTTTGTGGAATTCTAAGTTGTGACTCTTGGTCTTCCATTGGTTGTATTGGTCACATTGTTTAAAGTAGATTTCTAAGTTGTGACCCTTGGTCTTCCAATTGTTGTTTCTAGTTTGGTGCTTGAAAGGAGCTAGTATTTGTAATAAGTTTGCTCAAAAGGACCTGGTATTTGTAATAAGTTTGTAACATGGATGCTTGAATGAACAAAAAATGAGCTTTATTGTAATGTCGTTCTATGATACTTAATACAAAAAAAATATTTTAAATATTTACTTTTAGAACTCTTATTATAAATGGTTGACCGGATTAAGGTTATTTAGAGTGTTTTTATTACAATATTATACATGCAATTTATTTTAATATAATTTATTTAATGACCCATTCATGGGTTGGGAAGGGTTAATCCTTGTCTTAAGGGTAACGAGGACTCAAGTGAGGTGTGGATGGTGCTAGAGAAATGATGGATACAAATCAATTTTGATGGAGCTTCTCAGGGAAATCCAGGGATTTCAGGTGCAGGATGTGTAGCTTGTGATGAGAATGAAAAAGTGCTCTTCAAAGGGGCTCAGAGATTTCAAGATGGTACGGATAACGAGATCGAGGTGTAAGCCACGTTGGTGGGGTTAGAATTAGCTAACAACATGAAAGTCCCAAAGGCAAATCTAGAAGGGGACTCGAAATATTATAGTGGAAGCAATTGTGAAGGGGGCCTCACCCAGCTGGAGAATTAACAAGTTTATTTCGATTATTTGTTCAAAGCTTCTATCCTTCCAAGACTTTAGGATATCCCACATTAAGAGAGTAGTAAATGGGGTGGCAGACCCGCTGTCAAATGTGACCTGTGAGTTAGACAGTTTTGCCACAAAATGGTGGGGTGGTGATGGTACAAGTGTGCACTTGGCACCTTAATGAATTTGAAATTGAGTTATCAATTTGATAAGAATTTTTTCATCCACCAGATGCCATGAATGCTTAAGTGGTGCGACAGGTGACTGTTGATGGCCATTTGAGCTCGCATGGTTTTGACAAAATGCCTTAAATGCCATGTCTGGAGTTGGTGGGCAAAAGGGCGGAGAGAATAGAGGGACAAGTCATTCATTATGGAGGAATTACAAGTTGAGTGAGAATTTACTTGTACTCACTGCCTGAAAAGTTGGTAATTCATTCCTTGTTGCAGTTGTGTGTTGGCAGAGTGAGGAGAGCCAAAGACAGAGTTGTAGAGTGGCCATGGAGGTGAAATTCATGCTTAAAACCAAAAAGAAGTTGAGCCCATTTTTGGGAGAGGTCACAAAGAGAAGACTCTTTGGGTTGTTCCTTTTCCAAGATGACCATTTGATTAAGTGTGTTCGTTTAATTCTGGGGAAGACCTTTGGCAATCTTAGACATTGTTACCGCACAAATATGGATGTGTATTCGATAATTATGGTGTGGGGGCTGGAGCTTGGTGATTCAGTGGAGGTGATAAAGAAGGTAATGGAGTCACTTGTGCACGACGACTACCTGCTAGGCATGGACTCCATAACAGAATGGGTGATTCCGGGTGTAGGGATTGATGTCAGTGAGGGAAGCGAATTTGTGTCGCATGAATGTTTCAAGAAACCTTTATTCTCCATCCACTGGCCAGAGGATTGTGGAAGAGTTCATTGTAGGGAAGAAGTGAAACGTGGATGGGAAGGATTGAAAATGGTGGTGCAAATTAAGGAATTGGATGACATAATTCACAAAGCCAAGATGGAAGCTGTAATCGTGGAAGGTCGAGTGCTTCATCTGTGCAAGAAGAAGAGGCTACATGAGATTTCAGACAATGTAGGGGAAGGGAGCTCATAGGGTGTATGAATCTTCATCTTCCCTCTTTCTTTTTGCAATTCTCTTTTAACTGTTAATGGTTGGTCTATAAATTTTAGAAAAATTCTAAACTTGTTTGTTGGTCTACGAGATTTAATTTCCTGTTAAATGGATACTATGAAATGTTTTGCATCTACATGTGGATGCTGGGTAGTTTTCGGGGTTGTTTGTAGTTGAATTTTTTTTGGTTTGAGGTGTTTCAGGATGTTTTTTGGATTGACAATTGTAAAATCTATGTATCTACTTCCTACTATTTTTGAATAAAAACTATTATTATCGAGCAAAAAAAATATAATTTATTTAATTTATTTTAATTTAAGTTATTTAATTTAGTTTTATTTAAATTATTTAATTTCATACATTAATAGTTGGATATAGTTGAAATAAATCAAATATTAAACTAATTGTAACTTGTTACAATACTACATATGCAATTTATTTTAATTTAAGTTATTTAATTTAATTTAATTTAATTTAATTTTTTTTTTGAATCAAAGGGGTAAAATTTTTATTGAAACTAAATCACAAAAATTAAAAAGAGAGCCAGAGCCCTGAGGCCCTAGAAAAGAACTACCAACCTAGTCCCACCTCATCCAGCTTCATAACCATCCATGTCCTTATTAAAAATCTTCTGCAAGTCTTGAGAGTAATCCCCGAAGAGATGCTCCCAACCTTCAACTTTCCAATCACTACCATGTTCCGATGCCCACTTGGCCAAACAATCAGTTGCTCTATTCCATTCTTGAGGGATATTGATGAAAGACACCTGCTCCATTAAAGAACTAATATGGAGAATTTATTGAACAATCCCTGCCAATTGCCACTAGATCCCACTCACCTTCTGCTCATTCAACAGGTTAACAAAAATTTGTGAATCCGATTCACAAATCACCTTCCTTCGTCCCAACTCCCAAGCCCACTCTAGGGCATAGAGAATCGCAAATCCCTCCATAAAATTATTAGACTACCTCCCTTTATGCACCGAAAAGAGGAAAACTACCTCCCCCTTACTATTCCCGCCAACACCACCAACTCCAGCAGGGCCTGGGTTACCCCTAGATGAGCCATCAGTGTTAATCTTGATAATCCCATCCTGAGGGGGTATCCACCTTCCCACCGTTTTCACCTTCTTTGTAGCCCGTCTACCTCTCTTGACACAAGTTGAGGCAAGAGACAACTCCTGCAGGCCAAACCTACTCACAATATCTGCCTCATCTCTACTCAGTGGAAAATTCACCTCACATTTAGCTTCCACTATCTCCCGGATCATAGCAATGATCATATTCCAAACTTGTTGAACAAACAATCCGACCTCACAAAAATTCTTCCTGTTCCTCTCAAGCCAGATTTGCCATAGAATGAAGATGGGCCCAATATACCAAACAGTCTGGAGGAAGGAGGACAAGATAGGAGGTCTGCCCAAACTGCTCCATAACTCAACAAGAGAATCCGCATGGACACAAGGATGCTTCCACACCCCCCACCAATAATGCCAAATAAGCATAGAGAAGGGGCATCTGAAGAACACGTGTGAGGAATATTCCTCCCCATTACCACAAAAAACACAAATAGAAGGCCCCAAGAATCCCCGCTTGTGGATATTGTCCCAGGTTAGACATCTATCAAAGCCAAAGTCCAAGAAAAGTAGTTACACTTCAACCAAGAAACATTATTCCACACCTATTTCCACCAGTTCACCTCTCCTCCCTCAAGTCTTCGGCTCAACAATTCCTGGTATCCACTAGCCACAATAAAAATGACCTTAGGATTTGGAGACCAAGCAAGCCCATCCCTTCCCTTGAGGGAGCTACAATGTCTAGTTGCTAAAATGCCATGCAACTTAGCACACTCTTCCTCCATCCCAGCAACTGACCACTCATTAGGAGCCTTCCACCTCTCCAAATCTAGCTGACCACACCTATAAACAGCCTTAAATTCACTCACCCTTGACCACCCCACCTCCAAAAACCTCTGGCATAGATTCCCAAGGTGAGGAAACTGATCAAGGATGGGGGGATATCCATCCCAAGAGTTATTCCAGAAAAGGACATCTTCCCCCCTTTTGCAAATCCAAAAAAGCCTAGTCTTAATGAGAGAAGCCCCACTCTTGAGAGTATACCAGATCGATGAGCCCTTTCCCTCAAGCGGATATCTAAGGATTTCCTCCATCGGGATCCTCTGCAAATATTTGTTGGCCAAAATCCTAGCCCAACCTCGATCCTACTCCACACACCACCTCCAATACAATTTAGTAGCCAACGCTTCCCCAAAAAGAATAGACTTCCTTAAACCAAGCCCCCCCCCCCGACTGCTTCTGGCTAAACACCAGGTTCCAATTGACCAGACTCCATTTGGAAGAGGAAAGATTGTCTGCCCATAAGAATTGCCTAGCCAGAGAATCGAGACCCTTCAAGAACCACTTAGGAGCCACATGAAGCATACATCGATAGATTGGAAGATCCTGAACCACCGACTGAATCAGTTGTACCCTCCCAACAAAGGATAGTCATCTATGAGTCCAATGTTCAACCTTCATGCAAAATTTATCCAAAATACCCTGCCAAGACTCCCTAGGAGGGTTGCCAGGAGAAATAGGAATACCCAAATAAATCAAGGGCAGGGAGCCAACTTGGAATCTCAAGATAAGAGAAATCCCCCTTTAAATAGTTTCAGGAGTGTTGAAAAAGAGGATAGAATATTTATCCTCATTGATCAATTGGCCTAAGGCCGCAAGATAAACATCCAAGACCTTACACAAATTAGTAGCTTCTCTGACCCGAGCCAGCCCCATAAGGGTCGTGTCATCCACAAACTGCAAATGAGACTACAGCTGCAGGTCATTACCCCATCTCCAACCCTAAATAATACCCAGACCCACATTATGCTTAATCAACCTCCCCAAACCCTCAGCCAAAAGAATGAATAAGTAAGGAGAGAGGGGGTCCCCTTGGCAGAGACCCCTAGAAGCACCAAACAACTCAGTATGGTCTCCATTGATAAGCATAGAGAAAGAAGTAGATGTAACACAACTCATAACCCACTGGACCCACTCATCAGCAAAACCAAAAGCCCTGAGGATATTCTGAAGGAAGGACCACCGAACTCTATCGTACGCCTTAGCCATATCCAACTTGATAAACATAGCTTTTTCCTTGGATGAAGCCATAGAATGAATGGTCTCCATAGCAATGACCACACCATCCAAAATTTGGCACCCTTCCACAAATCCACTCTGCTCCTCAGAGTAAAAATTCCCCAGACACTTCTTTAATCTATCCACTATTAGCTTAGAGATGATCTTATAAATCACATTGCAGAGAGAGATAGGGTGGAACTGGCCTATCCAGTCGACCCCATCACACTTGGGGATTAGAGAAATGAAAGTCGCATTCAATGCCCGAAGCATCTGCTTATTTCTCTGGGACTCCTCGACTACATCCAATAAATCCAGTTTGATAATATCCCAGAACTCTTGAATGAATTCTACCCTGAACCCATCTGGTCCAGGAGCTTTTCCTTTTCTCATGTGAAAGACAATCCTCTCAAGCTCTTCCAACAAAATAGGACACAAAAGTTTCTCATTCATCTCCCCCGTGAAAAGAGAAGGAATGCAAGCAAGAACTTGATTCTCCACCACCGTTTCGCCCTAGGAGTCCTCCTTGAAGAGGGCCTGAAAAAATTGTAACGACTCCCTAGAGATCTCCTGCAAGGATAAGCACTGCTCACCTCTATCGTTAACCAGAAGAGGGATTAAATTTCTATGTCTTCTTTCTTTCACTGAGTTGAAGAAGAAAGCAGTGTTCTTGTCCCCCTCCTTCAGCCAATTAATACAAGCTCTCTGCTTCCAGTATATTTCTTCCCTGAGCTCCCATTCCTCAACCACCTTGACAACCCTGACCTCCTCCCTAAGAAAGTCCTCAGACAAGCCATGCCCTCTGATTTCACTGGTGATCCTATTCAACACAAGTTGAGCATCTTTCTTAGCATGAAAAATGTTCCTAAATCCCTATCAGTTCCACTGCTTAAGCTAAAACTTAAAAAATTGCAAGTGGTTGGCAAAAGAGTACATGACAGTGCCAAAGACCAGCCTCCCATTCCTCCACCATTCTGCTACAAGAACCTACAAAGTAGGATCCCGAAGCCACATAAGTTGGAATTTGAAAGAAGGTGAGTGAGCTACCCGAGCCGAAGAAGAAACTAGCTTGATGGGCCAGTGATTTGACCCTCTCCAGTCAAGAATCTCAGAACTTGTGGACCACCCCCCACCAATCTAGAAACTAGAAACCAGAAAACAATCCAACCTGTTTGCAATCCAATACTCTCCCACCCTCCTATTGTTCCAATTGAAAAAACCATTGCCAGGCTTAATGTCAACAAGACGCAACAAAGATATGCTATCCTGAAAAAGGACAAAAGAAAGTTCCAACTGCATAACACCCCCCTTCTTTTCACTCAACTCAAGGATGGAATTGAAGTCTCCTACCTTAATCCACAGATGAAAAGGGGCGAGCCTTTGCATATAAGAAATATGAGACCATAAGTTTTTCTTACCCTGAAAATCAGTAGGGGCATAGATGTTAGAAAACAAGATGAATTCCCCAGTCTCAAGACTAGAAATAACCCCAGATAACGAAGATATGGAGGCAACCCACTAGACAGGGTAAAATCTTAAAGGGTTCCAAAGGCAGGCCACCCTCTAGAGGAATCAGCTGCCCCAACACATAGACACTCACCTCACCCCCATAGCTTTGGCAGAAGACCCATCATACTCTCTACATAAAGTTTAGTTTCTTGCAAGAATAGGACATCAGGTGAATGATTCCTAATCAAATCCTGAACAAATTTTTGTCTAGGGCCACTGTTCAAGCCCCCCACATTCCATGAAAGCCCAATCATTTTGGGGGATTGGAAAAGTGAGAATCCAAAGTCTTTATTGACCCTAACTCAACCAAATTCTCCCCCATCAATTTGATCTTATCCAGATCCTTCTTTCTACCAACATTTGAGCTCTTCTCTGAAGCACTTTTCTTAATATCTTTCTGGTGCAGACCCAGGTGAGTAGAGGACTTATTACTTTTAACCCCAGCCGGTTCCAATTTCAAATCTATCATAGAACCCTCCCCCTCAGCCAAATTCACCTCAAGAATAGGAGTGAGTCCCAACTGGACCCCTACTGGCTGATCCGTCTCCATATGCTGGATTTCAACCACTAGCAGGGCTTGGGTAGAGTCCTTAATTACTCTTTCTGGAGCCCCCCCCCCCCCTGATGCACCTTGATCCAAAGGGGTTAACCCCAGATTTACTTCCTGATGGCTAAGATCATCCAAGACCTCAAATCTATTGAAGGAATCCTCCTCCTGTCTCTCTTGTAGGGGCCTCATTTGTCCTTGGTTCCTGTTCTTTGTCTTAATTGAGACAAAACCATCAACACCCACAACCTCGATCGACATGGAAGCTTTCCCTTTCTCAGCCCTATCTAGGCTCGGGTCCGACTGTTGAGGTTGGTGCACAGTCAGTTTATATCTAGGGCACTTATGTTGTAAATGACCATACTCATGGCACATACGATATCAAAATGGTAAAATCTCATAATCTAACTGCTGAACCCAAGAATAAGAGCCTGCGCACATATCTATAACATCTGGCAAAGCTTTATTAAGATCAATTTCAACACAGATACGCGCAAAGGTCATTACCTTTCTCCCCAAGGTTTGCATTGAAGATCCCACTGGCCTCCCAAGCAGAGAAGCAAGCATTCGAAGCACATCCTCCCGACAACATTCCATAGGAAAACGTGGTAACCGAACCCACACTGGAACTCTATTTGGGAGCTCCTCAAAAGGATTAAACCTCGCATGCCAAGGCTTGATGAACAATCCCACCTGGTTGTAAAAATACGGGTCTCCTTCAAAGACCCTATTGCGATCCTCCATGCAATTGAAAGTAACCATGAAGTAGTTATTTGCCAACAACATAATCTCCATCTCCCCTTCCGGTGCCCAAGTCCTCTGCGCCCAGTTTTCTAAAAATTGCAAGGAAACCGTCATTCCCAAAAAACTTGCAGTATAGCGAGTGTTTTGAAAAATATTCAATGTCTTCAACTACCATCTCAAGAGGAATAACCAGCTTCGGCCTCTCACTGCATCTCTCCAGACAACCATTTATCTTCATAATGCGAGAGCTGCCAACACTCCCAAACCCAAAATCTGATGATAAAAGATTATTGTTAAAGTCTTCATACTCTGAAGTGGGGGTTTTGAGCCCACCGCAACAAGAAAATCCATGGTTGGAGCAACTTGTGAGGCCTCACCACCAAAACTTGACATCGGGGTGCAAAAAAAATAAAACACAAGTGCCAAGAACCCACACCCCAAAGGGCCACTCAAGGAGGCACGACACCCAAGGCACCACCCCTCCCAAGCACCACCAAATGAAGGGGCCAATCGACACCCCCAGGCTCATGGGAAACCCTCGAGCCGCAACAAGTCGAAGCCCCACCTCCACACAGCCTAAGCCCCACCCCCGTGCAACCAAAGCCCCACCCTCGCGCAGCCTAAGCCCCACGTGACGACCCCTGCTTCTCCCCCCGCACCCACTGCCGAACCCTGCCCAATAGCCGCTGCCATGACACTCCCCTGACGCCCTGCACTTCCCTCCCCCGCTGCACCTGCAACAAAACCACCCATGAGCTAAGGCCATGAAACCCTAGCTCGACTGCCTCCGATCCCCCGCACGCACGCCATCAATATCTCTCTTCATTTTATTTAATTATTTTAATGTAAGTAATTTAATTTATTTAGTTTGATTTAAACTATTTAATTTTATTAAAGTTATTTAATTTATTTTTATTTTATTTTATTTTACCTATTCTTTTATTTTATTTATATTAATTTAAAATAACATCTAATATATATTTTATTGTTTTTTATTGATTACTTTAATTCAATTTAGAGTTATTTATTTATTTTATATGTAAGTAATAGTAAAATAATTGTAATTATGACGGTGTCATACAATATGATGGTGTCAATTTTAATCATGAGGGGTTTTTGATCACGCATATCTATCAATCCATTATGTAAGTATTAATACGCCTCTTGACGTAATAATAAATATAAAATTTTATATAACAAAATTTATAAGATTTGAGAACAACAAATAAAAGTTTGAGTCTTATCACTATAAATCGTATTAATTATGATTAAATCATAAAGTCTACAGTCAAACCCAAAAGGATTACTTTTTAGAAGTTTAATAGTGCAAGGGTAAAATTTTATTGATTTTTATTGATTACTTTAATTCAATTTAGAGTTATTTATATTTTATTGATTTTTATTGATTACTTTAATTCAATTTAGAGTTATTTATTTATTTTATATGTAAGTAATAGTAAAATAATTGTAATTATGATGATGTCATACAATATGATGGTGTCAATTTTAATCATGAGAGGTTTTTAATCATGCATATCTATCAATCCATTATGTAAGTATTAATACGCCTCTTGACATAATAATAAATATAAAATTTTATATAACAAAATTTATAAGATTTGAGAACAACAAATAAAAGTTTGAGTCTTATAACTATAAATCGTATTAATTCTGATTAAATCATAAAGTCTATAGTCAGACCCAAAAGGATTATTTTTTAGAAGTTTATTAGTGCAAGGGTAAAATGCTTTGATAAGAAAAGCAAATTTTAGAGGATGGAGGGGAAAAAAACTATTAATAAGAAAAACAAACTTTTTATAAGTATAGCACTCATAGTGTTGACATTCAAAGATTCAAATTGGCTTTATTTATTCTTATGCAAAAGATTACATAAATAGTTATCATTAAATTTTAATCTCAAAATATTTTAACTAGGCAAATATTTTGTCAAATACATTAGAAAAATTATTAGCTCAATCCAATTTAGCATTTATTCTAATTTTAAGTATTATTAGAAACACAAATAATCAATTCTTTAGTAGAATTTTTTTTTTTAAAAATAAATTATTTTGCAAAAGAAAACTTATGTTCATAGACAAATCAAAATAGTTAAAACTATCAATGAGATTATATTACAAAACTAGTTAGTAGTTAAAGTTAGATCAAATTAATTAAAAGGATAAAGATAATTACCAAGTAGTTACAAGTAATTGATTTTATAAGTACTTAATAACAAATTATTCATTATACTATAAAAGAAATTAAAGAAATGAGTTTATTTTTCGAATGAAATTACTGAGTTTGATTATGTCACAAAGGTAGATTTCAAGAGATAGAATATTAAAGACAATTGAAAAGGTTAAATTTGTATAATTAATATTATAGTTTTAAAGGCATTTAAGATTGGTTAATAGTTAAATTTATTTTTCTAAGGACATGTTTTATTAAGAAATTATTATAAGCTATTTTCAAAGGTACTAGTATTAATTAAATTAACATGGAAAGAAAATTGGTGAAAAATTAATTCAAAAAAAATTGGTTGAATATTAAGAAGTGATAGGAAAACTAAATCCATTGACTTGAAACCCATGAAACAAAATCAAAATATGAAGTTATTATTTTACACCTCGTAGATCAAACTAGTGACTCTTAAACTAAAGAGGAATTAGGAAGAGGAAACCTTTTTTACATTAGATTATCAAACTTGACTTACCTTGTGGATCTCAAATTAAATACTTATGGGAAAAAGCACAAACCTATGTCATACTTGGGGCTAATTGGGTGTAGTCCGACCGAACTTAGTCCGGTTGGACTATTTCCCTGCCATGTGGCGCCTAAATGGCACCAATAGTTTAGTCGAACTATTGATGCCATAATCTGAGTTTTTTGTGAGCACCAAAATGCAAAAGATTAAAAATAATTCAAAATAGTTCGATTGAACTCAGTTTGACAGGGTTGAGTTCGGCCAAACTCACCTATGTGGCAGCCAAATCACCTATTTTGTCTGCATTTCTAAAACAATTCACTTCTAATCAAATTTTCTTTATGCAGAATATTTAAAAAAAATAAATAAAAAATACCCTTTTATAGAGCCTGAAGTCACGAATTTGGACATATTTTTTTTCATATTTTGATTGATTTTAGTATTTTTTATTTTTTAAACATAGTAGGTTCTTTAAGTTAAAAAAGAGGGTGATTTGATATTTAAAAAAAATATTAATTGATATTAAAAAAAATTAAAAAATATATTTTTCACTAGATGAGAGAATCTCCTCCAAAACGATATATATTTTTTTTGATAATGATAAATTTAGTAGACAAAAGGTGATGCTGAATAAAAACTACCAAATTCAGCTATGTTGGACTTTAAAATATTATTACGTAGAAAAATATACATCAAAATTTAATTTTTTTAACACTACATATATATGTCCTCTATTTGGAAAATTAAAATCAGAAAAAAAAAGTTCATTTTCATTTTGTTTGGTGACACTGACTAGAACCCTTGATTTTTAGCAATAAAATTTTTGTCTTTGAATATATAAAAAAAAGTTAATTTAAATTTTTTTTAAAAAAAATAACAGACATAAATTTCATTAATATTTCTATATTTGATCAGTTTACATTAGTTTGAAATTCAACATAGAATAGTCACTTTTATGCGGTCGAAGTTAAAAATAGTTTTAGTTGTGTTGGCCACCTCCTTTATAAAACCGTGACACAACATTGTGCTTTTACCCTTATCTTTTGTATGTAAATGACTAATGCAACGTAGTTTGGAAGTTGAATAAAAGTTAGATCTCACTGATCTAGATTTTTGGATTCTTATCTTAATCAAGCAAATTAATTTTTGAAAACCTATCCCATGATCACTTACTTAGAAAATAAAATAATAATTTTATTTCAAGTAAATTTTAGGAGAAAGCATTAGCTCATTTCTAAGAATTTGAAATTGATAAGGTTATCATTTGTAGGAAATATCTAAAGATAAAGTCAACGTTACTTCAAGTGAAAGAATTAGTTATTTTAACAATTATAATTTTGTAAAAAAATTTGGCATTAGTCTAAGAGCACAAGTAGAATTTGATTGATTAGAAATTATTTTTAAGAAATGAAATAGATGAGTTTTATTTGCAAGTATTTAGCCTAAGATACCATTTAAAAGTGTATAACATGTGCATATTTAGACACTAAATATTAGCTCATTTCTAATTCATGTTAGTCTTATTTTCAAAATTTTATCTCAAAGCAAAAAACATTCCAAAAGCACTTAGATTCTTTACAAAACTTAACAACTAGTGTTTTTACAAGTATATAGATTCTACTTCTAAGTGACAACTTAATATTTCCTTTCAAGCAATCTCATTCTTAGTTTTCTTTTAGGCAAATATAATTGTTTATCTTTCACACAAAGTTACCTTTCAAGAAGTTAGATTTAATAGTCTTTCTCTTTCAAGAAATAATAATTGCCAAGTACTTTATTTGTTTATTTTTATTCTCAAACAAATATTCATTTCAATTATGTAAAATTAAAATCTCATTTTTAAATTTCAAGCGATAATTCATTGCATGTAATAGTTTCATTTTTATAGTTGTTTTAGAATAATATTTTAGTAAATATTTTATGAATTTATGGTTGAATTCTTAGTTAGATAACTAAAAAAGAGGAGATGAAACCCAAAACTTAGTAGCATTCGGTAAGTATGATGCCTCTAGGTCATATTTACGAGTAATACTGTCGTGTTGATGTATTGCACTTAACACCTAGAAAAATATGCAACAACAATGTATGCGACATCGTCCCTATAAATTGTTGGGGAGAAATAAGGGTCATTTGGAAGTTAAAATCCGAGGGGTAGGTAATCCCCCTTGGATTGATAACCTAAAAAAGATAAATTCTTAATGAACTAACATTCGTTCAATTAAACTTTAGAAAGCCCTATTAGGGTTTGGTTGTATGATGAATTTGAAAATTATTTATCTTGATGAAAATTCCACCGATGATAATGGGCCAAGGGTGACATAACTCATAGGAAATAAGACTTAGTTGTTTTAGGCCATAAGAAGAAGGCCAACTTGATCCTTTTTGCTATAAGAGCTACCATTATGGGTATCAAGTGTAGAGAAACAATCTGGGATATTGACCCTAGAAAGGGTTGCGTACCCACCAAACAATTTATATTAAACATAGATAGAAACCAAAACTACATATTTTACGCCTTGAATTCGTGTCGAAATGGGTATGTAGGCAGTCTAGGGATGAAGTTGTCCCTAGTATTCATGCATTCAGGGATGGGGATTAGGATTTGGTTAAGGATGAGTTGTTAGATTTTAAAAGTTCCATAGTCATTGAATCAAAAGATCTAGATAATACTAAAAGAAAGGTTAAATTTATTTCAATGCATACTTGGAAGGAATCCCATATGCATTTTCTTGACTTTTCGAGGTAGATTTCAAGCTTATTATATAAATATTTTCATATACTCCTAAGGATGGTGACTTCAATGTATTCCTAGTAGGGGAGTGTAGTCTTTAGAGAGTGATTTAGGCCTTGGATGGTCCAGATGTATCTAAGTGTGTGGGGGAAAAAGCGAGACTAGGCTAACATGTCCTAATCCTACCTTTTGACACACATTACGGAATACAAAAGAGCCTAGAGGTATCACACAATTGGCTACTTCTTTTTGGTGAAAGAGAGAGCCACGGGCTACCTATTAGGGTTTCTATTCCTTTGTTGTAATTGAAAGGTAAGATTATGCAAGTTCAATTCCTAACCCCAAAATGCAAGTATGAACTAATAACAAGATTGCAGAATTGAACTGAAACAATGGAAAGCTGCAAACATAAGGACAAGACAAGAATGCAGATGCGTACCCAGAGTCAAAATCTGAGTGAAAATGTTTGGGACGGGGGCGCAGGCGCCACTGTCCTGATTCTGCACTTGAAACTGCCACTTTGCAACCTGGAAAACTGTCGGAACTGCCAAAACTTGCTGTCTGTCAGGAGGACTAGGGCGCCCAGTGCCCCTGTCCCAGGGACCAGGGCGCCTAGCGCCCTTGTCCTGGCAGGACCAGGGCGCCCCACGCCCCTGTCCTGGTCTTCTGCTCTGAAGCTTGGTGTATGGTTCAGTCTCCGTCTGCTTCTTTCAGATCTGCAACTTGTGGCGTCGTCTGAATCCCAAAATCTGCACTTATATCTGAAAAGGTGTTTGGGCGGCTATATAGGGTTTTGCCTTAGTAAAACCCCCGCTTCAGTGATTTCCACCTCCACGAATAGCCAAGTTGTATTGTAAAAGTAGTGTGTGTGCAGACCTTGTGTGTGTGCAAGATCTAAAATGCAAGTAAGCAAACTAGAGCAACCTAGAAAGTAAACCCTAATTGCTTGTAAATGATAATGTAAATGCTTCAAATCAAGATGTAGAGTGATCTAAAGAATGAATACAAATGATGTAAGAAAGCTTATGCAAAGACATGAAAACAACATGAAATCATACCCAACCCCAAGGGGGGGGATACAAGCCAATCTTCAGTCGGTGATCCCTTATTGCTCTTCAATGCCTTCAAAGCCCTAAATGGATGAATGAAATTGATAGATGCTTGATAGAAGGATGTTGAATGTTGTTGAAGTCTTCAAAGATCTACTCTTTCGCTGCATATGAGGTTCCTGAAAAAAAAACCCCGGATCCTTTCCAATGAAGAAAGAGAGCTCTTATGTATGAAACCCTAGGTCTTAATTCCAACTTTTGGCCGACCCAGAGATTGAATATCCCGCCAATTTCTTGGGGTTAAGCTTTATTTTATGATTGGACCACACTCCTAAAATTTTGGGAAAAATGTCCGGGACCGTGTGCACTCCGGGCGCCATGGTCCCGACAACTTTTCACCAAATTTTCAGGGCCGTCGGATATGATGATTTTAGAGAGAATCTCGAAGTTACAGGTGATTTCGAGATGTTTTGACCCCCGAAATCAAGCCCCCAAGTTCAAAAGAAGGCCTAATTAGGGTTTTTGATTAGATAATGCATTGGAGGAATAAAATGAAAGGGGCACACTTTAATGAAAGGGCCTGACTTCATGATGTGGAAGATGATGAAATAGAACCTTTAGACCTAATTAATTTGATTAATTAAGTGCTAAAGGGGAAATGCAATGCAAAATGCAAACTGCGCCAAGGCGGGTGCTAAACTAGGTGTGAAATTGTACTGCTTTAGCAAGTGCGTACAATTTATGATGTTACATTTAGCCCCCACTTTAGCGGTCATATGAGTACTACGTGCATATGCAAGCTAAAGTACAGGAAAGTAAACATTATTTGAAAAAGGATATATCCATAAGTCCGTCGAACGAAGCCCCAAGCGGTATCTGCAGTATACAGTTAGGAACCACACCCTACAAAACACACGTTAGATCACAAAATCACCTAATGCTTACTAAGGAAAGTGATGAATTTGCGAGTAGCTATATGCCCCCCCTGTTTCGGCTTGCTTATTAGGGAGGTGAAACAGGGTAGCATGTTTACTTACAACAAATTGTGTGAATGATTATTGATGAGAGATGTTCACTACAAAGGCTTCATCAGAGCACATTTTGGAACATCAAGGGAGTAAGGGAACGAAAATATGATTCCTACGCAACAAACAGTTCGAAAATCGCATCTCCCAAACTCAAGTTACGATGAAATGAGTGATTTAGGGAAAATTAGGGTTTTGAAAGTAAAGGTAAAGGAATGAAAGTATATACCTTGAAAGTGACTATTGCATTTGTCACTTTGTTGATTCTGAGTATTGTTCATTGCAGCGGAGCCCACATAGCCATCATCATGCCTTCATGATGACCGGAGCATCCCGCGAGGATTGAGATCATGCGACAGGCCGTGATCGATGACAAGCCACTAGACGAGGTGAGTTGACTGAACTTTGACTTTCTGCATTTCTATTGACTTGGATTTTCTGTGATCGAAAGCGGGCCCTGGAATCTGACCCTAGGTCCCACCCAGGGCACCATGGTCCCACCAAGGTGCCATGGTCCCTTCAGGGTGCCATGGTCCCTGTGGGGTGCCATGGTCCCCTCAAGGCGCCATGGTCCCAATCAGGACTTGGTAGGGGTCAACTTTCGATGTTCGTCAGTTTGCGTATTTAGCATAGATGATTTTGATGATTGATTACTGATTACAGTGATGTTTTTGTGTTGCAGGGTCTCCCATACATGAGAGAGCACATGGCGGGGCAGATTCTTCATAGTTTACGAGATCAGATTCCCCGGCTAACTCAGGCAGAGAGAGATACATTGTCTATAGTAGGTTTGTGGTATATGATTCTTATGCCGGCCATTCGATTTCATCTTGCGATGCCGATGGCACTCATGGAGCGATGGGATCTTGACACATGCACATTCCAGCTTCCAGTAGGGGAGATGACGGTGACACTTGAGGATGTGTACTGCATTCTTCGCTTACCGATCAGAGGAGCTACCATGACATATGCGACCGATCGGTCAGCAGAGGATCATCAGAGGGAGCAGGTATATTGCATAGGGAGAGTCATGCCGAGTGAGACGAAGGTCGTATCATGGTCAGCTGGCTCTTACATCCTATAGGAGAGGTGCCCCTCATGAGACGTCTTATGATAGCCATCATTGCACTAGCTGTCTGCCCTAATGGGCGAGGTACACACATGCATGGGGGTCTCACATGGTGCATCAGGGCTATGGAGAGACATAGGAGAGTATACGCCTGGGGTCAGAGTATGCTTGCACATCTCTATCACGACCTTGAGGAGTATGTTTTCGGACAGGGTTGCAGCTTGATGACATGCAAACTTCTGCAGGTGTGGATATTTGAGCACTTTACATGCACCAGGCCCGTCGGCTATCCGATGAGTGCGGTTAGTGAGCGACCTAGGGTATTTGCTTATCCACTTACCAGTGAGTGGAGATTTGGAGATCTACTGTATTGGAGAGTGACATTTGACAGATTGATAGCTGAGGTGACTATATGGAGACCATATCTGCGGATGCATAGATGGGATGGGATGGAGAGACAGTTAGCATGCTTACAGAGGAACCGCCTACTGAGAGGGCGATATCCACATATCATAATCCCATTCTACTTTGACCGAGTACGGAGGCAGTTTGGGCTAGAGCAGTGTGTTCCAGCCGATGTGCCCATCTACACTCGACACTCACGAGTCCTTCCCAGACCCAGAGCAGTAGTGAGACCCACGATAGATGATATCGAGATCACAGATATAGAGGGGTCCAACCAGGATGTGGTCACTGATTATGCTGCAGACCCCGGAGCACAACGCGGGTATCTTTCATGGTTTGTGAGAACATACCCGGGGCCTATCTTTCCACCAGATCACCCGACAGGCCATCCGGGTCCATGGAGACATGGAGACCGAGATGAGGATCAGGGATCCAGATCAGAGGAGCCAGAGGAGGGAGAGGGTCATGAGGAGGCAGGAGGGCCTGATCCACCCATAGGAGATCAGCCTAGTGCCGAGGAGGAGGAAGGAGAGGAAGATGACACAGATAGAGATGATGATGAGGAGAACGAGGATGCGGATGAGGATGAGGATGATGAGGAGGAGGAGGATAGAGATGATGAGGAGGAGTCAGATGCAGCTCCCCATCATTCAGGAGATGATACCATAGCCTTAGATCCTCCCGTTATTCCCCAAAAAGGGGAACACGAGGTGATACAGAGACCTGTACCCATCGTGCACAGATCATTCGAGCATGGGGAGCCTAGTAGTTCCCAATCACAGGTGCTACCATATCACGATCCCTACTGGCGTGAGGGAGATCCAGGTATAGTAGGTTTATATTGATTGATTGATGCTTTGATGATATAAAATGGTACTAATACATGATTTGTTCTACTGCTACAGCTAATGTGCAGGAGTGGCGTTCTCTGATCCAGCAAGCAGTGACAGATATCTCCATGACGGCGCAGATCCCTAGTTCCTCACAGGTTGCTTATAGACCTCAAGGGAACGCGGGTCGGCATGATGATTTATTTTCCCCATTTCGAGTACAGGTAGAGATATGGAGGGAGAGAGAGCGAGCTCTATCAGAGGACCTTCAACGGGCACAGCGTGATCTAGCAGCAGCTCAGGCTGAGGCTACCTCGTATCACGCGATCCTTATGGATAGGGATCGTAGGAGTTCCTCTCGGAGTCACTCATGATCTATATCACGGTATACCCCTATGGGTCCACCTGCACGACCAGATCAGGAGGGAGCATCTAGTCGTCACTCTCCAGCCACTAGCCCTAGGGATAGGAGATGATCTTATGATGTAGGGTAGGTCACATTTTGGATGTATAGTGACCTACCTTTGTATATTGATCCACATATATATATATATATATACATGCTTCTTTGTCTCAAATGTGTTATCTTTAATGTCTAAAACAATGTGTATTTTGATTAAAGTTAATACATTTGGTAGATGTACATGTATATTCTGAATTAATTTCCATGTGATTGATTTCTCAATGCTCCATGATTAAATTGATACATGTGTGACTTAATTAAAATATTTGATCAAGTACTACATTGATGATAGGGAAGAAAATATGTGTTAAGCCTAAGAATCATATAACTAATGTGATTTAATTTGAATTTAAACACAACATGACACGATTCAACTTAACACATAAAGATATTGTATAATATGCCAACATAATGAAAAATGTAAATCTTTTGCAACTTACATAAATGAATTCAAGACAAACCATAAAGTAAAGAAACACGCTTGTCAGGAACGAAGCAATATAGATTAAACAAAACATCATTTAATTCTATTTGCTCTAACAAAGATATGCTAACATATTATCCAATTTTGAAGAAGTGAGAAAGGAAATAGATGAATGATAAGGAATGAGGAATTAAGCATAGTATCTACGCAAGTGCATAGCGTTTATAGGGTCTTTAAGAGACGTACCGTCTACACCCGCTATTTTATAAGAACCTGATCCATAATCTTCAATAAAGATATACGGTCCAAGCCAATTAGGACTAAATTTTCCCTTTTCTTCAGGTAAGGCATTCACATTGCGTTGATTCTCATAGAGCACTAAGTCACCCACTGAGAAGGAATGTTGAATAACCTTATCATTATAGCTTTGTTGTAGAGTTTTGTGATACGCTTGAATATGCTCAAGAGCATTTATACGCTGTTCATCAAGCATCTCAAGCTGTTGAAGTCTTTGTTCTCTATAAGCGTCATCATCTACTATACCTTTGAGAGAAACTCTAAGTGATGGAATCTCTAATTCTAAAGGCATAATAGCATCAGCACCATAAACAAGGTTATAAGGGGTAGTTCCGGTAGCAATTCGTACACTCGTTCGGTAGGCCCAAAGAGAATAGATTAGCTGAGTACTCCAATCCTTACCATGCTTATTCACGGTTTTACGAAGAATTTGTTCAATTATCTTATTGGATGATTCAGCTTAACCATTTGATTGAGGATAGTATGGTGTAGAAAATCGATGTTTGATATGATACTTCTCGAAGAATTTCTTCACGTCCTTGTTCTTAAATGATGTCCCATTATCAGAGATTATAGTGGAAGGTATCCCAAATCGAGAAATAATGTTTTCTAGAAGAAATCGACAAATCACTTCAGCAGTAGTAGAGCGAAGGGGAATAGCTTCTACCCATTTTGTAAAGTAATCTGTTGCGGTTATAATGAAAGTATGTCCTTGAGATGAAGGAGGAGAGATTTTACTGATAAGATCCAACCCCCATGCAGAGAAAGGCCAAGAAGCTACATGAGAACGAAGTTCTTGGGCAGGATCATGAATCAAATTATTGTGTTGTTGACATTGATGACATTTCTTAACAAATGAAAAAGAATCCTGCTGCATAGTTTGCCAATAATATCCCATACGGAGCAACCTTTGAACCAAGGATTTGCCTCCAAAATGCCCCCCACAGGCACCTGAATGTGCCTCTTCAAGAGCAATAGGGATTTTCAATTTGTTAAGACAACGAAGGAGAAGAACATTAGAAAGAATGATATATCTAGCGGACAGCTTGCGAATTCTAGCCCTAGTGTTCCTATTGGCGGAATCAGGAAAGGTACCATCGGTCAAGTATCTTACGATATGCGATTACCATTCATCTGAGTCTATAAAGTCACAAGATGTCACCAAGCTAGAATCATCTACAATAGCTAGAGAAATAAGGTTGTGAATAACAAATTTAAGATCAACCATAGGGTCCTCTAAAGATACCAAAGAAGCCACACATGCCATTGCGTCTGCATGTCGATTATCTTTTCAAGAAATAGGTTCCATGGTGTAAGAATCAAATTTTTGTAATAAAGACATAGCATGGTCTTTATATTGTGATAATTTGTCTTGTTTCGCTTGATATAGTCCTGTTACTTGTCTTATAATCAGTTGAGAATCTCCAAAAATATGTATGTGTTTTATATTCAAAGCCAAGGCTACCTTTATTCCTGCTATAAGAGCCTCATATTCAGCAATGTTATTGGTACATAGGAAATTGAGACGATAAGATAAGGGAATGGACTTCTTTGTAGGAGAAATCAGAACAACACCTGCCCTCGATCCTGTACGACACTTAGAGCCATCAAAGTATAGCTCCCAAGTTTCATCTTTCTCTGTACAAAGGATGAAGTCGTCAGGAAAAGACTCAGGGTTAGGGAAGGAGAAAGGTGAAGGGGCCTCAACTAGGTGATCGGTCAACGCTTGCCCTTTAATTGCTCTTTGTGAAACAAATTTAAGGTCAAATTCAGTTAACATCATAACCCACTTAGCTAGGCGTCCTGATAAATCAGTTTTAGAGAAAAGATGCTTCAAAGGATCAAACTTTACCATGACGTGGACTTTTAAATTTAAAAGATAATGTCTCAATTTCTGAGTCGCAAACACCAAGGCCAAGCATTGTCTTTCTATCGCAGAGT